>NC_053156.1:154211539-154539456 GCF_016835505.1 Polypterus senegalus | reverse complement strand
CTCATATAACTCATCATACGCCTTTTCTTTAGCCTTCGCCAATGCTCTCTTCACCTTGCGTCTTATCTCCTTGTACTCTTGTCTACTTTCTGCATTTTTCCCACTTCTTCTTTGCCACCCTCTTCCTCTGTATACTCTTCTGTACTTCCCCATCCCACCACTAGGTTTCCTTTTCCTCCTTCCTCTGTGCAGATGTCATGCCAAGCACCCTTCTTCTTCCTGTCACTCTTACTATATCTGCTGCAGTTGCCCAGCTGTCTAGCAACTCTTCACTGCCACCCAGTGCCTGTCTTAGCTCCTACCTAAATTCAACCTTGCAGGCTTACTTTTCCAAATTCCACAATTTGATCCTTTGCTCTGCCCTCCCTTTACTCCTCTTCTTCTTGATCACCAGCGTCGTCCTACAGACCACCATCTTATGCCGCCTACCTACTTAATCTAGTTCAGAGGTGTATGTACTTTGCCCTTTCCCAGCAGCATTTGGCACAAGGCCAACCTTGGATTGCACGTCTCACCTAACATGCACAACTTTGGAATGTAGACATAGGAAGAAAATGCAAACTCCACACAAACAATAACCAGGTGCAGGATTCAGACCCAGGATATTACATCAATGATGTGCTAACCTCTGCACTATTAGAGCAACAGCTGACTGTTATGTATTGTGGAAATGAAATAACTTGCCAGTATTTATGGATGTATGTGAATTAGAAACATTTAGGCTACTAGCATGTAGTTTCGCATGTTCTCCCCACATTTTTTTCTAGGTACTGAAGCATTTCACAGAAGCAGGTATGAGGTTGGTCGGAAAGTCTAAAAAGGCTCATGATGTGTTTGTGTATGTATGATTGGGTCTTTGGATGCATTGGTACATCTTGCCAGGCTGCTAGAGTGGACTCTGGCTCCCTGCGAGCCTATAAAGAGCTAAGCAGGTTAAGGAAATGAAAAACTGAATGAATTAACATTTAAATACATGAAAACGAAGTCTGTCTAAGTACTCTATAATAATTTTGGATATGTAGCAGAGCACAATCTGAGCACCCTGGAAGTGACCAATACTCAAAACAAAAGTCAATAGTTTATTGGATGAGTTTCAGCAAGGCTGAGAGAGAGAGAGAGAAAGAGAAACCACCACTGTGTTAATATGATTCCCTTTCAATTGCAGGAGAAGTCAGAGGCTTGCTCACTCAATGAGGCATGAAAATTCTGATTTAGCTCAATCGCTTACTGACTCGAAGGTCCCAGGTTCAGGGCCAGCCTCTTCTTGTGAAGATGTGAAATGGAAAAGGGCAGGACCCAGGGTGATTTTTTTTCACTGGTGATATTTTTAGAATGGAAATACATTTTTAAAAAGCATTATAAGTATATAATCAAAATGGTGTATGAAAAAAGTGTTACTGTATATCAGATCTACAAAAAATCATGATATAGAACAGATACAGTACAAATATACTAATAGGTGCATGGTGTATTTGCCTAAGTAAAATGGATATTTACCTTATTTATTAACTCCATCTAAATATTGCAAAGTAACCTGGTACCAGTGCCCATGTGCAGGCAGTAAATACTGTACAGCAAGGTTATAATAGAAGTACTGTATAATTATTGAAGACCAACCCTAGGGGTATACATAAACCAGCTCTCATTCATAGAGGGCCAATTAACCTAACATGTACTTTGAAATAAAGGAATAAATCTGAGCATCTAAAGAAAGTTCATAACCAAAAGTGTACGTTCCATGAGGGTGCTGACTTGGCTAGGCATTAAACCAGGGTCTGTGGGACTCATCTTGATATTAAATGAGCTGTTTTCTAGGGAATGTTAGTGTTTTTAGTCAGAATTGCATATCTTGTGATAAGCAATTAATGAGCACAATAAAGCTGTATGTAATAAAATGTGACACAACTCAGTGTAACTAAATTCCTCAGAAAAAAGAACACAATATACAATTGAGTTGTGTAGAATCTACAGGTGGCATTACAAAGCCGAAACAGGAGTCATCTCATGTCTGTTAAAACTGTAAGTCAGATTCCGTGTCTACAGTAAAACATCTGTTTCATTAAAAAAAAAAATATTGTAGGTATGAAATACAATTATGTTGCCTGAAATAATTGCATGTTTTCACTTGAAGTCCTACTCTAAGGGTCTTCTTGATTAGACTTCCTGTATGTTGCAAAAAATAGACTTCAAATATTTCGGATACAGGGGTCATCTGATGGAGTTTCTTAAATTTCCATTTTTGTCAGCCAATCCCCTGCAGGTTTCAATGGCGTAAAGTCTATAATAAAGTCATTACTTTGTCATTTTATTCTCTAATCAATACTCGGGCAGCTGGGTTCATCTGATCATCTGAGCCTTCTGGAAAAACGTTACTTTAGCCCAGCTAAAAGAAATGTACAACCTTCCTCTTGGGATAGTCAGTATTTGGCAGACTCATTTTGATGCATTGCTTACTTAAGGACAGAGATTTGCAGCCTGTAGTGTCACTTTTACATGTTCTTGGTTGTGTTAACATTTTAATTGCAAACAGAATCCAGAATTTCTGTTACTAATTTTATCTGCTACTCAGATTTTCTTTTAACTTGAATATTATCATTTTGTCTTGTTTGTTTTCTATTGATGATGTTTCTTATTAATGACTTGAGTTTAATGCAGAAGGCTGGCTTCCAGTGACTTTAAGAAAGGCCCCCAGTCCCTATAAGTGAGAAATCAGACCTCATACTGTGAAAGATGTACTGTTTGTTAACAGATCTGAGGTTAAATAAATGTGCTATCTGCCCGAAGCAGTCTGCCACACTACTGGGTATAGATAGGCCTGCACTGTATGGTTTAACCTCGCTCTTAGACACTAAATACTCACACTTCAGGAAAGATTTTAGAATTGGGTATAAATGGCCCTTCTCTGCCAAAGACACATGCATACAAGTTAAGGGTAAAAGAAAGATCCAAAAATCAAGATAAAGCAGTTAAACCATCTAATACTACTGGCTTTGATATTTTTTTAATTTAACATCTGTAACATGATGTCTCTCTCTGTCTCCTTCAGGCCACATCTCCTTTACCAGAGATTACAGTCTTCTACAGTCTCCAGTCGAGAGGTTACATGATTGTTGAGTTTAAAATTGAGAAGAGAGTAAACCATATAGGTGTCATCTGCTATTTTAAAATGCATTCTTCAACACGAACACAAGAAAACAAAAATAATTAAAGGTAAATTAACACAAATATTTAGAATTATTTATTTTCACAGAGAGATACATAGATACATGTAATGTTCTGAATAATTACAATCAACAGTTTTATTAGTTAATAGCAGAGTTTTAAAAATGATTTGATATCTGTCAGGAAGGCATAGATGAGGCTGGCTGGGGTTGATGTGGTCACACAACTTTATTACTGACAACAGCATCCAGAGCTTGTTGTATTCTGTTTTTATTTTCCATAGGAACCCAACACATTTGTCGTAGTGCAAGTGTGAATTGATAAATGAAAAGCAGACTCCCATCTGGAGATGAAATTGATATGATCTAAATGACAAAAGTGATCCCTTATCTGCTGTAGAGAAGTGGTATTTAAAGGTTAGGCTACTGTCATCTGCTACTTCCAAACTTGTTGTACAGGACAATGAAGACATTTTTGCAAGAACAGATTAAGTAGCTCTGAGGTGATTTGGGCAGCCGGTCTGTCATTGGGAAGTATGAGGGATGGAAGAGGTTTTCACTTAAAGGTAGTTGTTATCTAGAAGACAGCACAATCAGAAACTGTCATAGAGGCTGCTGTTATAGAAGACACGGATTGGTTCCTTACCCGTCCGGGAAGCTGTGATAAAGGAAGGAGATGGATGGACAGGATTGACTGGCATCCCGATTGGGTTGGTTGGTGGTACCTATCCTGATTGGGAGGACATTATAAGGAAAGGACAGAGGCAGACTGCCTCCCAGGGCTGTGTGTCCCCCCAGTACTGTGGGTGGTGGTATCTATCTTGTATGGCTCCCATTTGGACACCTATAGGGCTCCACAGCAGTTGTTTTTTCGCGTGCTGCTAGGGGGGAGCTGATGGGGGCAGGCTCCCCTGTTACAAAGAGGTTTTACTGGTAATCTTGTCACTCCGGAAGTACTCATGTGTTCAGGTTGGTGGACAACTCTCACTGGTGGAGAGCGGAAGAGGTGACAAGAAAATTATGTTTGGTCTAAAACCTGTTAAGGTATGTTATAAAATAAAACCACTTTTATTTTAACCCCTTGGCAGTGTGGTTTAATTGTGTATGGGGGTTTGTGGCTCGGTGATGTCCCCTTCTGATCATAAGACAAAACCATTGTGGATTGGAGTGGACATGCCGCTGTTCTAACTCCTGTGCACTCAGGTTTCTAACTGACCACACATCTTTGTGAATTTCATAGAGAAGCAAGATCTGAAGTGTTAGTATTTCCTGAAACAACAGACAGAGGGATGGGGGTATACATCAACATAATGTTATTTTTAGTGCAAGAGTGACTTCAAATCAATACACTTTTGAAGTAAAAGACAGCAGCCTCTATGACCATCACTTTGAAAACCAAAACATAGTATATTGTATTGTATTGTATCCCATTAGAATGCAGCTATTGGCTCCAGCCTCCTGATTTTGAATCCTAGCTTGGTCATGATGTGGATTTGCACACCTTGTTCTGGTATAGATTTTACTTTAAGTTAATTTTCTTGGGAACTCTGAACTGGCCCAGTATGAATGAGTGAGGATGCATGTGTGTGACTGTGTCCAACAGTTAGCTGGTAGCCCATCTGGAACTGGATCTTGCCTTGCACATATGAAATGAAATATGAAAGCATATTTTCAGGCTATAACCAGGTTCACTGTGTACCTCGGTTAAGGACAAAACTCCACTACTGCAATCAATGCAGTTTTTAAAAGTGTTATTTCTTACTATTTTTTTCTTCTACATTTTTGAGTCTACAGCATGAAAATGAACTAATTTTGAGACCGTCCCTTGACACAGCACACTCTTCGTTTAGGCAGTGCACAGAAACGGTTAAAAAAGTGAATGAAATGGACGGTGAAAAATGATTTAAATAAAAAAAAAAAAAGTTTATTGTTGCGGTTTTTATTTCTTTTATTCACTGGTGTCAGAGATTTAATCACTAGTATCACAACCATAAGACAAGCAGGACAAGAGATTGGAAGAACTTTCTTAATAGAGCTAAACCAGAAATCATAGGAATGATAACTTGATTATAACAATATAATTCTTAAACAAAAACAATGCTTTTATTCTTCCTTCGAAAAGAAAAAAATGAACGAACAATCAAATCTGTACTCTGCTATATTTTGCTGGACATATTCATTACTGTACTATTAAACCAAAAGAGCCTCCAAATATGGTTTAGTCAATCAGTTATCTAAAATACAGGCTACCTCGATTTCAGATAATTTGCGGGGTCTTGTTCAAAAAGCGGTTGCCATCTCCTTCTTGTTGTTTGTTTTCGACTGGCTACCCCTCCTACAAACCCTGAATTTAAGGTTCGTGGGGTTAAGGTCAGGTACACAAGGGTCCCTAACCTTAAAAATTTAGAGTAGGTGCCTAATCTTAAAATAGTGTAAGGGTGCCTAATCTTAAAAACAAGTGGCGTCCGCTTTTTGAACAAGACCCAATTTGCATATACGTAAAATCTGTGATGATTTATAATATGCGCTGCTGGCGCTAACACCCGATTGCCTGCGTGGTCATTCCATTTACACCTCCACCTTGCTGTACCATTCGAGTATTGGTGACGCTAAATCCCAGGCACAGTCAGGTATTCCACAGACACTTCCGCATTCAGACACTCCCACCGAATGGGGTGGGGCTGATCTTCCCGCTCATCTTGTTACGTGTGCTGCTCACGTTTTCTCACACTATCCTTGGCAGCACAGCTCCTAACAGTAGCTGGAAAAACCAAAGAAAAACCGAAATGCCATTTCTTTGATTGTGAAACTAGACGTGTTAAAGTCCAGGTAAAGATTAAACATTAAAGATTTTTTTGGTGACTAATATCCATCCATTTTCTAACCCGCTGAATCCGAATACAGGGTCACGGGGGTCTGCTGGAGCCAATCCCAGCCAACACAGGGCACGAACCAATCCTGGGCAGGGTGCCAACCCACCGCAGGACACACACAAACACACCCACTCACCAAGCACACACTAGGGCCAATTTAGAATCGCCAATCCAGCTAACCTGCTTGTCTTTGGATTGTGGGTGTGTGTGCCCTGCGGTGGGCTGGCACCCTGCCCAGGGTTTGTTTCCTGCTTTGTGTTTGCTGGATTTGGCTCCAGCAGAACCCCGTGACCCTGTAGTTAGCATATAGCGGGTTGGATAATGGATGGATGAATGGGTTACTTTATATAGCACTACATATACACAAAGAATAATGCAAACCAAATGACATCACAAATGTGGTATCATGGAAGTTAATGAATAATAAATACAAATAAAATGAGAATTTAGATATAGTATTTCAAAACACCAGAATTGGTCTAAAATGGATAGAGATCATGACACTAATAGGATCACATCTGGAGTATTGAGTTAAACTAGGGAATTTAGGTTATCACATTGTAACAATGTCAGAATGATTATATTTTCACAAGAATTGTCTGTATTTTATTATTTTTATTTTTGTTTACACAGAATGCAGCATGTGAAGTGTGTTTCCAGACACGATTTTGACGCAGAATTTCAGTCATGCCTCAATGGTAAGTGAAAACCTTCCCCTGGCTGTATTCACTTTAGAGATGTGTTTGTTACTGTGAGTGCTATTGGAGATGGATGGGCTTCCCAGAGGGTGATTCTTTGCCCAGATGGTACACCACAATAAATGAAACTGAACACACAGACTCTCTGAATAGATGGGACCAAGAATTTTTATCCATCAGGGAAGCTAGTATGTTGGAAGGATCAAGGGAGACAACAGCATCTGGGTACTGTATGCCCCAATATGCTAGAGGGCAGCACCTGTAGGATTCGGGTCCTCTTTGGAGAATCCAGAATACATCCCTGTTGTGTTCCGTGGGTGCCACCTTTAGGACTCCCATTTGGCTCAGAAGTGCTTGCGCCAGACCATGTCCTAGGCCCAGAAGTACTCCAGGGTCAAAGATAAAAGGAGCCACTTTCCCTTGACCAGGCAATCAGAATCAGGAGGCAGTGAATGAACCTTGACAGGAGGGTGAAGGAAAAAAATTGTTTTCTGTTATGCTTATACTTTGATTGTCTTAAACTGGGTGTTAAGGTAATGTTTCGTTAATAAAAGGGACTATTTTTGAAATGGTGGTTTGGGTGTGACGTGTGGGAGTTTGGCTCTCAGTGGCGTCCCCTACTGCTTACATTACAAATGTTACAACTGAGTGTGCTGGAAAATCTACATCCTCCCAACCAATAAATGTTGTAGGACCAGCCAAGTCACCAATTTGCCTCATATCCATGACCACCAACTCCACTTATATTCAGGTTTCCAATTGTTAAAGCTGGTGTGGCATGCAGATTTACGGCTCGTTGATACAACAGATATAGAACACGGCTTGAATGTGGAAATTGATTGATGCTATTTTGACATTTTTGTAATAATCTAGTTGAAGACGGACTCACTCATGTATTCAGAGACTGGAAACTCACGCATCAGGAATGCATACACAAATTACATGAAATGGCAAAATGGTAATCTGACTGTTATCATGGACATATCATCAGAGGTAGGCAGTCAGTTTATCTTTACTATTTGCGAATGGATTTATATTTGTGTTAACAAAAATAATTTAAACTAGACCTGCAAATAAACAACAGCAATTTATATTGGTATAACTGGACATCCAAAATGCTTTTTAAAATACATTTATATTTAACAGTAATAAAAATAACATTAGGCCTACTCATCACAAATTGTAAATATATAGGCTTGTTCTTTAAGGTCTCTGTTTAGGATTAGTTTGATAGTTGTTACTACATTACAAAAAATGACATTGTAGCACAAGAAAATCGACCTGTGGCATGACTGGCACAAAATGCATGACCTACAGGTGAAACAATTAAACATCTTTGGCCTGGAGCAAAAAAAAAGTTAAAAAAAACAGGGCTTAACAACTGTCAAAGGCACCAGTAAATTTAATCTGTAGCACTTCTTTATGAGAAAGGTCATGTGAATCTAGGATAAAAAAACTACTGCAATTAAGACAGGTTTAACAATACCAGGATAAGATGTTTGGATAACAAATCAGTTTCCTGTACTGAAGTTTCACTGATTTGTGAAATTTGTTGTGTTCTTAAAATGTTTTGTACATCTTAATTACTATTTCTGAAGTCTCTGGAATTCCTTGATCTGCTACTAGATTCCATCCTTTAGCATTATTAAAAGTGTTTTTTGGTTGATTCTACTTTTAATAGGCCTTTACTTAACCATTCAAATTATAGTACAAGGATGATTAACTTCAAACATTTTACGCAAGACCAAATAATACTCTTTTGATTAGAATATTTGAACAGTTTTGACTAGATCAGGTCATTCAGCCCAACAAGTCTTAATATTAATTGTTGAACTTGTGATAAGATTTCCTAAATGAATGTTATGCCAACCACTTCTGTCATTTTATTAACATATTGAAGATGAGTGGCACAATGATTGGCACTTCACAGCTGTGTTGAATCACTTTCCGGCCTTTGTGAAAATTGCACATTCTCTCTGTGTCCATTTGTTTCTTTCTCCATATACTGTAGCTCTTTCCAGAATTCCTAAGATATGAATATCAGGTAACCTGGTGACCATAAAATTAGTTGGTATGAGTTAAGAGGTGGTGTGCTGCCTTTAGGGTTGGATCCATTACATGAAAGATTTATAACACTGGTCATAAAATATATTTGTCTTGGGGCAAATTCAAGTAGAGCAAAGCTATTTGGGCCAGGGCTTACCATAATGAATCTTATCAGCTGCAGTCTGAAGTCCAGCTCAGGAAAATAAAGGCCTTGAATTCAAACTACAATCACAAGAGGAAAATACTCACTTGTTCAACAGGTTCTTCCCTCCAAGCTGCATTGATACTGGCTAAGCAGAATAAAGCAGTTGTATCAAAAGAGTGACTTATAGGCACTTTACTGGAACTTGATAGTGAGAAATCAATGGATAGTGTTGTTGAACCTGCTGCAACTGTCTTGTTAGAATATATTCAAAATCAGGTAATAGATCCTATCAGTCAGGCTCATCATAAATCCCTAGCCACTGATGAGTCCACAGATAATATAGATGTGGTGAAACTGTGCCTTCACACCTGGCCCTTGTGTTGTATGTGCTGCTTTGGAGTTATTTGTGTCCCCAGCTTTTGATGAGGAGCACCATGGATGATCATCTGGATGGAGTTTCTTTATTGTATCAGTACTGTCTCTGTTAAGCAAACCAACCCCCAATTCCTGTCCTTTGATTTTCTTTCCCCACGTAACCAATCACCACACAATAAGCATCTACAATAAATTTAAAACTATAATCTTCATCGTACATGTTTAATTATTCCATCCATCCAGGGTTGTGCCAGTCCCAGCAAGCATTGAGTGCAAGGCAGGAGCAATTCCAGGATGGGGTGCCTGGTCATTGCAGGGTGAATACAAGCACACACATACACTAGCAGCATCAACTAACCATCACCAAATCCCCTAACCTGCATCCCTTTGAAAGGAAACCAAAGCACGCAGAGGAAACCCACCAGGAAAACATACAAACTCCAGGCAGGGAACAACTGGGAAGTGACCCCCTAACTATGAGGTAGCAGTGCTTCCACCATGTCACCGGGCCCCCACATGTTTAATTATTAACAGGATACATTATTTAAATTAAGTAAAATTTAATATACATACTTTAATGCATTTCATCATAAAAATGATGTCAAGTATACTTCCTAGTATTCTAACAGCACACAGCTCCAAGAGGATAGCACTTGGAAATCCAAATCAATGTAGAAGCCAGTCATCATCATAGGAGAAGAAGTCAGTTTGATCTGTAAATATGTGCTTTCTTCTAATTCTTCCATTTGTTATGTCTTCTAACAATGCTAAAGCAGCCGTAGTAGTTGGAATAGTTTAACCATTCCATAATACTGTTACAGAATGATTACAATCAAGTGCCTTAAATTTGTAAATGATATGCAATTAATTTTGGTGCATTTCATAAAGCCTGTGTCATGGATGCAAATTTGAAGCTGACTGCCGCCTGTTTGCCAACTGAGCAGAAATGTACATAAATATTGTCTGAAGCTGCCATTAAAATGTGTGTAGCTTTACATCAAGTTTAGTTTTTATATCTCACAAAGTGAGCATGGAAACGGACGTACATTTTTGTGCATAAGTAGGACATATATAAGGCCCCATATCTGTAGGCCACTAATTGATGATCCTGGATTACTAATACAATTTTGTGTCTCTACATGTAATGAAGTTTGAAAATTGTACATAATCTGTAATGAACTGAGAAAAAAACAATTAGTGCATTGTCAAAAGCCATTGTTTATGTCAGAAATTCAACTGTAGATGACAAACCACTCCCTACAAATTCAATGTTGTAGGAATCTTGATGAACAATAATCATTAAGACGGCACCCCAGGGATGCCAAAATAAGGTGGGATTTGAAAAATAAATTTTAACATGGTTAATTAATTATCAGTTTTACCTTTGGCAATACCTGTAATTAATCAAATAATTTGGCCACGCTCCTGCTTTATTTACCTTACCTTTCTCTGTTGTAGGAGGTTGGTCCTCTGGCCTTTCAACTTATGTCAAGGTAACTGAGGCACACTTGTTTTAAGAAACAGAATAATACAATCTATTAATGAACACAAGGTTTATAGAAATATAACTCCATATATATGCAGACAAGAGAGATAAACATATACAGTAACATATAAGCTGTTTGTTTACTGGTATTTAGAGTTCTACTTTATCTTGGCACAGATAACTTTACAATACCAAGTATTTAAAGATGACGTCTGCTGTTATGTAGGGTTGTTGCTTTGTTGTTGGTCTAGGTACTTCATTTGTTGGAGTCCACTCTTTCTCTTTGATGCATTATCATTGTCAGTGTTGTGTTGCTGTTTCCTCAGCTTGCCCTCTGCTGTATTTTGCCACTTCATAGGGAAATTGTATTACTCATTCTGCCCCAAGACATTAGATGCTGAAGTCCCTTTCCTTTTGTAATGGCTGCTTCTGCTCAGGTAGGGATCAGTGCTTAGCTTGGCTTGGCTCTCAGACTCACAAAGAGAAGAGTTTGTTGGTTTTGGCTCTTAATGGAAGGTTGGCTCATAGCTTTTAAGTTCAGAGATCAGGATTCAGATGTTTTCAGATGTTTTTGGAGAATTGTCCCTTCTCTGAGAGAATCCCAGACAAGGTGTCCCAGTAGAACCCCTGAACTTTTCTTAACCTGCCATTTTCTCCTTCTATTCCTTCTCACTTACTTTGAGTGATGGAATGCATGTGGTTTCAAAGTGACGTTGAACCTTCTACTGATTGGATTAAAGTAAGTTCCATTTACAAAATCAGTGTCTTTTCATAGGCGAGGTCTTCTGTCCTTACTTGTCACTCTTTGAATTAAAGGTTTTTGTCCTTGCTTGAGTCCATTTTACGTCTTCTGGCTCAAGAGAGCCTCTGGAGAGATGTCAGTGCAATTCTGATTTACACCTTTCTTATCACATGAAGTCCAGGCAGATCCTGGTATAAGCTGGTGTTCATTTAGTTTTGAATGGAAATGGGGAAAGGCGTAGTTGGATACTTGCATCCCTGTTAAATCTGTTTTTTTAACAGACCTAGCAGGATGGGCAATGCTGACTTGGTCCCACAATGTTTTTGTTAACATTTAAAAACTGAGGCTTCTTCACTAAAATTTCACAATGTACTGGGCTGGTTGAATTTTATATTTCATCATTTATTTTTTGTGCTGTTGTGATGGTCTGAGTTTGCTCCAGCAGTCTGACATAACTTACAATTGTGTAGCAGTGCTACTATGAATTAAAACTGCATCTCACAGCAGTCTCTCAGGGGCTGTTGGGGTCAAAGGTGGTCAGAGGGGTTTAAAAGGAGGACAGGTGTCCAAGGGAAAAAAAAGTGTTTTTTTTTGTTGTTGTATTTTGTGTTTCGTTTACCCGTTGGACTGCCTTCTGTCAATTAAGCCATATTTAGTCGCTGTGTCCTGGATTGTATTCATTGTTGGGGTCTGGATCATCTGTCTACCTGTGTGCTGAGGACTGATTGTGGATTCACGGCTTTGCTGCAAGTATAAGAGCGCTCCTGAACCATCCATCCGTCTTCAACCCTAGTGTCTACTGGTAGGACTGTTTTTTCATTCCCTTACAACATGCAGATCTCTGGACTTACTCTCGTCATCTCTCATTACATCCGGTGTGGTATTCCATGAACTTTGCTGTTTAGAGTTGTGTTTTTGTGTTTAATGTAATATCGCTGTAGGGGTTCTGGGGTGGTATAATTTATATAATTTAAATTCATTATATTTTTTAATTGTTGTTAGTTCCCAGTGTGCTTTATTTTGTCTCTGTTTGTGAGTGTGTGCGTGTCGGGCCAAGGTTGGGAGCGTCCCTGGGATCCTCTATAAAAATAAATAAATCACCATCATCTTCTTAGCGGCACCGGACCACTACAACTGGAAATGTCAGTAACATAACCTGGATAAACCATGCAGTGAGGACACAACCCATCAAGTGTAAGGTGCAAAGTGCTCCAGTGCTTTTATTGTCACAATCTAAACAGGGATTAAAAACTGCAAAGTGCAAAAAGTGCTGTGCTTTAATTACTATTAAATAGTCAATAAATAATCAATTAAAAAAGTGTCCAGTGGATGTTAAAAGTCACAATAAGTTAGTTAAAATCCAACTTGACAGGTACATTTTTTTGTGTCTCTTCCTACAACCTTTTTTCCTTTCCTCATCAGGACCCTGGGTACCCCATGGATGCAACTTGTCACATCCCCTCAATCCTCTATCTCCATCGAGATTTCTTAATTTTCTGTCTGCTTTCATAGGGTAAATTTTACAGTAACAGAATACTGGAATGACAACCTCTGAAAGTCCAAAGGCGATTTGAAAAGTGCCATGTCTTAAGTCACTTCCTAGTCTCAACATACATTGAGACAAGGATCTTCCTAGAAGATATCTTAGCCAGGTATCTTAATCATCTCATTTCAAAAACTCCCCATTTCAGAAAGCCCCTCTCACAGAACATATCCTCCCAAAGGTGTTCCTCTAAATTCAAAGAAGAAGCATCTCTACTTTGAAATCACTAAGCTGGACACCCTATCTCAGATCCTTACATCAGCAGTTGTATAATATGTTTTTGAGACTAGTCTAGTGCCCGATCTTTCCAGCAAAGTCACAGCAATGACGAAAATAACCACTCTATGGCTGACTCACTAGATGCGTATTTCTTTAGGGAATTGCAATTATGTGGTCTGTCTTTTCATTTCTGCTGGGGTAGCAAGTCTAATAACTTCTCCATTATAAGACTCTTCTTTTTTTTGGCACCAGCAGTGTTTGAACACATTTCATTCAATGTCACTCTGCTTTCACTTTGGCAGTCTTACTGTTTATTAGTTTCTAAAAGAATGACAATTTTGCATTTTTTTTCAAATAAGAGGGACTGCATTGCATTTATTATTTTATCTTGATTTATAAAAAAGTGCCAAACTGTAAAAATGTTCAAAATGTACAAAGAACCATTCACTGCACAAGATATAATAACCATACTTAAAATTAAATTATGCCTTTTCAAGATGGTTATGAGGGAAATACTAATATCAATATATCACCTCTTTTTCTAAACACTCTTGAAGTGGGGGGCTAAGGCCAATTCTGATGGCAAGGAACACAAAGCAAAATGAACCCTGCATGGGGAGCCATTCCTTCACTTGTCATTCTCACTTATATGGTGTGTAAAACACAAGAAAAAGGCAGAAAAAAGAGCTGGGGATCCACCCCATATATTGGACACAAACAGGCAATGAAATCAATAGCTCCAGAAAACTGTCTGGTTCAGCATCCAAACAGGGAAAACATAGGAAGGGAAGCTGCTAGGCTTTTATAGTTGCAGTGGAGGAAGAGGCGGGTCTATGAAGTTCAAAACCGAAACTGAGGTTGGTAGGAGGTGTGGCTAGGAACGGAGTACAAGAGTAGTTTTAAGCAGGTTTCTGGTCAGGTGATCTGCAGAAGAGGAAAAAAACAGGTTAGTGCAATTCGTCAGTCCCTGCCCTTGTTTTCCACCCTCAGTTAAGCCCTTAGCCTGCCTTCCAAGCACACATGTGTGACATGTGTCAGTGTAGTGCTGCCAGTTAACCTGACACATATCTTTGGGTTGTGGGAACAAATTGTTTCACAGGAGGAATTTGCAAAATGAACACAGATGTTGAAATTGAAACGTAATATTTATATTAAGCTGTACAAGCTGATTATCCATTATAACAGTGTTTCTCAACCTTTTTGGTGTCGTGACAACCTTCATACCATATGTGTCTTTGCAACCCACCAAGAGGAGGCGTATCCCAGCAAATCGAGCATATATGATCATATGAGCTGCAACCCACTGTAATTCACTTCCAATGTAAACAACAGTAACTTGTAAGCCATTGACAGAAACATTTGTCAAAGACAAAGGCTGGCATGTATCTTTTGCTGCCCCAGCAACTCACCCTCATGCTTATATGGATCTTACAGTGATATATTACACTTTGTCATTATGAAGTTCAGATATACTAATCCAAACATCCTCTGAAAACATGTTGCACAAAAATGCTTCTTGGTGACTTTATTCCTTGTAGAGAAATGAGGACAAGACAATAATTTCTTCTCTTAACTTGTATAACAAGGTTAAAACTAAAAGGCATAATGAAAAACAAAGATTGGGACTCAGACATTGTTCCCAAAACATGGTTCCCAAGCAGACTAGTGAAGCTTCAGCATATGCGAGTTTAGGAATGAACATCGACTTCTGGCCATTTCAATGCTTGTATAGGGAATGTCCATTAAGTAGCAGGACTTCCAGGATGATCCATAAGTGAGGTAGTGAGTCTTCCATTGGCTTCTCCCCCATTCTTGTGCTGGATGAGGAAGAGAGGTGCTTCAGCATAGTCAGTACCTTTTGTGTTCTCTTGTGTGAAGCTCCAGACACACTCCTGCAGTGCATGTGCATAACAGTCTTTTTTTGTGCTTTCTTGACTTTTTTGAGAAATGTGTACAGCCCGCACGCTACCATTTTAGGTACCGTATGTGAAAAATGATTATTTTTCAGTACTTTTTTCCATTCTTTAAAAGATGCAATTTTCTGCAAATGATATATAATGAGCTCCAAAATAACTAAGTGATAACTTATTTGTTCTGAAATTTTGGATCAAGTCTAGTGAGTAAGATGTGAAGTCCAAAATACATTAATATACCAATAATTCACTTTTTTCAACATGTGCAGTATAACTGTAGGACCACAAAGGTATACTGGTTTCATAAATAAGTATATAACAAGGTATGGTTGTCAGTTGCATGAGCCCTTGAAAGGAAAATTAGTCGCATTGCAATAACACTCATTGTTTCTTATTTTGTATTTAGTGTAAGTTCTAAGTCCACACTAAGGATTACATTTTTGAATTTTAAATACATTGCATCATAGTATAATCTTCTGAAGAACAAATTTTTTTCTTCTTAATGTGTAGTTGACTAAAGCATAGATCAGACTGGATGTTAGTGATTATTGCAGAGTATACACAATTGGGATTCTAGGCAATTATTACTGCAGTTTACAAGAAAAATGCTGGTGGACTGTACTGTAGGAAATAAATCTTGTCATCCATGAATTACCTGAACCCATTTATTACAATTTGGCATTGTCAGGAATGGAACTGAGGCAGCATCGGGTGCAAAGCAGGAACCTACCTTGTGCATCATAGGGCAATGTCACACAAACACACCCACACTCAGTCATGTAGGGTCAGGGTCGGATCTATAATTAATTTAAACTGCACATCTTTAGGTTGTGAAAGAGAAAACTTGCAAATGAGATTCTGGAACTCAGCAGCAGCACTATGCATGGTATCAGAAAAAATAAATTCACACCAGCGTAAAGAAGTAGATGGCAAGCAACTTAAAAAAATCACTTTCTTAACTTAATAGTTAGCATAATGGAAATGATTAGTAGTTAGAACCCAAGGCTTCCTTAATAGATTCTCTGGAAATGTTTTTCAATCAATCAATATTTTTAAATAGCATCTAACATTAAGTTGATTGTCACCTTTGAATTGGCCCAGTGTGGGAGTGAGCTTGATCGAGCCCATTGATGAGGACTTGCTTTATCATTCATTATTTAACACATTTCAGCCCTGAACTGGGTGTTATTATCAGTATTCAATATATAAGGAAGAAGCCAACCTATCATCTTCTAGGCATAGCAAAAAAAAGCTTTCAAATAAAAAAAAAACTACAGTATGCCAGTTTATTAAAAAAAATCGGATTAGGCACCAGACACTTAATATCTATGGTTGATAAATTGCAATGATTGTCTTGTGCAAGTTCTCATTCCCACTGTGACTCCTATCTTTGCTCAGTCAAATGATGAATTTAATTATGTAAAGCAGATTTCATCCACACAATGCTACAACTCAAATAGAATCATAACCCCAAATATATAGGACACCAAAAAAATCATTTCCATCCATCCATTATCCAACCTGCTATATCCCAACTACAGTGTCACGGGGTCTGCTGGAGCCAATCCCAGCCCACACAGAGCGCAAGGCAGGAAACAAACCCTAAGGAAAAGGGCTCCAGCCCACCACAGAAAATCCTTTCCAATATCTTGAAATTAATTTTACGTAATTGAAGCTCATCTATTTCAAGAGAACTTAAATATACCTGATATCTTGAAATAACTGGTCAAATCTGAGATATAGTGGGGGAAATAAGCAGTAGTAGTAGTAATTTGTCTTCACCGACAAAAGGTCACAGAGCGCTGAACAGCAAATACAGTACAAATACAACAGTTAAAACAAAACATAAACAATAAAAATAATAAACAAACAGGAACTATTCAGCACTGATTAAAAGCCTGTTTAAAATTAAATATTTTGAGTTGTTTTTTTAAAGAATCAACAGACTCAGCTGCACACAGACTATAAGGCAGGCTATTACATAGTCTTGGTGCCACAGGCTGAAAGGCACAATCCCCATGGGTTTTTAGCCGAGTTCGGGGGACAACTAGAAGGCCCTGTTGCCCAGATCTAAGAGTCCGACAAGCTGTATAGCGTTGGAACAGACTGGTTAGGTACTCAGGAGCTTATCCATGCAAAACTCTGAAAGTAAGTACCAAAACTTTAAAATGAGTTCTATAAAACACTGGGTGCCAGTGCAATGTGTGCAGAATGGGAGTGATGTGATCATTCTGGCTAGCGCGAGTTAGGAGCCTGGCAGCTGCATTTTGGAGTAACTGAAGACATGAGAGAGAGAACTTGCTCAAACCTGTATAAAGACCATTGCAGTAATCAAGTAGTGAGGAAATAAAAGAATGAAAAGTATCTCCAATTCTGACTTTGAAACAGCATTTCTTAGTTTAGAAAGATTTCTTAAGTGAAAGACTGATCTTACATATTCATCAAGCATCAGGGACTGGTGAAGAATAACCCCAAGGTTACGTAAACTCAAACCTAATAACAGGAGAGTCAGATGATAATTTTAAGCTATTCTCAGAATGAAGAACAGGAGGAGCAACAATTAGTACCTCAGTCTTTCCTGAATTCAACTGCAGGTAATTACTACTGAGCCAATCGTTAACCTGAGACAGACAATCAACCAATGTGACCAAAGTATTAACTTGGTTAGGGTTAAATGAAAAATAAAGCTGTAAATCTTCTGCATAGAGGTGATACAAGATATCCTTAAAGGAGTTAAGAATCTGTGATAGGGGAAGAAAAGTACAGGACTAAGAATCGAACCCTGTGGCACTCCACATGTCAAAAGAGCAGAGCCGGATGAAAAGCCAGCCACAACGACTGAGAAACTCCTGTTCGACAAATAAGAGGAGAACCAGTCCAAAGCACAGCCAGAGACACCTAACAGCTGTAATCTAATAATTAAGAAATCGATGGTCCACCGTATCAAAAGCTGCAGTAAGATCTAAAAGTACAAGCACAGAGCACCACCATGTATCAGCAGCAATTAAAAGATCATTAAAAACTTTTAGAAGAGCTGTTTCTGTAGAATGTTGCCCCCAAAAAACCAGATCAAAGAACCACTGCTCCTCTAAGAAGACACAAAGTTGCTGTTCAACCACCTTTTCCAAAACTTTGGCAATAAGAGGCAGTTTTAAAATTGGCCTGTAATTACTCGGAATAGAGGAATCAGAAATTGATTTTTTAACAGCAGTTGAATTACAGCATGTTTAAAATATGATGGAACCACACAGATCTCAAGGAGGAATTTATGATATTCAAAAGGCACAGACCTATACAACTCAAAGATTTTAACATTAATGATGCTGGCAAGAGGTCAGAATGACATGATGAAGGTTTCATCTTCCTGAGCAAATCAGAAAGATCAGAGAGTGAAACTTCTGAGAACACAAAAGACTGAGAACATGAGTGAATGAGATCACTAGGTAAGACAGCTGGAACAATACTGTATTAGTCCGAACAACATTAACCTTGCCAATAAAAAATGTAAGAAAATTATTACAGTCACTATCAGAAAAAACCTGAGTAACAGATTGAGATGGAGAAATAATTGTGAATAGTATCAATTAGCACTTTGGGATTACGCTTGTGAGTCTGAATAAGATTAGAAAAATAAGTTGTCCTAACAAAAGAATTAAAAGATGTAAGTAAATCCTTTAAGTGAGAATGATGAACTTCCAGATTAGTAGACTTCCATAGCCACTCCACTTTTCAACAGGAAGCCTGAGATTACAAATGGAGTCATTCATCCAAGGACGTCAGGGAAAAGATTGTAGACCTGCCCAAGGCTTGAATGAGCTACAAGACCATCAGCAAGAAGCTTGGTGAAAAGATGACAACTGTTGGGGCAATTATTCGGAAATTGAAGAAACATATAATCACCCTCAATCGCTCTTTTAGTGAAGGAATTTAGTTCACTATAGTGAGCTTGATAAAGTTCAGTGGTACAGGCCTTTGAGGGATGTACTATATTACATCTAATATTGTTTATTTTTTGATTAAAGAATTCAGCAAATGTTTCCTCATGTTTCCCTTATATTCATGAGGCAATCCGCTGAGTGAGTTGGGTTTAGAAGATGATCAATAGTAGAAAATAAAACTCTTGGTTTTACTGCATTTTCATTTATAATTTTAGAAAAATAAGAATGCCTTTCTAGTCAGACTGCTTTGTTGTATTCAGTAATATGCGTGAACTGTTAAAATTTAGTTTTCCTTCATTTACGCTGCATTATGTCTTCTTAAGTGTAGACAGAGCATGATTTTTTGATGCTGGTGAATTTTTTAACAATTTTTTCTGGTCAATTACACTGTCAATTACAGCTCTCACCTTAGCATTAAAATTGTCCACCTTGCTAGTTATATTGTTGTCTGTATTAGGACAAACAATGCTCTCAGACTTGTCACGCATAATATTAGCAAACCTAGACGATGCTGTGGCATCAAAATAATGTTTTCTAGCAATATGTTGCTTTTTAGTTCCAGTCTCCAGTATTTCTACATTAAATTCAGAAATGGCCAGAATTAGTGATGTGTATAATCTGCCTTACGTAAATGTCTAACCCTTTTGTGATTACGTGCTGAATAAGGTCAAAAGAATGCAGGAAATTAATAAATTCCTTTGCTTTGGGGTCAGACTGGATATCAATATGAAATTTGAAGTCGCCTACTATTAGGAACCTGTCATATTTCGTTATTGTTATATATACTAAATCTGAAAATTCATTGATAAAAGATGCATTATATTTAGGAGGTCAGTAAATGGTCAAAAGTAGAGATTACAATAATTGTTGAATAGCTACACCAAGATACTCGAATGACATGAAAGTACCAAAACTGACATCTTTATAGCCTAACCAGTTTGAGAAAATACTCACTAGACCGCTGCTACTTTTACTTTGGTGAACAGTGTGAGAAAAATTATAATTCGGAGATGCTGCTTCAATTAATACTGCAGCACCGTTACTATTAAGCCATGTTTCACTCAGTGTTAAAAAGTCTATATTTCTATCACTAATAAGATCATTAACGTAAAATATCTTGTTGTGGTTAACGCTCTCATATTAAGCAACACCATACTGGGGGTCTTAGAAGATCACAGCCAAATTGAAGTTTTGCAACAGCTTGAGACGGTAGCTAAGTAACCCACATTTATACCAGTTTGTCTGTACCTTTTATCCAAATTATGATCAGTAACTGTAGTGCTAATTTAGCGCACATCCACATGTAAACCAACTGCAACTGCAAAACATAATCATGACTTCCAATCTGGATGTCATGAAGTAGTAATGTCATTCATTCTCAAATGCAAACTCTCACTCCTAGTTGTGGGTAGGTGTAGGACACTCTGTGAATAATTCTCCAGGACAAATTCTTAACCTACTGTGACGTCTAGTGCGATTCCTAGTAGTAAGTCAGTCAAGGATTATTTGAACCATCTGACATTTTTCTTTTTTTGAGCTTCTCATTGGCTACTTAGAAAAATGTTTAGCATAAACCAAAAAATGTACTGTATGTGTTTGATTGTTTTTGTTTTGGCCCTGTTTAAGCCCTGTATTTATTACCAGATGACCACTGTAATTTTAGTTCCATCTGAATCACATATGTCAAGAACTTCTTCACATCTGAGTAAAGATTACAGAGCTTTTTACCTTTCATAAAAACTATGTAAAAAATAAGTTTAGGTTAAACTTTTTCCAGGTCAACTGACATGTCAGTAAAATTTTAGCATTTGAATGATTTGGATGAAGAGTGTAAAAAGTACTTGGAAATAATAAGTGTGTAAAAGTCAAAAACCTAAAATGTTACATTTTTACTTTCACTGAAGTCAGAAGAATTTCAGTTAAAAATAGTTGAGTAAATCTAGAGTCCGACAAGTACTCAGGTACCAAACATAAAAGTGCCTTTTATAATGAGAAGGTGCAGGGCTTTGTCTAGATAACACAATACATTTATTTAATGTTTAAACAAGAATTACACAATATTTTTTGATACAGAAATGCACTCCAGAGTAATAAATATTGCAAATACATTCATGCCTTTGATCAATTCGTTACTGTAGTCTGTGTCACGGTGATGACTGAAGACTTGTATTGGTGAGTTTGGATGTGATTTACAGGATACCTGGCAGTAATGGATAAGGGAGAAGAAAAAGAATAAAATAAAAAATATTTATATTTTTAATTCACTATATTTTTCCACAAATGTAAGCATTAAATCAACTTGCCTTAATATTACACTACAATAATTCAACTTCAATGCAACATAATAAAATAGCAATTAGAAATCCGAGAGTCAGTGTTCTAATGAAAAATTTTCTAGATATGGATCAATACTGTTAAATCTAAATGCTTTCTTCTGTATCACATAAAGGACAAATAAAAAGGACAGCTCAGAGAAAATAAAAGTAACACACTTCACAAATCAGTGGAAGATGGAATAACAGATGTGAAATAATTATCTAACAATTCATCAAGACATTATTTATCACTCAGATTCCACCCTTGCACACAAAACTGGAATATTCATTTAATAAGCAGCCTACATGTTCCATAGTCATTATGAATATAGTAGATTCTGGTCAACATGGAGGTGTTATATTAGATTTCCTTGAGCTAAAATTCCATAAGCTAGCAACAAAAATAATTATCTCTGCTTGAAAGAACAGGGACAGAAAGACCCAGAGACCCCGGTCACGAGATCATGCTTGAAACCCGTGTCTATCCTCTCCATTTAACTAACGACTTTTACGCCCAGGCTCACTCTAGGTTTACAGGAATTGGGTTAGTAAGAATCTGCTGCAATATCTTGCATGTACAAAATACAGATATTGTTTGCACAATGTATAACTTGTGGTCTCAAGACATTACATGTGCCCATAAAATCTTGTTTGCACAAAATTAACATGACACTGTTTTTTGGGACTTCAGAAATTCCATGTAAGATAGCCTAAGAAGAGGGAAAAAAAAACACCTCAAAATGTTTCTTTAAATTTAAAGGTAAATTCTTGAAAGCAGAGATTTCTTCAAGTGTTGTTTTCAAATTTAACTGAGGGAAAGTGCATATTTAGTTTCCGTTTCTTCACAGTGAGCGAGAAGCATGGGAATGACCTACCAAATGAGTGGTGTAAGGCACACATTTTATTTTTGAGTTATCTATGGCTGTACCTGAGCAACACTAAACAATAACCTAACATGACAACATATCACATTGGTTTCTTGTATCAGTTTATAGTAGTTTGGTCTGTATATCGAGTAATGAGGACTTGCTTAGAAATGTAATTAATTAAAAAGTATGCTATTTATCCTAAAATGTTCTGAGGTAAAAGTTAAAGAAGCCCTGAACGAAATTTACTCAGGTAAAGTACAAATAGCTTAAGAATGTACTTAAGTAAAGTAACAAAGTAGTTGTAATTCATTATTTTACATGTCTGTTTGGAAGGGACCAAAACCACGGCAATCTTCTGGTAATAACCACCCCATCTGATGAAGTAAAACTAACCCCATCCAAATAGGGCTTTAATTATGACACTGCCCCAGATTGATGCCATAACTTTTTCAGAACTGTTAAAAAATTGTACTTACATTCATACTCATATATTACAACAAGTTATCACATTTCTATGTAATGAACTCTATTATTTAAACCATTTTAGATTTTTGTTTTTATTACTTTCTATTAGCTCCTGTCCCAAGGAAAAAATACTGCAGTGAGATCCAGAACTATGACATATGAAAATGATGAAATTTTTGATGTATCCGTAGCCTCAATCTAAGGTACAAAGTGGACCATCTAACAACAAACTGAAACTTCTACTCATGTAGAATTTAAAACAGATTGACTATGAAGTAGCGACTCTTAAAGTTAATTAAGGAGAAAAGAGCTTCACTATGTATAAACAATACTACACACTTATTTATATCAGAATGTAAATGAGGAACAATAAAGTTCCAGGTTTACCAGTCTGTATGGGTTTAAAGTATGTAATATCACAAAAACTCTAAATCATGTCTGTTCTGCTTACTTATCCAGAATAATGCACAAAGTTATTAACAGCATAATATAGTGATATATGTTGCTAATATGTAAATAGAAAACCAGAACTGCCTGGCACAATTTCACCCAATGTTAGTAGCAATTCAATTTATAGATTACTTTAATAATAAACTAGACAGAATGAAGATTGCAGACTGAGCAGTCAGGTTCACATCTAGTAATAGTGGATCACCACATGTGCTGCACATTGCATTTTATTAGATTTCATTTCTTAAAACATATTTGATGAATGACTTCCAAAATTAATTCATCCATGGATCAAGTTTCACCAAGCCTATTCAAAAATTCATTTGAAAGTTATTATACAACATATAAACAAAATTAACATATCTTAATCAAATATCATTTTCCTTGGATTGTTTAAAGCAACCCTTCAAAAATATTTTTTATTTTTATGATATCAGATTTAGATTAAAATATTTCAAAGAATTAAGGACAGGTTTTAAACTTAATATATTTCATATGTTAGCAAAAATTGTCATTTTGTACCTCAAATATGATATTGTGGATTCAGAATTTATTCAGACTCCTTCTCTTTCTGCACACTTTATTGTGTTGTAGATATAATTTTAAATGAATAAATCTTCCATTTTCACTCATCAGTCTACACTTGATGACCCCTAATGACAAAGTGAAAACATGTTTGCAGATAGGTGTGCAAATTTATTAAAAATCAAAAAATGAAATCTCTCAAATTGTGGTCAAGTGGACTTGTCATTGGCCATTCTACTTGACGTGGTAGGAACTGTTGATGTAGTAGGGTTGATGTGAGGAGGCTGGTCATTGGAAGAAGGTGGCAGTGGCAGGGAAAATCTATTAAAATTTGGTTCAGGGCATTTGCTTGTCTACATCCCCTTCTTGAAGCTAAGCCCTGAATTGCATGAGTCCTGTAGTTATGCCCAGTCCATTTTAAGACATCTTTCATGTTATTCTGAGTGACTTTATTTTCTGTTTTAGCTTAGTAAGCTTCCTTTCCTTCACTCAGCTTTTTTAGCATATATTATACATCCTTCAGAGACTCTTTGTCACTGAGTTTGAATGTTTTTTTTTTTATTCAAGAGACCTTTTAGCACCTTAGTAATTGTGGGCTTGCTGTTTGGAAAGCAATGCACTGTGTTTCTGGGTACCATTGTATCAACACAAAAATGAATATAGTCTGTGATAAAGTGACAGAGTCCTTCAATATCGTCCCCATATGACTTGCACAAAGCCAAAGTAGTTGTTTAGAGCCATTTAATCCTCCAGGCTGCATTTTCTTACTATTCTGGTGGCAACAGGTAGCTGTCTAATAACAGGCTTGTAGCTGGTAAAAGGATGAATCAGGTTGTGGTCAGATTTGCGTAAATGAACCAGCAGATTACACTTAAAGGCATATTTGAAAACAGCAGGACCAGCTTGTTGTTTCCTCAAGTAGAACTGGTCACATAGTAGTATAAATAAGCCTTTAAATCCCTGTGACAAGTAGGTGCCACTGAGCCCCAAAACCCCATGTCACAACTACACAGCACCATTCTGGGTTCAAATAGAAGATATTTTTATTTTACAATACCATTACAGACCTTCAAATCCTTTTCCACAACAGTATATTAAAATATGTTCTCTTGTTTCCTTCCACACTTCTCACATAGTCTCATCCCCTCTCCTGCTGACTCTGACTACTCATAGAGGAAGCACAGCTCCTTTTATGTCAGACCTGGGAGTACTTTGGTGCCACCACATTGCACATGGGAAGCACTTTTGGGTCAGGAAGAAGCCCTTCAAAAAGGGGTATAACAATTCCTTGTAGCACATCCTAGTGGCACCCAAGATCCTCGACAGGGCTGTTCCATAAGACTGTAATTACCAGCCTGTACTGTGCGCATCCATATGAGTTCCACTAGTGGGATGCTGCCATTGTGAGCATGAAGAGAAGACATAACTCCCAGGAGTAGCCACCTTCTGTACTTCCCAACAGTACTCTTACCCTGGCAAGGAACTGTCACCCATTCTGGTTGGGACGCTAGACTAACCTTGTCATTCCATTATGGCCTCCCATCCTGACAAGGAACATACCTTTATCTTGGTTAGGATGCCAGTCCATCTAACATAACACTCACACCCCATGCAATGTCAATGGGGAGCAATTTTATAACAGTTTACAGTCTAAAGTGTACAGAAAGTAAAAGTGTCTGATACCTACACAGACTGTATATACTGAAGCTGTTAAGAACCTGCCTTTGTCCTGCCCTATGCCCTGCTCTATGCCCAAGCTCACTGGATCCTTCATACTTATACTAAGGTTTTCAACATTAGACTTCTGGTGCCATAGTCCTTTTAATTTCCTGTCACTAATCTTTCAAATTCCTTTCGTTCTGGCTATTTTTTAATTTATAGACTTAGTGATTGAGTCAGAGTTACAGCACCAGTGTAATGCCACTGAGAGTAACAGATTCAATGAGTGGAATCAGGAATACATTTTCTGTGTGCTTTAACTCTTTTAAGGCTAATTATTTTTAATTCCTTTTGTTCCATTGCTGAATATTTTTCCAAAAAACTCAATTTTCTGAAAAGCACACAAAGCAATAGTTTCATATATAAGTCAACATAAAATACTTATTTATGATAAATGTCACTCTGTTTTATGTTCCACGGGCCCCTACAGTATGCAAATTCACATACTTATTACAGACCTGTTTGTCTAATCACTAATAAGCTGAAAGGCATTTTCTGTAAAAAAAACAGCTTGAAGTAGTCGAGTGGCTGGTAAACTGCAGTGTCCACTAGCACACTGTGTCACTTGATGAAGTCCAGTTGCCAGTTTGCCTCCCCTGGATCTATGTTGTCATGCGTGCGTCAGCACTATTACCAACTGGGAAGTGATCAGCTGATGCAGGTACCTGACTTTCATTTTTAATTTCCTGATCATTTGCATCAAAGTCAGAGTTTGTTAAACATCTGTGTACTCCTCACAGGCGAACTTTGCTGTAGGCGTGACAGCTGCACGATCAGCTGGGGACCGATAACTGATGCAGGTACCTGACTTTTGTTTTCAAGCTCCAGATCACTTACATCAAAATCCGAGTTCAATATGTGAGAGTCCAATTCAGCAATAATGCACAATAAATAAATAAGTAAATAAATAATACGCACAGAGTATTTTGCTTTGTGCATTCACTTCGCTCTCTAGACTGATGCTGCTGCCATTTCAGATGTTTACTCTACGCTGCTCACCCACACGCAGGGATTCATTGTCAACGAGTCAAACAGTCCTCCTAAAAAAGAGGGTCTATTCAGAACATAGCGGTGAGTTTATCAATGTTTACAGCTTTTAGTGTCTTTTGCCCCTCAACACTTTATGTCAACAAAAGTCAACATCCCCCCTAAAAGAGTTAAATTTTAATTATTTTACAGAGCACACCATAAGATGATGCTATAAAAGCATGCCATAATATAATTTAAAATCTACTCTATATATATAAAATCTTAAGTCTAAAAGTGCAACGATTTTATGTGACTTTTTATGTCATGTTTTTTATCATGCTTTAAATCGGGCTTATTTTAAAATGTACATATATATGTTTGGAATCATTCTTTTCAGAATTTATTGAACTTTAATGTGAAGTTGTTAGATTTTCAGATTCTTATTCCGTTTTTAAATTATAAACTAAAAAAATATCAAGATAAAAAATATCAAGAACGAGACAAGATTTGACCATGCCCAGACCCAGAAATAAAAGACAAAGAGTAGGGCAGCTGCTGTACAGGCTTTTAAATGTTCGAAGCACCGCATGAAATGCAGATCACGTGGCATCATCAGCTGATCAAGCAAAGAGGAGGTAAAAAAAAACAGTATTAGTTTCCCATTGTATCACCGTTTAAGAGGGGATTTCGGAGGAGCGACCGCATCTCCTTGGAGTGCGTTCAGCCCCCCTCTTCACAACACGAGTGGCAGAGACGGTAAGTGGCGGTTGCGTAACACAGGCCGGGGGGGGGTTGGCGAGCAATGCGAGCAGAGGGCGAACCCCTTAGTAACAAGATAAAAATACAAGGTCATTTGACACAGGATAAGAATCATAAAACTATGGCAAATTAACAGGAAAAAGTAATATTGTTTTAAATAATAAATATCATAAACTGTAATATTACTTGAAAGAATATGCATACTTTTCATAGTAACTGTCACATATACAGTTGACTTGTACCCTGTTTGAAATGTGAAACATTGAAAGTTTTCTTTTGATCCTTTTACATATTGAAACTTTTATATATTGAAGTAACTTCAGGTTGATTGTTGATGCCAGTGTTTTATTTATTTCTTTTATTGCAGCACTTATACAGTGTGGTCCTCATTTAGTAATTCAGCAGCAACTTCAAATATTTTTTGAATCCTCTGTGCTATAAACGCATATTTAATGAAAGATGTTGTGCTTTTCACTTTGCTCAAAGTGTTATAACTAATGTGGTAAATGATATTGTAATCCCCTCCAAATTCTACCATCAAAATGCCCCTTTGAACATTTAAATGCAGCTCTTGGTACTGTTGGCCATAGCATCCTGTTCTTCCCATTCCATTCAGAAATCTACAGTAATAAAATCACTCCTTCATTGCTGTCTGTAGCTAGATATGTTGTCCCTCAGGTCTCATTATCACAACTAATTATTTTTTCTCTCCATTAGGAGATGTCATTCGGAAGCAAAGTTAATTTTAATTTGTATGCTGATGACATACAGTTGTATTTATAAATGAAACTGAATGATACTTTTTTCAGTTGTATAATTAATTAACTGCTTTTGTGAACTCAAAGAATGAGTTCAAACTGCATACAGCCACCCATTCTCAAACATTTTAATTCAGTTAAGGGTTGTTGGAGCCCAGAGTTGGCCATGAATCAGGTGGCTGTTCATCACAGGGCCCTGAGTTCAAGTGATTTTCCTTCTGTCCCTGCAGCACTGACCACTATACAGGAAACAGGCCTGGAAGGAGTGTGGAACCAGAGGACCATGCCCCACAACGCTAACAGAGAGCTCACTGTTGTGCAAGAGCCTTTTGCAGGAAGCAGCCTTGTTGGCAGTTGGTTAAAGGGAGAATCTCTGTTTACCTCAACTGGCTGGTAAGTTTCGTATTTAACCCAAGGGTTCAAAATTTATGGCCAAGCAGTGTTGTCTGAGATAGGATAGTAGCTGAGCAGAGGACGGACACCCTGATTGAATTCCTCAAGACAAACATGGTGCCAGATTATTGGCAGGCACACTCATGCCCATGAACAAATAATAAACAGTTTACCAAACCAGCATGTCTTTGGTAATTTACGAAACCCTAAGCAGGCCTAGGAAGAAAGTGCAAACTCAACATGAACAAAAACTGCGCGTCTGCCATGCTGCACTAAACATTTTTTAATCGAGTAATGTAAATGAAAATGCAATTCTTATTTCCAAGCTCTTGAACTTAATTTTGTGTGAATCCAAAGTTTCAGGGTTATCTTTAACAATTTAAGAGTTTGTTTTAGTGGTCACATTTCCGCAATATCCAATGCTATTTTCTCTAGACTTAAAAATACAGTAAAATTAAGGTAGTTTCTTAACATGCAGGCTAATGAATTCACTAATTGATTCATTTGTTTGAAGCAGAATCGACTACTGTACTGATTTACTGTCAGGCTGTTCAAGTCATTAGATTACTATTCTACAATTAATTCAAAACACAGCAGCAAGGATTATAACTGAAATGTAGAAAGCACAAATGAAAAACTATAGCTATTAGTTTAAAACTAATTTGAAGGCACCTATTTAACATATAAAGTCAACATGTCATTGCCGCCCTTTATCTTATAAAAGGTTTCTACTACAAAGCATATACTTTAATTATAAGAAGAAGATTTTATGGCAATTTCTATATGCATTAAATCAGCATTCTGCAGGTAGAGGAGCCTTTAGCAATAGGCCCCCAAATTCTATAAAGACCTAATTACTAATGTTAGTGATTCCCCATGGGCTTCAGCATTGAAAATCAGGTTGAAGATTCATTATTTTAGCAGACTATACATAAACTTATTAGAACTGCTGTTGAGGCAATAATGATATTAATATACGTTCTTAATAAAACAACTTCAGAATGATGGCCTTAGAGGCAAAGTTTCAAAGAAAAAACATATTTGAAACAGGAAAATAAAAAAGAAAACATTACAATGGGAAATAGATTAAATCAAACAAAAATTACTATGCAGCGTCTGTGTTCTTTTGCCCATTTAAACCTTTGCTTTTTTGTTGCAGATTACACTGGTATTTACCATGTACTTTGTTAAAAAACAAACTAAGGACCTGCAAAATGTATATTTTTCAAACAATAGACTTTGATATCCTTATTCTCTTGTGCATATTCTTTTTATATCCTGTTTGCCCTTTCTCTCTGGACAGTAATAGACTTAATAGAATTGTGCGAAATCATCAGTTTCTTGGCAGTTTGTCACATAATAACCTTCATTTTGCAAAACAAAAATAGACTAATGTGTTTCTTGAAGAAGCTGGTTTCCATTTGGCCCTCTTTGAACCCTGAATTGAATTTTGGTAATACCAGTACCTTTCAACCCAGGGAAAGAAAATTGTCTTTCTTTATTGATTAGAATAACGGATAATTACAAATGTTTCTATAATAAACAATAAGTATTTAAACATGATTATGTAAGGGTGAGCTAAGATAGTTATCATTAGGACACTGGAGTAATGGCTACTGAGAATAGGACTTTGCAGTCATATGTGAGTAATGCATTATTAATCAGTCATTTCAAGCCTTAATAACCATTATCAACATTTATGTTGTCTTGCCTATATTTGAAACACAACTTAATGATATCTTCTACCAAAAACATGAACATATCTGGGTAATTCCAAAAATCTGAAATCTAGTATACTGTAAGCACATTTTAATATACATTATTGTGTGTTAATTTGTGTTTTAATTCTGGTTTATTTCTAAATGTACACAACACTATTGGCTGGAACTGCACTATACAGAAACATGCTGTCTGAAATTAAGTTGTTTCAGTTGCTTTTCTGACACACGCATAGGAGGAAAGCGAGAGTCTGTGACGATGTGGGTACCCGCTATACCACAGAGTCATTTTTGATAACTGTTTCCGGAGACAGCATGAAGTAATTTATTTAAAATATAGTTTGCAGAATCTATTTAGTATAATGTATTCGAAGTTGTTCAAAAAGGTATCAGATCATCATATCTGCTATTATTATGGATTTTATTCCACACGCACCTAGTGGTCTGCTTAAGCACCCCAGGTGGTTTACACATCATAGCATGAAAAAATCTCCTTAGTAATGTTGATAATACTGTCAGTTTTTCAGTTGAAAATGAAATTTGATAAAGAATATCATATTGTCTCTTTTAAAGCATTTATGATACTTTATGAAGAACTTCGTAAAGACTTTCTCAGAAGTGTGTGACTAGTTAACTGAACAGTTCAAATTCCAGGATGATCATGTCATTGTGTAAACAAATTCTCTACAGGCCAGGTAACCTACACTGCTATTATGATTAGGATGTCTTGGAGACTTTATAATGAGGTGTAATTTGCAGGCCATGAGCTCTAGTGGCAAAGACAGTGCTGGTATTTCACAAGGGAACAGTATCTTAGGTGCTGTCACCACCATTAAACTTACAGTGAAGGACACCATCAGTTAAAGGTAGCTGTGATTGAAAGGATACTCATTGATCATGATGTCAGTAAGATAGTTAGAGGTGCAAGGCTAAATAGGTGAGCAACACTAAATCAATCGAAAATTTCAATCAAGGACATCAGCAAGCTGTTTCATTATGAATAGGTCATTGAGAATTCTGCAGAGTAGGATATAAAGCACTTGTGAAATTTGATCTGGTTAGATAAATTATCATTCAAAAGATTCTCCTCAAATGAACAAGTTCACACATGGAACACACAAGAAAGAATTTCAGCTTTGTGTACTTTGTTTTTTTCAAAAGGTTTCATATTGCTATAAGCTGCACTTTTAAGTTCTTTTACAACGAAAGGTCAATGCTTATAACTAATTATCATGATTGACATTTTTTTTTACAGAAATGGGGGCTGGGTGAGGGCAGATGAAATCATTGCTATCCCCAAAGCATGTAAGGGATAGGAGGTCCCTGCTAATGTATATTTTTCTGAAACAATCTTGTTGCATCCCCTTAGTAGTGTTCCAGATACATGAAGATTCAGTGATGTATTATATGAGGCAACCCATAATGTGTTATTTTAGGCTGCTGCACAAAGATATGTCTGTGCTGGTTAATTTAGTAATGTAATGCTATGAGGTAATCCAAAAAAGAAGAAGGACCTCCTTTGTATCCTCTGTTTTCAGCTGCATTACTGACTGTATATAATGCAATAGTATCATTCTCTTTGAGAAGTTATGGTATCCAAGTCATTAAAGATTCTATGTTATAACACGTACAACTATTTTAATGGTATATCATTGTCATGTGCCCAGTTAAGAAATATCATACTGAAGTTTTCATTCTGTAGCTACCACCTGTACAGTATATTTAAATATCAAATTAAATACTAAGGTTTAAATGACCTATCACATCTGCTTTACAACCACAACAACATTTATTTATATAGCACATTTTCATACAAAAAATGTAGCTCAAAGTGCTTTACATAATGAAGAATAGAAAAATAAAAGACATAGTAAGAAATTTAAAATAAGTCAACATTAATTAACATAGAATAAGCGTAAGGTCCGATGGCCAGGGAGAACAGAAAAAAAAACTCCAGACAGCTGGAGAATAAAATCTGCACGGATTCCAGACCATGAGACCGCCCAGTCCCCTCTAGGCATTCTACCTAACATAAATGGAACAGTCCTCTTTGGATTTAGGGTCCTCACGGAAGGACTTGATGATGATGGTCATGTAGACTTCTGGCTTTCAGTCCATCAATGTTGGAGCATCATGGTGCTTTGAGTAGATGGTGGTGGTGCAGGCCGCCACCACAAAGACACCGGAAAAAGAAACAGAAGAGACAGCAGGGGTTAGTACGGATTTTAGAGCCACCATGAATAGTTACAGTATTATAATGAATTGAACATACAGAGTAAGGCCATGTTAAAGTAATGTGTTTTCAGCAGTGTTTTAAAGTGCTCTACTGTATCAGCCTGGCGAATTCCTATTGGCAGGCTATTCCAGATTTTAGGTGCATAACAGCAGAAGGCCGCCTCACCACTTCTTTTAAGTTTAGCTCTTGAAATTCTAAGCAGACACTCATTTGAGGATCTAAGGTTACGATTTGGAATATAAGGTGTCAGACATTCCGATATATAAGATGGAGCAAGATTATTTAAGGCTTTATAAACCATAAGCAGAATTTTAAAGTCAATTCTGAATGACACAGGCAACCAGTGTAGTGACATCAAAACTGGAAAAATGTGCTCGGATTTTCTTTTCCTTGTTAGGATTCTAGCAGCTGCATTCTGCACGCGTTACAAGTGATTTATGTCTTTTTTGGGTAGTCCTGAGAGGAGTGCATTACAGTAATCTAAGCGACTGTAAACAAACGTGTGAACTAATTTCTCAGCATCTTTCAATGATATGAGAGGTCTAACTTTTGGTATGTTTCTTAAGTGAAAAAATGCTGTCCTAGTGGTCTGATGAATATGTGATTTAAAATTCAGGTTACAGTCAACAGTTACCCCTAAGTTTTTTACTTCTGTCTTGACTTTTTAATCCTAATGCATCGAGTTTATTTCTGATAACTTCATTGTATCCATTATTGCCAATCACTAAAATTTCAGTTTTCTCTTTATTTAGCTTGAGAAAATTACTATTCATCCATTCAGAAATACAAGTAAGGCATTGTGTTAGTGAAACAACAGAGTCGGAGTCATCAGGTGCTATTGATAAGTACAGTTGTGTGTCATCAGCATAGCTGTGGTAGCTCTTGTTGTGCCCTGAGATAATCTGACCTAACGGAAGGTTTGGATTCAACCCAATTTAAGACACTGCCAGAGAGGCCCACCCATTGACTAAGGCGATTTCTAAAAATGTTGTGATCAATGGTGTCAAATGCGGCACTCAGATCTAAGAGGATGAGAACAGATAAATGGCCTCTGTCTGCATTTACCCGCAAGTCATTTACTACTTTAACGAGTGCAGTTTCTGTGCTGTGATTTATTCTAAAACCTGACTGAAATTTATTAAACGGCTTTAGCCATTTTCTTTCATATTAGCTGTTGACAGATGAAGCAGCGTCTTATAACTTTTTACATTTGTAAAGAGCAGAAAGCATGATTAAATTTTAAACCACCAAATTCATTTATTAAAAACAACAGTGCCATTTTTAACATCACATCACATTTAACATAATATCATTTTCCTTTATGTGTGTAGACTTTTTTCAACGTTTTCTAAGGAATAGTTAGATGTGTAAGTTTACGCACCTTCCATGTCACAAAAAATCAAACAAACAATGGGATGCTGAAGCTTGGTCTTTCTTGATTGACATCACAACATTGTGCATACCCTTGGACTTCATCATCATCTTCTGACAAAATACATCAATATGCAGCAGATATAAAATGATAAGTAAACTGAGAGCCTTACGATCCTCATGGAAAAATACTGTCTATGAACTGCCTAAATTAGATAGATAGATAGATAGATAGATAGATAGATAGATAGATAGATAGATAGATAGATAGATAGATAGATACTTTATTAATCCCAAGGGGAAATTCACATAAAACAGCAATGCCTCAAGTTTAAAATTAAATGACTTTGAGTTGAAAAAGGAAAACAAACATAATAACAGGCAAGAACATCCAGAATATACAAACTGCACGACTAGAACTGAGGATTCCTGGGCAGTTCAGTTGCAGCATTGACCACTGTGCATCACTGGCTTCAGTAATTATTAGGGTTTTTAGAAACAACATAAATGCCTTTACTTCAGCAAGTGTTGGATAGAAACATTCAGTTGTTTCTGTAGTGAAGTTTTTGTGCTGTTAATAAGCATTCTTAGGATGCAGAACAAGAAGAAAAAGGACTGGGTTATTGAAAAGAAGAGGTTGGAGGCTTGATATCAGGAGCTAAAGCCCCGGAATCCCCCATAAACCCCAACCCTAACACGCACCCAACCAGCAAACACCATTTGTATAGACATGATAAGGATGGCAAACAATTTCTCCATACTTGTTCTTTCCACTCCAGGAATTTGCTCTTATTTTCCATAATTTGGAAGAAGTACTTGAAAGGTTTTTTTGGTTTCTTTTTTTAACTTTAGTTCTATCAGGCATTTCTCTTCAGTGGTGGAAGAAAATCAAGATGCTGCTCAGCACCATTATAATGAGCATGATTTCTCGTGTATGACACTTTCATTACATTGATCAGCCTTCCTTTTTTTATACTAGTATAGCTAAAACCCGGCATTGCCCAGGAGGAGTGTTTTTTGAATTGTTTGAGAAAAATATAATTAAAAAAACACAACTTTAAAAATAAAAATAAATTAACAAACAATGAAGACTCACTAATGTGCTTGTATGTATGTTATAATGCAATTGACGCTCGGGACCGCCCAACTCTATTTAATTTCAAAAGCAACAGGGGCGCTGTGGTGGTGCTCAAACATAAAGAATGCTGGCAGTCACCTCCAGTTTGGCCTCTGGTGGTCATTCCGAGTGTCAGCTGGGGGTGGGATAGGGTTGATTTCACCCTTGTGAATTATGGCCGGCCGTTCATCCCGGCCAATACCCCCACGCCTCTAGATGGAGCCCTTTCGGCAGCATGAAGGTGCCCCGAATGCCAGCAGGGCATTATGGATATTGGAGTTTTCCTTCACAGTCCTGCTGGATACCATGTGGGCCACAAGGGGATGCTGCAGGGAGGCTCAGAGACTTTTATGTGCCCTATACCCCAGAAGTACGTCCTGGTCACAGGGACAGAGGGAATGACATACAAAGTACTTCCGGGATGAAAAAGAAGAGTTTTTGATCTGACCCGGAAGAGCTAGGAAGTCACATGGACTGAGGGTTCAGAAGCACTTCCGGGTCAAGGACTATAAAGGAAAGCCCAGACGGATGAGCTGAGTCGGGAGGAAGGGTGGTAACATGTCTGGGAGAGTGGAGAATTGATTATTAGTTATTGTATTTGTGATTTATATGAGTATTGTGGAGAGGAGGGTGCTTTGTGCACATTATTAATATAATAAATCCATTATTTGAACTTTTATCTGGTGTCTGGTCTGAGGGTTCAAGAGGACGACAGCACCCCCAATCTGTCACATCCTACAGAATTTTTAGTCGACCAATGAGAAATGTGTGTACCGAGTTTCATGAAAATTGCTCCAGCTGTTCGGAAGTGATGCTGGAACATACATACATACAAACATGCTTGCATTGACTTTAATATATATAGATAATACTCTGTTTTTATGAGCGCAACTTGTTCTGGACTTTTTTTTATCTCTTGGCTAACTTTCATTGCAATGTCTTGACAGGGAAAAGTTCAAAACAGTAAGTGCGGATGTGTAATTTAAAAAAAAACTTGCCCAGAAGTTGGGCTGTAGCGTTCAAACCCCATCACTAAACTGGAATGTTCAGGTGGCACACTCATAGACCTAATTCAATGAGGTTTGCAGCATAAAGGTAATTTCATATACTGCAAGAAGCAATACTTTTCTAGAAAAGAAATGACATTGAACATATAACAGAAAATTGGGGAAACAATCAGTTGATCATTGTTATAAACATTTTAATAATGAATAAAATTACTGAGGGAAGCTTATTATTCTCTTGGGGAGATAAGTGTTGCTAAAGCTTATTAATGTATACTCTTATATAAGCAACTCACATTAAAATTGTTTTAGTGGTGTTGATTTTGGCCATTGTAAGAGTTATAACAAGTTTCTAAGTCAAAAAGGGAGAACTTCTTCAAATGTAAGTTTCTGGATCATCTTTTGCCTCCTTCCTCATTTTTTTTTTTTTTATTATTATTAATTTTATTGTAATCATTCCATACAATTCGATCAATTTTTACAAAAAATAGGATTGAAAACAAGTCAACCCCCACCCCTGAGAGAGAGAGCATGGCCAACAGGGTAAAAGTTAAGTCTTTTAAACATACCTAAATTGATGAGTTTAATAGACCAATAGAGATGAATTGAGAAGAAAAAGAAATGTGGATATAATTGCTTAAGAGCTTATTCTAAAATATTATTGATTAGATCCTGCCAGGTTTTGAAAAAATTCTGTACAGATCCTCTAACTGAATATTAGATTTTTTCCAATTTCAAATAGTATAAAACATCAGTTACCACTGACTTAAAGGAGGAGAGTTAGGACTCTTCCAGTTTAGCAAAATAAGTCTGCGTGCCAAAAGTGTAGTGAAGGCAATCACAGTTTGTTTGTCCTTCTCCACTTTAAGCCCATCTGGAAGAACACCAAACACAGTTGTTAATGGGTTAGGAGGGATTGTGACACCAAGACTGTCTAAAAGGCACTTAAAAATTTTGGTCCAAAATTATGTTAGTTTGGTGCAGGCCCAAAACATGTGACCCAGTGAGGCCTGGACTTGATTGCAGCGTTTGCAGGTTGGATCTTGCCCTGGAAACATTTTGGACAGTTTTAGGTGAGACATATGTGCTTGATATATAATTTTGAGTTGAATAATTGTATGCTTTGCGCATATGGAGCTCGAGTGAATTCTCTGCATTGAAACTTTCAACTCCTTTTCTGATATATTGATTAAGAGATCTTTTTCCCATTGTCCTCTTGGATCTTTGAAAGGGAGGGACTGTAAAATAATTTTTTATATTGCACAGAAGGTGTCTAAGTTCTTGAAATTGAGCAATATTTTTTCCAGCATGGATGAGGGTGCAAGATGAGGATAATCTGGAAGGTTCTGTTTAACAAAGTTCCTGATTTGAAGATAGTGAAAGAAATGTGTAGCTGGAATGTTAAATTTGGAATGTAATTGTTCATAGGATGCAAAGGCGTTGTCTACATAAAGATCTCTAAGCAAGTTAATTCCAATTTTTTTCCAGATATTAAAAACTGCATATGTTTGCAAGGGTTGAAAGAGGTGGTTCTCTTGCAGAGGTGCCACAGACTCTGTGTTCATAGTAATGATGTCTGGATTTATAAATTAGTTGTTCAGTTTCTTTAGTTGTCAAGAGATTGAGTTCTGAATGCAGAGCCTGCCTGTTCTTATGTAGAGCCTCGCTTGGAAGCCTGGCATGTTCTTCATCTATTCTAGTAATTTTGCTTTTTAGCTCTGATACTTTCTTGGTTTCTTATTTATTCCGGTGGTAAAGATATGAAATAATCTGTCCTCTTAAGAAGGTCTTTAGAGTTTCCCAGAGTATTGCTGCAGAAACCTCTGAGGATGTATTTGTCTCTAGGAAGAAACTGATTTGTTTGGATATAAATTCTGTACAGTTCTCGTCTGCTAATAGAAGCGGGTTAAGACGCCATTTGCGAGGTGAGTGTGTAGGGCATAGTGACTTTAGCTTCAAGATCAGAGGTTCATGGTCGGAAATAACAATAGCATTGTACTTGCAAGATTTAATCGTAGGCAGGAAATTATTATCTATAAAGATATAATCAATTCTTGAGTAGCAATGATGTACTGGTGAGTAGAAAGAATATGTTCTTGAGTTTGGGTTTAGAAACCTCCAGGGGTCTGATAAGTTGTGGTCAGTTACAAACCGTGTAATTGTCTTTGCAGTGCTAGATGTCATCCCCCCTTTGACAGGAGTCCTATCTAAGAGTGGATTTAAAACACAATTGAAGTTCCCAGCCATTATAATTTTATGAGTGTTCACATTGGGAATGGATGCAAATACATTTTGTATAAATTCCTTATCATCGACATTAGGTGCATAAGCATTTATCAAAATCGTTTTACAGTGAAATAAGTTGCCCATGACCATCACATATCTCCCTTCAGGATCAGATACTAAATCTGATGCTACAAATGAGACTGTTCTATGTATGAGGATTCACACACCTCTAGTTTTCTTTGTAAAGCTAGAATGGAACATTTGGCCAGTCCAGTCCTTTTGCAGCCGGAACTAATCCTTGCTTAGTAAGTGGGTCTCCAGTAAAAATACTATTTTAGCATTTAAGCCTGTTAGGTGAGAGAATACTTTCTTTCTCTTTAATTCGTGATTCAGGCCTTTAACATTCCAGCTCACAAAGTTAACTGTCCCATCATGGAGACATTGATTGTAAATTTTATAGTCTTAACTGGAAGTGAGACAGCTTTAACCTTAATTTCCTATTTCCCCAAGAGTTATTGCCATGCAGCCTATTGTTAAGTTGATAGTTATAATTATAATGATTAAAAGGATAGATTAGATATAGTCTGCTCTCTTTCTCTCCAATACAATCCACCACCCCCATTTTGCCTCCCCAGTTTTGCCTCCCCACGTGAGGCTGGAACCCACTTCACAAAGTCCAGGTCCAGAGACAGAGCACGTCCAAAGCAAAACAAGCCCCCACGCAGCGGCGTTTTAGGATTAAAAGTAGAGATATCTATTGCCAATATAGTCTAAATACTATATGCCTAAAATATAATCATTAACAAACCATAAGCATAAAATATAATCTTTAGCAATCTTAAAGTATTAAGATAATAAACCCAGGGAATGGTGTTAGAAAGTGGTCCAGGATAAGCATAGTGTCTTAATGCAATAATAACAATAACAATAATCCAAGGGTATGATGTTAAACAGTCTCCTTTAGGGTAGTAAAAAAAACAAAAAAAAAAGGTTAATTTCTTCCACACACATCTATAACTGTAATTAAAACAAACAGAAAGCGCCCGAGTAATGAAAAGGATGTATAATTATATACCCGTATCATTACAAGTGGAAAAAAGTGTCGGGATCAGCTTTCTTAATTCCTTTTTTGCTTCCTCCTTGCTGGAGAAGATGTAGTATTGGTCTTAAACATCCACTTTCAGTTTCGCAGGATACAAGAGGCTGTATTTGATATTGGCTTGCTGTAACCGCTGTTTAATGTTGTAGAAGGCTGTACGTTTAGCAGGTGTTGCGGGAGCGAAATTAGGGAAAATACGAATGTGGTTATTTTCAAATATAATCTCTTGTTTTTGTCTGAGGAGTGCCATCACATTTAACTTACATAACAATCTCTCGAAGCGGACAATAAAAGACCTAGATCTAAAGGTATTTGATCTGCGTATGCGATAATCTGCTGCTATCTTGGTATCTGATTTAAAGTCCTCTCCAATTATTTTAGAGAATAGTTCAGCTGAGAATTTCACTGGGTTTGGACTTTCACCATTCTCAGATAGACCTTCGATTCTAATATTATTCCTTCTGCTTCCATCTTCCATAGCAGCAAGTCTGTATCCGAGTTTTTTGCATTCTGAATTGGCAGCTGTTGCTTTTCCATCAGCGGTGGATGCTAGATTTTCAGCTGTTTCAATTCAAGTCGTAAATGTCTGCTTAACATCCTCCAGCTGATCGGCAAGTGTGCTCAGTTTAGACACGCTTTCCTGAATGTGCTCCTCAATTTTATCCAGCATACATTTAAAGGCTGCCTCAAAATGAATATATACGTGTTTCTCCGAGTCTTTATTATCCTGCCGAAGCTCTTGTAGCTCCTACTGCAGCTTCTCACTTGCCTTCTCACTTTTTTTTATATCATTCTTTATCTCTTGCTTCAGCTCAGTGATCATCACCTTCAGTTCGGACAGATAATTTCTGCTTTCGTGCACCGTAGGTGAAGCGGCTGGCTCTATTACAGCTGATGTTTCCGGCTCGCGTGGAGTAGGTGAAAGCATGGACTGCAAGGCCTTTAACAATCTTCTCCAATTGGCGAGCTATCGTGACCTGCGTCACTCGCACATTCGCTCCCCATTTCGCACTCAACTGGAGATGATGCGGCAAATCGTGGTCCCGAGAAGTCTGGGCTTTTGCCTGTCTGTTCTAGGTCAGTCTCTGAACTTGAGCTTGAACGTGGACTTGTCGGTCTGGGCTTGGATGTTGCTTTAATTTTCTTTTTCATTTCTTTCTGAGCCCGTTTCTTGCCGACTATGTTTATTTATGCTTGCATATACTGCAGTAGAACCCTCGGGTTGGATAAATATAGGATATCTCAGGATAATAAGGAAATTATATAAAAAATAACACTGCTGCTAACGGAGCTCTGCTTCAGACGTCCATCTCTCGCATGCTATTGCAAAGAGTTTTGTCTGCTCAGTGGCTAAGTAAAATGTATTTTATTAGGTAACACAAAGAAGGGCAGTCAAAGTTTAGATCTTTAGATTATACAGTATACTGCTGCTATTAATTGACAGAAAATAATAAGGGAATTAAGAGATGGGAAGAAATATTTGAGAATATTAGAATATGCTTCATTTACTAATTTATCAAACTCAGTAAAAAAGTAAATAATTAGGAGATGAGAAGTACAGAGGAGTTGAGATAAGAATCAAATCTGAAATGAAAACCAGAAAGACAAAATTAAGCCAAGATACAAACAAAAGTCACCGTCGAGAAAATGCCTAAGATCTCTAACTATAACTTAGGATATTTTCCTTAACTAATTTTAAGAGTAATGATTTCTTTTTAGTTTAAAACTTAGCTGCTAAATAATGTGTGCTGCCAAATTGTCATACAAAAGCCCACAGGAGAGATTTGCCATTCATATTAGAAAATATGAACACATACAGTAAGGGATACTAAATGCATCAGGCTCCTGTTCTGAGCTTACTGAAAGAAAGAAAGAAAGAAAGAAAGAAAGAAAGAAAGAAAGAAAGAAAGAAAGAAAGAAAGATAGTCACAGTGAGGCATTATGCTGACATATTGCTGTTGGTATAAATGAGCCCTAGTAGCGTTTCTTGACACACTTCTACTGAATAATGTATTGGCTGAAAGTACTCAGTGGTAGGGTGTCAGAGAGAGGACGTGCAGAATTGTTCATAATGGCACTCAGTTTTGTTTTCATTCTCTACTTAGCTACTACCTCCAGGGGGTTAAGACTGCATCCTATAACTGAGCCTGCCCGTTTAATTAGTTTGCTGATTCAGTGGACATTGATTGAAGTAATGTTACAGGACCAGCTCACAATCACACTGGCCAGCACAGTTTTATAGAACATACTAAGGAAGGTACTACTCAAATTAAAGGAGTGCAGTTCCATAAGAAAAAAACAGCGCAGTAACATTTTGAACATAGGTTGTCTCAGACACATTGGACCTTTACAACTGCCTGACTGGTGGTAGTTCCTACCAGTACTGGAAAAACAGTAACCAAATTTCACTATAAAAAATCCAAAACACTTTTTGCATTACTACAAACATTGCTGGATATTATTTTTAAAGTTTTTACACTTTGTATGTTCTATAGTCAAAAATAAGATAAATGTCATTCACTCACTACAGAGGAATTCACAAGGAAAGAAAAGGAGCTCTAAAGATACAAAGGTGCAATACAAAACAGAACCTCACTTCAATTAAAGCAGGGCAGAGGATTGCCTTCGGATTCTATTTCGTCACAGTTGTCAGATGCCCATCCAGGATTGACATCTTTCAGCTTCTGCACCACCACTCTTTTCCCTCTTAAATGAATTGGGCAGTAGCAGCATCTGCTTTCACCAAGCGAAACTGCAAACTATCAGTGAAGTGAGGTTTTAAGACGAGGGAAGAATAGAAAGCAAAAAGAAAAAAGAAAAACTCAAAAACAAAAGAGAATTAACTTAGCCTTCTACTTAGGCAAACAATGGGTTGGTTACATTGAAACATTTGCACCTAACTGGAGTGTTCTAAATTTGATCAGCAATAAGCATTATGACTTCAGGAAGAAAGCATACAGTTATGCCCACTGCTGAGAGAATTTGCTGGTTTTAATGATAACAGTAGACTACAAAGCATCTTTTGGGCTTGATAGAGAATTTTAAAAAAGCAAGTGTGCATCATTCCTCTCTGTTGATGGTAACCATTTTAATGTATACAGTAGCAATGAAGGTGATTAATATCTTAAGTCCAAACAGTTGCCATGATGCCAGTACTGTTCTCTTACAGCTTGATGTAACTGAGTTTGAATCCCAGATCATCTCTGTTAATGTGGAGTTTGCATAATCTTCACATGTCTGTGTGGCACATCCTTCAGGTACCCCATTTTTCCTTCCTGCTGCTATGGATTTGGGCCAGCAGTTCCCCCTGATATGGAATAAATGGAATTAGAAAATTGAATAAATGAAATAATAGTAAAAGCTGAAATAGAAAAGTTGCACATAAAGACTTACCCATTAGGAAAATTCCTTAGCATTGCTGCCTCCCAACACCATGGCAAGGATTAATTTCTTAGCCAGGTCACTGTTTTTGAGAAGCTTGAATATTCTTCCTTTTTCTCACATTCTCTTGTTTCCTCCCATATACAAATGATATCTATGATGTACTGATAGGTGACTCCGAAGTGGTCTGATATAAGTAAGTGTGGGTGTGTCTGTCTACAAGATCTTGTTCAGGGTTGATTTTTGCCTGATAACTAATGCTTCTTGAAGAGGCTGTCATACCCTGTAACCTGATAATGTAAAGATGAACAGCTCAAGGCATTGTGGTGTAGTAGCTGACATGTTTGACTGTCAAATCATCATTATTAACTAATTTTGCGACACTTAAACTGGTAGACCTTTAAATGTAGTAGAAGTACCATAATTGCATAAGTTAATAAATTTGTCAATCAGTGAAAAAAAAAAGTTAAAACTCATAGTATGAAAATACGTAATGCATTATTTTCCATTGTTCTATAACATCTTAAGCAGACAAACGAAAAATACTTGTCATACTGGACCTAAGGAGCAATAAGGGAATACAAGCACTTAATGAAAAATTAATGAACCACTCAGGGACAATAGGAAGTAAAAGTTTGAAAGAGCAATATCTCATGGTGTAGCAAAGATTTTAGCAAACTGGAAAAGGCATCATGTTATAATTTTTAAAACTACACTTCATTCTATAACCTATTGTCTTGATGATGACATTGTTCATTAATGATATGGTGCATAATAATTGACCAAAACTCTGGGCATAGTGCACTTGCATACCAAGGAGACTGACATAGAAACATTGATATCTACAAAGATGCTTACTATTTGTGCACTTGCCACTTTCCCTAAATTCCACTTTTGTTTTTGCAAATATGATCATTAAGTGCCTCTTTCAATTACAATCATGTAATCAGTCGCAGAGCTCAATAATCGATATACATTATTAAGGAGGCTGAAACACTAGTGGACCTCTTAGTCCAGGCTGCTTGGATTAGATTGCTGTGCATTTTCAGCTTATGATTAATGATGATGGCCATTACATGCTTCAGTTTTTTGTGGTAGTTATTTTCCAACTACAGCACTTGTGGCCAGTGCCTGCTCAGTTAGGCGTAATGCAGTGTAGCAAAATAACAGCTCTGTGGAATTCATTCACTGCCTGAAATGTGTTTGGAATACTAGAGTATCCTTCTCTGTTTAAGTGCAATATGGTTTAATCAACTCTCAAAAGTGAGTTTTATTAGGAACTAGCTGAAATACCCAGCATTGCCCAGCAGGAAAATAAAGTGTTTTTATTTAATTGTTTGACAAAAACATATTTTTAAAAAAACACAACTTTAAAAATAAAAATAAATTAACAAACAATAAAGATTTACTAATGTCCTTGTCTTGCAGTCTTGTATGTATGTTATCATCCAGTGGACGCTCTGAACCTGCCAACTCTATTTAATTTGAAAAGCAACAGGGGCGCGGTGCTGCTTAAACATAAAGAATGCTGGCAGTCGCCAGCTATATACTAACTGTGTACGCCGCACAGGATCCTAGAAAGTATTGAAATCATCAGAACTACTCTGGGCAACTCTCTGCCATGAGGATTCGTGTTGCCGATGTGCTTGCATCGTTTGTACTTTAGCAGCTAAGCGAGTGTATTTCTTAGGAGGTTTCCTTTTGCCGGTGTACTGGCCTTGCTTGTGTATCCTTGGAGCTGGAGCCCTCACCCCGACTCTACTTCTCACTTCCGGGCCAGACAGACAAACACACTTGCATGCGTCAAACTCTATTTCAGGGGTGTTAAACTCCAGTCCTGGAGGGCCGCAGTGGCTGCAGGTTTTCATTCTAACCATCTTATTAATTAGTGACCAGTTTTTGATGCTAAATAACTTCTTTAGCCTCAGCTTTAATTAGCTTGACTCAGACCCCTTAGTTGTTTTTTCCTTTATTAGCAGCTGGACAGAAATGAGACATAAAACAAGCAGGACATGACCAGCTCACCTGTACCTATCAAAAAAAATCTGAAAATAAAGATGAAGGTCTCAGTAAGGTTGATACCTCAGGTTATCAAAACAACACAAGAGTTCTTAGAAAAAAACAGAATATCAACAGTTTTGGAAATGTCTGATGTGGCAAAAAGAGAGCAGCAACAAGCCATGGAATTGAATAACAGGTTTAATTAACAGTGAGAATCAGCTTCTCATTAAGGAACCGGTTGGAGTTTGAAGCCCCAATTTAGCTGGTCATCTGTTGGCTCATTTCACGTCTCAGTTATGTTTGGCTGTCATTTAATACTTAAGACAATCCTTAAAAACAGGGCTATTAAAATAGAGAGAAAAGAAGTTAATTAGCAGTGAAAACTGGAAACTGATTAGGAAAAGGGTTAGAAAGAAAACCTGCACCCACTGCGGCCCTCCAGGCCTTGAGTTTCACACCTGTGCTCTATTTAATTTCAAAAGCAACTCAAATATAAAGAATGCTGGCAGTCACCTCCAGTTCGCCCTCTGGTGGCCATCCTGAGTGTCAACTGGATGATAACATGCATACAAGACCGTCAGATCAACCCACGCCCTACCCAGAAGGGGGTGGGTTAGGGGTGATTTCACCCGACAGTATATTTAGTCGACTATTGAGAAAACCTGTGTACCAAGTTTCATGAAAACCGCACCAGCCGTTCGGATGTGATGCTGGAACATACTTACACACATTGACTTTTATGTATATAGGATATACAATAATCCTAATAATAGAAATAGGAAAATTCAATATATACTTTGCAATACAGAATACATAATAATAATTTTTATATATTTAAATAAACAGTAAAATATTCAGGTTTGGTTACTATTGTGCAAATCTAGGGAGGACAACTGGGTTTTAAAAAATGGATAAATAAATAATTACTTTTTATTTTGAGGAGGTATTTGTACTTTTTCTTTTAAAATATGTTTAATCTTGTAAGGGAGGCAGTGTGGTGTAGTGCTTATGGACCTCATACACTGAGGTTGTGGGTTCAAATGCTCTACTGACACTTTATGATTATGAACAAATCACTCATAACTTGCCTGTACTCTAATTGAAAAGACAATAAAAAGTAATCAGTTGTATCTTTCAAATGTAATAAGTTACCTTGGATAAAGACATCAACTTGTTCTTCAATATGTTCTTTGGAGTACCTTTTTTCCATATTATGTAATACTGAAAAACTATCCATCCATCTGTATACAATACTGTGCAGAAATCTTTGACACTTCTGAAAATATGCAGTAAGTGTGAAAGCTTTCAAAAATAATGCAATGAATAGGCAGTAGGTAGAGAAGGCAGTAGCCCACCCTGGCCGCCCATCAGATGGTTCATTCCCTGATGCCAGTTAGCCTAAAAGAAAACCTTGTTGGCCAATGCTTCCCAAAATTCATCCCTGTGGCTAGATTTTTTATGGTCATCAATTTTATAATCAGTTTACCATTCTTATTGTTAGTCAATCTCATTATTTAGTGAGCCATCTGTTTTTATTCTCTTTTTGTATGAAATTCTAAAATATTTGTATTTGTCCCAAAACTTCAAATGCTTAAGTTTCCTGAGTCATTTTCTTGTTAATTTACCATTTTCTACAAAATTTGCTCCCTTAGTTGTTTTTAAATGTTAACGACGCTGAAGTGAATGGGGACCAATGATATGAGTGCCATAGTCATTTGTCTGCTCACTTGTAGGAAATCTTTTTTTGTAATGAGCAGACAGATTCTGGAATAACAGGGAACCCAGATTGAAACTTGTTGTTTTAATCCAGAATAGGTTTGATGTAGCAGAGTCATTGCCTCATTAAGCATTTTATCACTAGGTTTACGTATTAATATCCAGTTTGGTGTTGGATAAGCCCGTAAATCCCTCCAGCCTGGCTTTCCCTTGACTTGCAAATTGCACTCCCCTACAAATTAAATTCATTTGTGTGTGCCAATTTAAAATTCAGAACCTCCAAACTCTGCTTAGAACCCATTAAAATTACTGCTCTACAAACTGGTTGCAAAACTGAAAAGAAGTTAGGAAACATCCCCAAATGGCATATGCATTCGTCTGTCTTTAATAATCATGCTTTACTTTTAGGTGATTGCCCATGTATCCTGCCTGTTTGGAGGCAGTGTAATATCTTGCCAGTGGATGATCTGTTTGGGGATCCTGATCAATCCAGAACCTTCAGTCTTGCTTTGACATCACTTTTTTCTACAACTTGCTACTTCCTTCACTGCCTAGGATAAATGGTGTCTTTTTTACACCTCCATTACCCTGTCATTCTCGTTTCTTTTTTGCTAGTTCCTTTTTCTCTTCTAGGAAAAACAGTCTCAGTTCTTTCCTTCCTGCTACATAATGTTTCCTATAAACCTCCATCTCTCAGAGATCCCAGTACCTCACATTATCCCCTCTTATATTCCGGGATACACTTTTTAAAAATATTAAGTTTTCATCAAAAAAACCCAAACATCAATTTATTCAATTTGCACACAGATTATACTTTACTCCTCATAAGCTACATTTAATGGGCCTTAGTTCAGATCCCCCCTGTCACTTACACTGCTGTGATGCTTCTGGGACCTTCATGAATACAGTATGTATTGTTTTTGTCCTGCTGTGCTGGCATTCTGGGCTGTAAGCTTTTTCTCACTGTTCAGGGCTGTCAGTTCCTTTATTGCCACATGTTCTTGCACTCTCAGATGTTTCAGGCCTGGGTCTGTCAGTGCCTTTTGCTCAAATTCTTATGTCTTATCACTGTAATTGATACACTTTTTCTTGACTCTGTGCAGAATAATTAGACCCCTGATTTAATCATGCTGAGAAGAAGGCTGCCTACCTTTTACAATTTAATTCTTCTGGAGTTGTTGTATCACTGATTAATGGAGAATCCAGCAAATCCATTCGTAATAGGAATCTGCTGCCTCCATAGTAAAATATTTTATGTTCAGAGACTTATGATGCACTCCCTTAATTGTGTGTGGTGGTGTGGTCATTTGGCATGGTTGCAATTCCTGGTGGTATGGCACATAACTTGTAACATTAAGAAGTGGGGCACCATGTAGGTATAAGTCACATATTGTTTTTTACTTTGAAATATCGGCTTATTTTCAACTTTAACAAAAAAAAGAAACAATTGATCATGGAAAATGAGCAGGCAGGTAAAAATGGCAGCGCAGTAACAGCTTGTCTTTGATTTTGAATGTTTTCTGCACCTATGTCTGCACTGCTTAGTGATAATCATTAGCATTTGGATATAATTAAGATAGCAAACTCTGCAGAAATTAGTAAATTAAAGAGAAATTAAAGTGAAAATAGAAAAAAGAAGCATAAACATTTAAACTATTTAAAACAATACAAATATTTATGATTGTTTTAGGGGTGGTTGTGGGCTAGATCAATTAAAAGTAAGATGGCAAATTCATTATGAAATTGGGTGGAATACAAACCTACAGCCATGGGGTTCCCCAGGACTGAACTTCAAAACCACTGCTATAGAACCTTAAAAAGATGGCACCATCTTGTCTTATGTCCTGCTCCCTTATTATTCTCATCCTTCTGTTTTCTTAGTCTAGATTTTGGGCTATGATTATCTAGGGTTGGGTACAGATATGGATATGGGGAAAACAATTGTGAGGTTTGACATCTTTAACATTAAAATCTGAGATGAATGCCAATCTCTTCATGCCTCTTTATAGAGATCAAAGACTTAAGATGGAGTATGATTAGACAAGATGGAAGATTAAATGCCCAGTAATGCAGCACATCCCAGAGTACTTATGCTTAAAATTCAAGCATTAACCTTAGGCAATGATCATAATCTTTGAAAGCTTCAAGAAGAATGTCTGCACACACTGCTTGGAAGAAGACAGCAAGACAAATGATTGCTTGAGACTTCTAAAATAAGTGGCAATTGGGATTGTCTTCTGGAAGATATGGAAGAGCTGGCTGCTTATGTTAGAGACATATCATGTGGTGTTTTATATGGCAACATCTACAAAGTAGGGATGCTGCAGTTACAATCTTTGTTCTATACACTCTATACACTACTGTGTTCTTTTTATGCCGCTTTCTATACTGAGTTGTCACAGACAGTTATGAGCACTGCATTTTGGTTCTCTGTAATAGCTGGATGTATAATCGTGCTTGTACTATTTAGTATTGCTGACTGGAGCAAAATTAATTTTCACTGTGTAGACAATGAGGCAGTTTAGTCTACTTTTATTAGATGGGAACAAGTTCAGACTTGGGAAAAACATGCAAACCCTTTACAAACAGACCTCAGCTAAAATAATGCATCTTTTCAATTGGCAATTACCACATTTTTTGGATCTTGAAATATTTCACACTAATTTCACTGTTGTCCATCCATCCCACCTGCTGATACTAGGTGCTATTCTGGAGAGATTACGTGTGACTGCTCATACATCATGTCAGATGTTAACAGTACCTTTAAATCTTTTTGTGAGGCAATCAGAATAATTTCTATAGGAATGCAGATGAGTGCATGACAAAGTGATTTCTTATTAAAACTTTAAGAATGAATATGTTGTGACCTGTAGGAGGCATTGCACCACCCCAAACCCCAGATACAACCTAAAAGACCCAGCATAAATAAAAGGTTTATTTGCACCAAATACCTTACACAAAGGCTTCAAAAGTGACCTAAATCAACACACGTCTTCTTTACTCTCTTTTATTCCTCTCCACTCCTCCCACAAGTCTTCTTTACTCTCTCTGTCCTCCACACCCGACACTAACTCACCTTCTTTTATCTTGGCCTAGGGAGTATTTTTGGTGCTAGGGCATGGCTTGATGGAAATACTTCTGGGTGAATCAAAAGTCCCATAAAGTAGAGATTGTGAATCCAATCATCATCCCCTGGCAGCCCCCATGGAACACAATAGGGCTGCCTGTCAGGACTACAGGTTCCAGAATGCCCTGCAGTTGTCCATGTGGGAGTACTAATCCAAGGGAACTGTCATCTAACATATTTGTGGAAAAAATATTCATCAGTGTTCATCTCCCCCAGTCCTTCCACTGCCATGGCCTCCTGGCCAGGTGAGGATCCTTGTTCAATCCTGGATTGAATACCAGTCACTGCATGCTGTCCATTACAATGTAAACACCTTGAATGTTTTGCCCTACTGTACATAACAAGCTTATAAAAAGAACTGAATTATAAAAAGTGTCCTGGGTGGTTGTTTCTTTAGTATCACATACTAGGTCTTGATTAGCTCTCTTGATTCACTGACAGAATGTCTTGCCTGAGTTTCTGAATGGATGAGTAGTAATTTTCTCAAACTAAATAAGGAGAAAACAGAAATTTTAGTGATGGGCAAAAATGGATATAATGAAGTTATTAGAAATAAACTTGATCCATTAGGGTTAAAAGACAAGAATAAGGTTAAGAATTTAGGGGTAATTATTGACTCTGACCTGAATTACAAATCACATATTAATCAGATTACTAGGACATCATTTTTTCACTTAAGAAATATAGGAAAAGTTAGATCTCTTATAACATTGCAAGATGCTGAGAAATTAGTTTACACTTTTGTTTTCAGTCTGCTAAATTATTGTAACACAGGACTACCCAAAAAAATACATCAATCGATTGCAACTAAAGCAGAATGCAGCTGCTAGAAAACCAGGAAAAGAAAATCCGAGCACATCTCTCCAGTTTTGATGTCACTACACTGGTTACCTGTGTCATTTAGAATTGACTTTAAAATACTGCTTATGGTTTACAAAGCCTTAAATAATCTCGCTCCATCTTATATTTCAGAATGTCTTACACCTTACACTCCAAATTGTAACCTTAGATATTCTACTTGGAATTCCAAGTGCTAAACTTAAAAGAAGTGTTGAGGCAGCCTTCAGCTGTTATGCACCTAAAATCTGGAATAATTTACCAAAAGAAATTTGCCAGGCTAATAGAGTGGAGCACTTTAAAACACTGCCGAAAACACATTACTTTAACATGGCTTTCTGATTCATTTTAGTTTAGTCCTGATACTCTTTATATGCATTTAATTATCATTAGTATTCCTCGTGGCTCCGTAATCCGTACTAACCCCTACTTTCTCTTCTGTTCTTTTTCCGGTTTTATGTGATGGCAATCTGCGCCACCACAACCTAATCAATTTACTGTGATGTCCCCACATTGATGGATTAAAGGTCAGAAGTCCCCATGACCATCATCATCAAATTGTTCCATGAGAACACTGAATACAATGAGGACTGATCATTTATGTTGGGTAGAATGCCTAGAGGTCACTGGGCGGTCTCATGGCCTGGAACCGATGCAGATTTTATTTTTTCTGCAGCCATCTGGAGTTTTTTTTTTCTGTCCTACCTGGCCATCGGACCTTACTTTTATTCTATGTTAAATAGTGTTCCCTTATTTTAATTCTTATTTATTTTGTCTTTTTTCTTTTTCTTCATCATGTAAAGCACTTCGAGCTACATTGTTTGCATGTAAATGTGCTATATAAATAAATGCTGTTGTTGTAGCTGTTTTTCTCCAGTACTGGAGAATGCACCTATGCAGCACAATACATATTCTCCATCTGTAGCCTCTTTCTCAACAGGCTGCCTCTCCACTAGGCAAACTGAAAGTTTTCTTTTTCTAACCTACACACAATCCTCAATGTAAAATAAAGGATCTTTTCCACTGTTTTGTGTAATTTAGACAACCCCACAATGCCATAGGTATCACATATATACTGTAATTCCTGATAACAGCAGCAACTGAATTTACTTCAGTTAAATACTTTTTGAAAGTTACTGTATGGAAAGAGGAGGAGATTTTAAACAGTTATACAGTATGTGAAGTTCACTTGCTCACAGGGTCAGAGTAAGTTAAGGAAGAAACTGACACACTAGTCAATTTAGTAGCACCTGTTAATGTAACACAATGCTTTTAGGATGTAGGTGAACACTGGAGTTCCCAGAAGAAGGTCACAAGTACATAGTATAAATTTAATATATATAAACTAGCAGACCTCGTGCGCTTCTCTGCAGTCGCTGTAGTTGGAATAATTATGTATCTATATAGAGCTTCTTTATATACAACATTTTTGGTTTGCCCGCCTGGAGCCAAAATATATAAATTTTCTCTGTGACTAATTCGTGAACATGCTACATAAAAAATAGAAAAGGGAAAAACGGCAAGACCACCGGGAACACCGGCACGCCGCGTCTACTAAATACTAAGAAACACTAAGTAGAAACACTAAAGGAGAAAATACTATTCAATAAGTACTGTGTCTAGTAAACAGTAAAGGAGAGAGGACTAAACACTAAGGAAAAAGAACGGCAAGACCGTGTCAGCTGTGGAGCTCAGCTCGGAGCGAAATTAAGTGATTGAAATGAGGTGAAAGGAAGGGGGGATGATCATGTGACTACCCCACCTGCCTTAACTCTCAATCCCTCCACAAACACACAAACACAGTCTCTCGGATCCCAACTCTTCTTTATATGTATAGATAATTTGGGTGGGAATATAAATAACAAGCTGCTTAGAGTTTACAGATAATACCAAGCTAGGCAGATTGGCAGATAATTTCAATTCCGTTGATTCATTACAGAGGCACCTGGAATACATAAGACATGGGAATATTTGTGGCAGGTGAAATTTAATGTATTGCACATAGGAATTAGAAATGTTAGGTTTGAGTACATAGTAAGAAAGATTTGGGAGTCGTAGTGGACACGGCACTATCCACTGCCAGACAGTGTTCATAAGCCATTAAGAAGGTTAACAGATGTATAGAGTACAAGTCCAAGGAGGCTATGCTGGTGCTTCATAACACACTCTTTTAGACCTCATCTCTATTGCTGTGTGCAGTTTTGCTCTCCAGCCTTCAAAAAAGATATAACAGCGCCAGAGGTCCAGAGTCCAGCGAAGTGCACCTAGGCTGATTTCAGGGTACAGGGGGATGAATTATGAGGAAAGGTTAAAAAAGCTGAGCATTTTCACTTTAATCAAAATGAGATTAACAGGTGACATGATTGGAGTTTTTTTAATTATGAAGGTATTTAGTACAAGTAACTAGTAATCAAGACTGTTACTATAAAATGAATTCATCAAGAACACAAGGACACATTTAGAAACTTGTTAAGGGTAAATTTTGCACAAACATTAAGAAGTTTTTCTTTTTCAGAGAACCTTAGACACATGGAATAAGCTATCAGATGGTGTGGTACACAGTAGTACTTTAGGGACTTTCAAAACTTGACTTGATGTTATTTTGGAAGAATTAAGTGGATAAGACTGACAAGCTTTGCTGGGCTGAATGGCCTGTTCTCATCTAGATTGTTCTAAAGTCCTAATAAGGATATATAAACTTCACACAGATGTTAGCTAACTTTGCAAATAAACCTATAATTCAAGTTATGTGAGGCACTGGGCCAAGTCATTTGCCATTCAAGATAACCTCAACATTTTTTGAGATAAAGGAGGACAATCAGCAATGACGACCCATATGTATACACAAAAAATATGCAACCCTGAATTAGTAGCTAAATCCTGATTCAACAAGTTATAAACTCTGAAACCATAGTGCCCTTCTTCATATGAATTTCATACAAACAGCAATGCGATAAAACAGCCAAAATGTACAAATTACCCAGGTTTTATTCATGTTCTTAACATGTGATGGTTTTCTTTAGCATATTAACATAACATATCACATTCTCCAACCTGCTTAATCCATTTAATTGTTACGGGGAGGACCCATCTGAAGAGCATCAAGCTCGAGGCAGAAATTAATCTTGGACAAGATGCCAGTCATGACAACAAATGCACAAAGCTAATTTTGAGTCATCAGTGAACTCAGGGAACTCAGGGAAGAAAACCAGAAAAGTTTGTGATCCAAACCCACTGCCCAGTTTCTCACAACCTTTCAGAACATGCTGGGAAAACATTCAAACTATGCACACTGTCTTGTGGTGAGATTTAAACCCAGGAAACTGGATCCAAAAGGAGGCAGTAACACCATGACTCCCTCTTTAAGCAAGTTAATATCAAAGTGCTACAAGTTATACTGATATTTGATCAAAGCAAGTGTGCTGAAGTAAAAAAGGATATTGTTTTACTTTGTATGAAAAAAAGAAAAGGGTTTATAATGTACTTTTAACTCATGATTCAGCTCTTTTGTAATTCATCAAAAAAAAAAATTAGTTTCTCATCAAACAAATGCATCAACTTGGAAAGTCAATGTCACTTATTTTGACATGAGCAACTGTTGTAAAACTAACAGATGAGACATAATTAGGAAAGTTAATTTGGAACCAAAAGGTAATACAGGTTTGAGCATGACTGGAAATAGAGTAATTAGTATGATAATGACTGCTGCCGAATTACTGAATGAAGGTCACACGGTATAAGTACTGCCATTAAAAAAAGACATCAACAGACTAACCTGAAGTTACTTTAATATGTGTAATTTTTAGTAGGCTCAAAGGAAAACCTTCAATACTTCACATTCCAGATAAGTTAATTTAGTAAACACGCGACAATTAGTATGAAAAGTATACACATTCTTTCAAGTAATTTTATCATTTATGATATGTATTATTTATTATAATATTATGTTTTTCCTGTTAAATTGCTATAGGATCATGCATTTCATCTTCAATCAATCAATCAATCAACATTTATTTATATAGCACATATTCATACAAAAAAATGTAGCTCAAAGTGCTTTACAAAATGAATAGAAAAATAGAAGACACAATAAAAAATAAACATAAGTCAACATTAATTAACATAGAATAAGAGTAAGGTCCGATGGCCAGGGTGGACAGAAAAAACAAAAAAAAACTCCAAAGGCTGGAGAAAAAAATAAAAAAATAATCTTGTAAAAATTAACTTGTACTGTTATTTTGTTATTTTGATTTGTATTATGGCATGCTTTCATAGCATCATTTTGTGGTGTGCTCTGTAAAATAAATAAACTTAAAGCACACAGAATTGTATTCCCAATTCCACTTTTTGAATCTGTTACTCTCAGTAGCATGGCACTGGTGCTGAGTGTCTTAATCAATCATTAATCAATCACCCAGTCTATGGATTGGAAAATAGCCAGAACTGCAGATAAATGTGAAAGGAATTTGAGAGACTAGTGGCAGGAGATTAAGAGGACTATGGCACCAGTAGACTAATGTTGAAAAACGTAAATATGAATGATCCAGGGAGCTCAGGCACAGAGCAGGACAAAGGGCAAATGTTAACAGCCAAGGTGATGACATCATGTTCAACTTTATAAAAAATGGCAGAATAATAAGATATAAGAGGGAAAATAAAGCCGCTGCTAACGGAGCTCCACTTCAAGCGTCCATCTCCCGTAACGGACGAGACCAACTCTTATTATCCCGAGGTATCCTGTATTTACCCAACCTGAGGAATTTCTACTACAGTATATAAACATGAGTAACAAGAAAGGGGGTCAGAAGAAATGGAAAGGAAATTTAAAGCTACCCCCAAGTCTAGACAGACATCAAGCCCAAGTGTGAGATACAGCCTTTCAGAGACTGACCTGGAACAGGCAGGTGAAAGCACAGACTTCTCAGGACCCCGCTCCACTGCATCATCTCCAGTCGAGAGCGAAAATAGTCACAATAGCTTGCCGATTCCAGAAGATCACTTGAAACTAGAAATGGCCTTGCAGTCCATGCTTTCATCAACTCCTCGCAAGCCGGAAGCATCGGCTATAATCAGGGTTGCCACTTCACCCGCAGAGCACGAAAGCTGCAATGATTTGTCCAAACTGAAGGAAATGATCGCAACATTGGCCACGGCCATAAGTGAGATTAAGGAAGACATTCAGAAAAATATGATGAAAGAAATAAATAGCTTCCTCAAGAAGCTGCAAAACGAGACAAACGAGAAACTGTGGCTGGAGCTGCGGCAGGATAATAAAGACTTGGAAAAACGTACATATAATCGTTTTGATGCAACCTTTAAAGGTATGCTGGGAAAATTTGAGGAACACATTCAGGAAAATGCATCTAAACTGAGAGAACTTGCCAATCAACTGGAAGACTTTAAGCAGGCATTCACGAGTCGAATTGAAGCAGCGGCACATTTGGCATCTACTGCCGATGGAATTCCAAATGCAAAAACTTTGGAGACAGACTTGCAGCTCTGGAAGATGGATGCAGAAGGAATAATATTAGAATCAAAGGTCTACTTGAGAATTGTAAAAGTCCAAACCCAGTGAAATTTGTAGCTGAACTATTCTCAAAAATAATTGCAGAGGACTTTAAATCAGATACGAGATAGCGGCAGCTTATCGCATACATGGATCAAATACCTCTAAACCTAGAATTCTAATTGTCCACTTTGAGAGATTACAATTTAAGATGAATGTAATGGCACTTCTCAGACAGAAACAAAAGACATTCGTATTTTCCCTGATTTCTTACCCTCAACAGCTGCTAAACCTTCAGCTTTTTGCAACATTGAACAGAGGTTACGGCAAGCCAATATCAGATACAGCCTCATGTATCCTGCCAAACTGAAAGTGGATATTTGAGACAAATATTACATCTTTTCCAGCAAGGAGGAAGCAGTAAAGGAGTTAAGAAAGCTGATCCCGACACTTTTTTGGAATACGATAGTTAGTTGCATCCTGTCATGGCATGGCAAAAAGATACTACCTGCTGTCTGATCGGCTTGCAACAATACGGGTACCATAATTATACATCCTTTTCTCTTCTCTGACACTTTTTGTTTCGATTTTAATTACAATTATAGGTGTATGTGTGGAAGAAATTAAAGTAAGTTTATTTTTTACTATACTAAAGGAGACTATTTAACATCATACCCTTGGTTTATTGTTATTGTTGCATTAGGGTTTACTATGCTTATCCAGGACCACTTTTAACACCATTCCCTGGGTTTACTGTCTTAATATTTCAAGACTTTTGAAGATTATATTTTATGCTTATAGTATTTAGACTTTATCAGCAATAGATATCTGTACTTTTTAATCCTCAAACGCTGCTGCTGGGGTGCTTGTTTTGTTTTGGACGTGCTCTGTCTCTAGGTATGTCAGAGGACTGGGACTTTGTGAAGTAGGGTCCTGCCTCACGTGGGGAAGCAAAATGGGGGGGTGGGGGGATAAAGGGAGAGAGAAAAAGAGCAAGCTATAGCTAATCTATCCTTTTAATCCTTATAATTATAACTACCAACATAACAATAGGCTGCATAGCAATAACTCATGGGAAAACTGGAAATTAAGGTTAAAGCTGTCTCACTTCCAGTTAAGACTACAAAATGACATCAAAAATTCAGAATCAATATCTCCATGATGGGATAATGAACTTTGTGAGCTGTGGTAATCACGAATTAAAGAGAAAGAAAGTATTCTCTCACCTAACAGGTCGAAACGCTAAAATAGTATTTTTACAGGAGACCCATTTACTAAGCAAGGATCAGTTCCAGCTGCAAAAAGACTGGACTGGCCAAATGTTCCATTCCAGCATTACAAAGAAAACTAGAGGTGTGGGAATTCTCATAAATAGAACATTTGTGGTATCAGATGTAGTATCTGATCCTGAAGGGAGATATATGATTGTCATGGGCAATTTATTTAACTGTAAAGTGATTTTGATAAATGTTTATGCACCCAATGTCGATGATAGGGAATTCATGCAAAATGTATTTGTATCCATTCTCAGTGTTATAATGGCTGGGAACTTTAATTGTGTTTTAAACCCACTCTTAGATAGGTCTCCTGTCACAGGGGGGATGACATCTAACACTGCAAAGACAATAACACATTTTTTTAACTGACCACAGCCTATCAGACCCCTAGAGGTTTCTAAACCCAAACTTAAGAACATATTCCTTCTACTCACCAGTGCATCATTGCTACTCAAGAATTGATTATTTCTTTATACATAATAATTTCTTGCCTAGGATTAAATCTTGCAAGTACAATGCTATTGTTATTTCTGACCATGCCCCTCTGATCTTCGAGCTAAAATCATTATGCCACACACATTCAACTCGCAGATGGCGTCTTAACCCACTTCTATTAGCAGAGGAGAACTGTACAGAATTTATATCCAAACAAATCACTTTCTTCCTAGAGACAAATACATCCTCAGAGGTCTCTGCAGGAATACTTTGGGAAACTCTAAAGGCCTTCTTAAGAGGACAGATTATTTCATATTTTTCCCCACAGAAATAAATTAGAAACCAAGAAGGTATCAGAGCTAACCAGGGGCCTCATGTATAAATGGTGCATACGCACAGAAATGTTGCATACGAACGTTTCCACGTTCAAATCACGATGTATAAAACCTAAACTTGGCGTAAAGCCACACACATTTCCATGGTACCTCATACCCTGTCGTACGCAAGTTCTCCGCCCGGTTTTGCAGACTGGTGGCACCCAGCGTCAAAGCAATGCTGCTGTTCCTGTGTGGTTTATGTTTCTTTTTCAGATCCACATCCCTGACGCAGCTTTATAAATACACTGAAATTAACTGCATATTGTTTATTAGTTTAATGCATGTGATTGTAATTAACCTGTAACAATATAATGTTCCACAGAATGGTCAAACTATTCTAAATACCACAGCTGCTTTAGCATTGTTACTCTCACTGCATCACCTTCTTCTTTCAGCTGCTCCCGTTAGGGGTTGCCACAGTGGATCATTTTTTTCCATATTACTTTCACTGCACCACTCGGAGGAGCTGATCGGAAAGAGAATTATCGGTATACAGCATCAAGCACATACTGCCTCAGACATGCTTCCTATTTGAACTGCTTCTCACATGGCAAACGCTTCAAAACCTTTACTGTGCAGACCTCACGGTTCAGAAAGAGTTTCATCCCAAGAGCTCTAAACGCAATCAATCAGTTCATCAACTGCTTCTTGTAGAACTGTTTGTACTTATAAATACAATTACCTCACTGTAAACTTGCAATACAGTTATAATATTGCACAACCTGAGCCACTTTATAAAACGTGTATTTACATATGATGACGATATCATTTTTAAGATGAAATGCAGCAAAATATTTTTATTATATTATACAGATGAAACTTTAGCTTTATTTAAATAATCTATATTGTTAATAATTAAAGGACACGGTGTCGATACGCTAGCAAGGATACGCTGGCACTCCATTCACGGATTGTTCCTGCCTTGCACTGTATGCTTCACTGGGACTGGCATTAAGGATAGAACAATTAAACATATACTACGAAGATATTTCAATGTTCCATAAAAGTTTTAATGAACCGGCGTTATAAGCTTACAAATGGCTTATCGTCTATTACAGAGCCGATCGTGTGGCTAATTTGGGTATTTGGAGAAAGAAAAGGAAGGACAGGAATTGAAGGTTAGTATGCTTGAAAGAGACAGCACTGCTGCAATAAATGATTTCATTGAAGGTCGCACACAATCACTGTGCCACCGTGTTCCCAAGTTTAATAACATGCTTTAACTCCTATCATCATGAAAATTAAATCACATATACATCTCAGTATTTTAATTATTCAGAGAGCTGTAATATCATGAATGTAATGGATTCTGTGTCCTGTCAGAGGAAGAGAAAGCCGGTTTAAGAAACACGTAGTGATTCACATACATAGAGCACATAGAAGATCAAATACAAAACAAAGCATTTAACATAGTACTTTAGTTACGATGGGATTTGAGAAACTAGTAAATGAAACGATTTTAAGATTAAGTTTATCATTTTCTACTTTAATGACAAAATAAACTACATGATTAAAGTGGAAATTTCGAGATTAAAGTTGACATTTTGTGCTTTTCCCCACTGTGTACCTTTTTTTTTCTCTTTACCCTAATAAGCTTTCATGCGACACTCAGACGGTGGTCTACGACTCGCGTTTTCACGGCGACTTTGATATGTGACTTCTTTTTTATTTCGGGCACTGTGTGACTTTGTGAACGAGCTTTCGAGTTTCTCCGACACGCTATGTCACTCGATCAGCTTCCTTTTCTTGTTTATACCACTGTTTAAACCAACAAATATTACGTTTTTCCTTGCCTCCACTTGGTATTCTCTGAAATTGTTCTATTTTTCCTTGTGGTTTTCACAGAAGGCTGATCTTAAGGGCTATTTATATTGATTTGCACATTCAAAGAGGCGTAATTCTGGGAGGAGATGGGGTGGGGCAACAGGCACATGCACGTGCGTTACTTTTCACGCTGATCAGGATTTATGTAGCAGAAGAATGTGGAAGTTTGTGTACGCACAGATTCCTGCATCTGGATTTTTCTATGCGTACGCACATTCCCGCTTTTGTGCTTATGACATGTTATAGTGTGAGTTCTACGCACGGCATTATAAATGAGGCCCCAGGTGTCCAAGTGAGGCTGTACATAGGAAAAGGCAGGTTCTGCATTCAGATCTCAACCTCTTAACAAGTACAACCAAAGAAACTGAACAACTCATTTTTAAATCAAGACATCATCACTATGAACTGCTAATAAGCTCTTAGCTCAACAAATCCACAAGGATTGCAATGCAATCCCAGCAATCACCAACTCAAACAGATATAAAATCATTGACCATAAAAATATAATGCCCACATTTAGAGACTACTATAAATCCCTATATTTGTAATGAATACAAACAGCAATGTCATAAAGGTTCAGGGTTGTTAGCCCTGTGTAATGTAAAGCAAGGTCAAAATAATTCCAGAAAATCATTAGACCCAGAAGGGCGGGTAGACAGGCAATTTATGAAGCAGGACCGGAAATCAAACTGTGGGATGCTGGGAAAATTGTGGTGATGGATGGGTAGTTGACATCATAAAATGGGGACCAGAGGGTAAAAAGGGACCCAGAAGTGTTGCGTTTCTTTGAGTCATCTGGGCAAGATTATGGTGATGGTGCTTCGTTTTTTCTGAGGAAACAGAGAGAGAGAGGTTAGTACCCCGCTGTTGTCCCCTGGCACAATCTGTCGCATTGCATGTTGGGTCCTTAAGTTGCTCCCCATGCCCTCGTGCATGACATATTCTACTGAGTTTAAAGAAGGCAACACACAATCTAATGCATTTCTGGATACATTACAGATACCACAAATAGATACTTTTAGTGCAGGGGAACTGGATAAACCTCTGGTGCTATTAGAATTACTCGATGCTATAAAGTCAGTTCAAAGCGGGAAAGCAGCAGGCCCTGATGGCTACCCTGTAGAATTTTATAAGAAATTCTCTACTCAGCTAGCTCCCATGTTATTAGCAACATTTACAGAAGCTGGAGACAATCAAATTCTACCTCAAACTTTTCTCCAAGCATTAATCACTGTCTTTCCTAAACAAAATAAGGACTTATTACAATGTGCATCATACAGACCAATTTCACTTCTGAATAATGATGTTAAGATACTCTCAAATATCCTAGCTAGAAGGATGGAGAAAGTGCTGCCTTCGGTAATATCACAAGATCAAACTGGATTTATTAAAGGCCAACACTTAGCTTCCAATCTTTGACGCTTGTTTAATGTAATATATTCACCAGCAAAGTCAAATACCCCAGAGATATTATTATTGTTGGATGCAGAAAAAGCATTTGACATTATTGAATGGAACTACCTTTTCACTGCATTAGAGAAATTTGGGTTTGGCCTGAACATTTGTGCATGGATCAAACTACTGTATACTAATCCAGAAGCTTCAGTTTGTATTAACAACAATTGTTCAGACTACTTTAAACTAGAACATGGTACCAGACAAGGATGCCCCTTGTCACCACTGCTATTTGCAATCACCATTGAACCACTGGCAGTTCACTGTCAATGCTTATCAGATTAAAGGGGATTATCTGAGAAGGATTTGAACAGAAAATTTTTCTATATGCAGATATGATACTGTATATATCAGACACGCAAAATACTGTGCGTACAGTTTTAACAGGACTTACAGAATTTCACAAGATCTCTGGTCTTAGAATTAATTTGAATAAAAGTGTGCTCTTTCCAGTGAATTCTCAAACATACAATATTAAATTGGACACCTTCCCTTTTATCATTACAGATCAGTTTAAATACCTAAGGGTAAATATCACAAGTAAACATAAAGCTCTTTATCATAAAAATGTCACCGTCTGTATGGAAAGAATTAAGCAATTGTATAGATGGTCAACCCTTCATCTTACTCTAGCTGGAAGAATTAACATTGTTAAGATGAATATCCTTCCTAAGCTTCTCTTTTATCTCAAAACATTCCAATATACTGTACATCAATAAATAATTTTTAAGAAATTAGATTCAACCATAACCTAATTTATTTGGAACTCAAAACATCCACGTATCCAAAGAGCGACCCTACAAAGACCTAAGGCAGAAGGTGGTATGGCTCTACCTAACTTTCAGATTTATTACTGGGCAGCAAACATACAAGCTATAAAAACCTGGACACAGATGAACATACACAGGCTTGGTCCGCAATAGAAATAAAATCCTGCAGTACTTCTTTATATTCCCTGCTTTGTGCCCCAATAAATGCAAGTTATCACATTTTAAGATGGAGAATCTTTTATCTGTGGCACCTCTGCATGAGAACCACCTTTTTTAACGCTCGCAAACATATGCAGTTTTTAATATCTGGAAAACATTTGGGATTAAATTGCTTAGAGATCTTTATATGGACAACATATTTGCATCCTATGAAAAATTACTTTCAAATTTAACTTTCCAGCAACACATTTCTTTCTCTATCTTCAAATTGTTAAACAGAACCTGCCCAATTTTCCTCATCTCGTACCCTCCTCTATGATGGAAAAATATTGCTCAGTTTCGAGGACTCAGACAGCATTTCTGCAATATATAAAACTAGCAAAATAACCGCACTTCGCAGCGGAGAAGTACTGTGTTAAAGAAGTAATGAAAAAGAAAAGGAAACATTTTGAAAATAACGTAACATGATTGTCAATGGAATTGTTTTGTCACTGTTGTGAGTGATGAGTGCTGCTGTCATATATATATATATATATATATATATATATATATATATTGTGAACGCTGGCCCGGACACAGACAGACGGACATCATAATTTCACCACACACCGTTTATTTATACTAATATTTACAAGTTTACCGTGCAATCACACCTCAGTGCCTCCAGCACCGATCCCCCAAAGTCCAGGCCACACAGTCCTTTTGCCTTTCTTTCCTGGCCACCTGCAGTCCTCACTCCAGCTCCATCTTGCTTCCTCCCGACTCTCGCCCATGACTGGAGGGAGGCGGCCCCTTTTATGGGAACCCAGATGGGCTCCAGCTGCTTCCCGGCACTCCTCCGCAGACACGCTCTTGTGTGGCGGAAGTGCTGGCTGCTCACCCGGAAGCCGTCCGGGTGTCCCCTGTCGTCTTCCCCCCAGCACTTCCTGGTGTGGCGGAAGTGCTGGGCTCCAGGGCTGTTCAGGCAGCGGGGCGCCGCCTGGCGGTGGCCAAGGGCCCCTACAGGGTTGAGCTTCCATGCCCCAGCCCCAGGCCACCAGCATAACCAGGACAGACGCCCCCTTGCGGTCTGGAGGAGGTACAAGCCCTACTCTGGTCCTCCTGGGTGTCCCGGCCGGTGCCACAATATATATATATACACACACATATAAACATTGTCCGGGAGCCACAATATATATATATACACACACATATAAACATATATATATACATATCCATACATATACAGTAATCCCTCCTCGATCTATCAATCAATCCGCGGGGTTATATATATACATATCCAGACCCCCGTGATAGGTGAAAATCCGCGAAGTAGAAACCATATGTTTGTATGGTTATTTTTATATATTTTAAGCCCTTATAAACTCTCCCACCCTGTTAACATTATTAGAGCCCTCTAGACATGAAATAACACCCTTTAGTCAAAAGTTTAAACTGTGCTCCATGACAAGACAGAGATGACAGTTCTTTCTCACAATTAAAAGAATGCAAACGTATCTTCTCTTCAAACGAGCACCATCAGGAGCAGAGAATGTCAGAGAGATAGAGAGAGCGTGACAGAAAAACAAACAATCAAAAAATCAATACGTGCTGTTGGGCTTTTAAGTATGAGCACCGCGATAAAGCAGCTGCAAAGAAGGGAGCAATGTGAAGGTAGTCTTTCAGCATTCTTTAGAGTAGCCTCCGTATCTTCTAAACAAACAACCTCTGTGCAAACAGCCCCTCTGCTCACACCCCCTCCGTCAGGAGCAGAGAACGTCAGAGAGAGAGAGATTGAGATTAAAGAAAACAATCAAAAAATCAATACGTGCTTTTGGGCCAGCGTCCATATCTTCTAGGCAAACAGCCCCTCTGCTCACACCCCCTCCGTCAGGCAGAGAGAATGTCAGAGAAAGACCGAGAAAAGCAAACAATCCGCTCGGGGAAGCACATCGTATATCATTGAGGAGTTTTAGTTAATATGTAATACATGCTCTGATTGGGTAGCTTCTAAGCCATCTGCCAATAGCGTCCCTTGTATGAAATCAACTGGCCAAACAAACTGAGGAAGCACGTACTTTAAATTAAAAGACCCATTGTCCGCAGAAATCCGTGAACCAGCGAAAAATCCGTGATATATATTTAGATATGCTTACAGTTAAAATCCGCGATGGAGTGAAGCCGCGAAAGTCGAAGCGCGATATAGCGAGGGATTACTGTATACATATACACATATATATATATATACACACACACACATATATACATACATATATATATACATATATACACATACATCCACATATACAGTATACATATATATATACTTTGTACATATCTACATATATACACATACATATACATACACACATACATACATACACACACATATATACACACAAATACATATATATATATATACATACACACACACATATATATACATATACATACATATCTACATATATACATATACACACACACACACACACACATATATATATATATATACATACACTTTTTGGGGTGTGAGCAACTGTTTCTGGGGGTGGCAGAATCCATCAAGGAAGAAAAATGAAAAACATTATTTGTACAAAATCTTAATTTATTTATCCATTCCTAAATAATTAAATGGGCAGGCTATTTCGTATCAGTGCAATACGCTGTTTGTTAAAACGGATGACTCCCGCTCTTACGTGCAAGTCTGTGGATATTATGAACTATCATTCTGTTCAAGTTCTATTTAAATTTTAAATAGAAGGAATTTTTATTTAGTCGACAGAAATATCTTTGGTAGGAATGTAAGTTAAATGTAGGCATCATTGCATACATTTTTCTTCACCATACAAATGTAAAGAGTAAATTCGCCTTACATTCCAACCAAAGATATTTGTGTCGACTAAATCAGGGGTGTCAAACTCAATTGCACAGGGGGCCAAAATCCAAAACACACTTTAGGTTGCGGGACGAACAGGATAAACATTTATTGAACACACTAAAACTAAACTTTTAAAACTTTAAAACTTTTAAAACTTAACTTTTTTGAACATAAATATGAATAAAAACAGACAGGAATATTATTCTGGAATAAATCAACTCAAACCTTAAATAACTTATAATATTTTGCTCTCCATAAAAATATATCCTGTCTAAATTATACAAGTTAGAAATAAAGTAAACGTTAAAAGAACAAACATTCAAATTTCTTTACTCTTATGTAATTTTATATAAAAAATAAACTTAAATTTTAAATATCCCAAAAGATTTTGCTCTCCATAAAAATATATCCTGTCAAAATTATACAAATTCAAATATGAACATGGTGCATAACAAAACCTGGAAATATAAATAAAATTTGTTCTTTTCAGCAATAACAAATCAAATCATTCAGTTGTCTTTGCTCATATGTCATTTTATCAGAGCTGGACGCCTGGCATCTTTTTTGGCAACAAGTTCGTTTCTGTTTGGTGTGAGGTTCTGTGTTGTGGAGATTCTCAGGATGGACTGCAGGTGCTCATCAGTGAGGCGACTCCTGTGTGCTGTTTTGTTAGTCTTCATCACTGAGAAGAGCTTCTCACACAGATATGTGCTACCAAACATGCACAAGGTTCGAGCCACATGTAGACGGAGCTGGAGCATTTTTGCGGGAATGGAGTGAATAAACTGTGCGGGCCCTGCAGTATGTACTTTGCCTTCAGTGTGCCATTACACTGCAGCTCAATCACCTCCATCTGAATCTGCACAGGTGCAGTTTCCACATCGACGGCAAATGGGTTGCGAAACAACTCAAAATTCTTTTTTTGTTCTTCAAAGTCACCAGAGCGCCGTGCGAACTCAGTGCACAGTGCGCTCAGTTTATCAGCAAAGTGCGTATTTGGGAACATTGTTGTGCCGACTTGGTTCAACATTACTTGGCAACAGGGAAAGTGAGGCAAGTTGCACTGGTGCATTTGTGTCTCCCATAAAAGCAGCTTCACTTGAAATCACTTTGTGATTTTGCACGGTTAAAACGTCTGCTGAAGTGTCAGATTCTTCTTTAACTCTTCTGCTTTCTGTATCTTCTGCATTGCATTCAGGTCTTTCAGGTTATCCTGATGTTTTGTCTCATAGTGCCGTCTTAGATTAAATTCTGTAATTACAGCCACATTAGCTCCACAAATGAGACACACGGGTTTACCGGCAATGTCAGTAAACATATACTCAGCCTCCCATTGGTTTTTAAAGGCTCTATTTTCAGAATCAACTTTTCTCTTCGGCATCATGTGGGCTTAGCTTCGCAATAACTTGCAGCATCATAAGCTAGACATGATTAACGTGGTAAGTGTTCGGCAAGGCAGCTGAAGCGCTGCATTATGGGATCTGTAGTTTATTGTGTTACCAGCGCTTCATATCCCCAGGCCATTAATAACAATAATACAGTATATAAAATGATCTCGGGGGCTGGATATAATTACACGCCGGGCCGGATGTGGCCAGGCCTTGAGTTTGACACATATGGACTAAATAGAACTTGAAAAGATATATTTTTTCGAATGTGATCACGCAATTCAGATTGAGTTGACGCGCACTACAGTACATCGAGCCCGCGTGCTATTGTCGTTTTGCCTGCGTGCCTCAATAAGTCACCCTCCCCTCGCTCTTACCTTTTTACCATTCATCTAATGAATACACTGAGTATGGCTTTACCAAAACAATCATTTATGGCGAATAAAGTATCCATTATTCATAAAGCTTCAATTGGTGATCTGTCTTTCTGCGTTAACCGCATATTTTTTCATACATCTCAAACCAAGGTAAAATGAATCGGGAAGTGCGCGTACATACTCAGTGCACCCCCTCTCGGGAATCGAACCTCGGCGCTAGAGGCGAAGCCTCTACCATTGCGACATGGCGTGTAGTTTATCTATTTGAGTGTATATAGATCGGGGTATATATATATATACATATATATATATACCCACGCTTCACAGCGGAGAAGTAGTGTGTTAAAGAAGTTATGAAAAAGAAAAGGGAACATTTTAAAAATAAAGTAACATGAGTGTCAATATACAGTAATTGTTTTGTGAGTGTTAGGAGTGTTGCTGTCATCAAGGATTTGATTATCATTATTTCTTTCAATCAGGTTCGTATTTGTAGGATGTGTTCAAGTTACATTCAGTGTTTGTCAATCGTTGTAAAGATAACAGGTTTCATTCATCGATTCGTTTCTTACTGCATCAATAAACAGTTTGTCTTCCTCTTTATCTGAGACGTGACACACTGCATACACGGGTTTTTTTTACACTGTGTTCCTTTAGCGGGACATTGACTTTTTCCACCGTGTGCTTTGTTTCCGCAGTAGCTGCATTTATGAATATGCTTGTATGTATCACACGCTTCATATTTTTTTGCTGCCTTCTCAATTGTGTAATTTGGTTTTTGTTCAATACTCTTTGGAACTGTTGCTTTTTGTCTGTGCACTGCGTCATTTCATGTGAGCCGTTCGGTGTACATGCATTTAAGGTTTTCAGCTGTGCTGGTGCCATCTTGTGCAATGTCCACGGCTTTATTTAATGTTAGCTAAGACCCGGCACTTAAAAGTTTCTCTCGCAATTTCGCCGAGTTTGTGCCAAACACCACCCTGACCATCTCATCTTCCTCTGCATAAGCACAGTCCTTCACCCGTGAATATTTAGCGGTAGTGTTTCTATTGGATTGCCGCTGACGGACGGCCTTATATGGGCAGGCACTAAATTACGTGGTCCGCCTCCCACGGGCATCGAGCAGAAGTCTATTATAGTATAAGGACGAAAAAATAGGTTCCATTTATGACCATTAAGCGTAGAATTTTGAAATGAAACTTGCCCAACTTTTGTAAGTAAGCTGTAAGGAATGAGCCTGCCAAATTTCAGCCTTCTACCTACAAGGGAAGTTGGAGAATTAGTGATGAGTCAGTGAGTCAGTCAGTGAGTGAGTGAGTGAGTGAGTGAGTGAGTCAGTGAGGGCTTTGCCTTTTATTAGAATAGATTATTTTACATTCCCTCCCTTTCAAAGATCCAAGAGGACAATGGGAAAAAGATCTATCACTCAACATATCAGAAAAGGAGTGGAAGGTAGCAATGCAGAGAATTCACTCGAGCTCCATATGTGCAAAGCATACAATTATTCAACTTAAAATTATATATCGAACACATCTGTCTCACCTAAAACTGTCCAAAATGTTTCCAGGGCATGATCCAACCTGTGAACGCTGCAATCAAGTCCCAGCCTCACTGGGTCACATGTTTTGGGCCTGCACCAAATTAACATCATTCTGGACAAAAAATTTTAAGTGCCTTTCAGACAGCCTTGGTGTCACAATCCCTCCTAACCCATTAACAGCTGTGTTTGGGGTTCTTCCAGAGGGGCTTAAAGAAGAGAGGGACAAACAAACTGTGATTGCCTTCACTACACTTTTGGCACGAAGACTTATTTTGTTAAACTGGAAGAATCCTAACTTTCCTCTTTTAAGTTAGTGGGTGACTGATGTTTTATACTATTTGAAATAGGAAAAAATCTAATTCTCATTTAGAGGATCTCTGCAGAACTTTTTTAAAACCTGGCAGGATCTAATCAATATTTTAGAATAAGCTCTTAAAGCACTGAGGAAGTAACTCTCTTCCCATATCTTTTTCTTCTCCATTTATCTTTATCTGCCTATTACACTTATCAATTTATGTATTTTTACAAGCTTTAAGTTTTAGTCCGTTGGCCATGCTGTCTTTCTCAGGGGTGGGGGTTGATTTGTTTTCAATCCTATTTTTTGTAAAAATTGATCTATTTGTATGGAATGGTTACAATAAAATCAATAAAAAAAATTGACAGAATAATAAAGTATTTTAAGATATATTAAAGCATATTTATCAGTCTAAAGTGTCATGATCCCTTTGCTGTAAGGGTCACATAGCTTGTGCCTAGAGTAAATCGAACCCTTTATTGTAACATAGACTTTTTTTTTGCTAAGATGTATAAATTACCCTACTTATCTATCTATGTATCTATCTATCAAACTATCTAGTATATGCAGTAAATTCAGAAAGCATTCACACCCCTCAATTTTCTGTACACTTTATTTTAGATTTATTGAATTTTTAATTTTTAAATGGATAAGTTAGCAATTTGTGCCCTTCAATCTACACTCAATAATCAATAAAGACAAAGTGAAAACATGTTTTCAGAAAGGTTTGCAACTTTATCATAAATCAAAAAGTCAAAGCTTGTATTCATAAAAACATTCAGATCCTTTATTGTGGCACTCCAAATTGTGGTCAGGTGAACCCTGTTTGCTTTAATTATCCTTGATGATGTCCCTAGAACTTAATTGGATCCCACCTGTGGCAAACTGAATTGATTGGACATTGTTTAGGAAGGCCTACACTGGTGTATATAAGGTCCCACACCTTATGACAGAAAAGGGGTGTGTGGTGCTCCCGATATCTGTGCAAAAGGATGAAGGTCCAAGTCTTTAGAGTCCTGGTGCTTCCTGTTTTGCTATATGGTTGCGAGACACGAGCGTTATCGAGTGACCTGAGACGAAGACTGGTCTCCTTTACTACTGTGTCTTTTTGGAGAATCCTTGGGTACTGCTGGTTGACTTGTGTCGAATGTGTGGTTCCTCACAGAGTCTCGAATGAGGCACATTACCTGTATTGTGAGGAAGCATCAGATATAAGAGTATGGCCATGTGGGTTAATTCCCCAAGAGTCATCCAGCTTGCAGTATCCTCATATACGCTGGTGTATATAAGGTCCCACAATTCACACTAAATGTCAGGGCAAAATCTAAGCCATTAAGTCCAAAGAACTCTCTGTAAACCTTCACAAAAAAATTGTGGTGAGGTGTACATCAGGGCAAGGGTATAAAGCCATTTTTAAAGCTTTGGGTGTTCCTGAGGGCACAGTGACCTCAATAATTGGTAAAAGGAAAGCTGTTTGAAACTGCCAAGAAGGATCTTGGTCAGGGAGGAGACCAAAAACCCACTGGTCATCTAACGGAACTTTAGAAGTCTTCTCATGTGATGGATAACCTGTTGGAAGGATTACCATCTCATCAGCAACCAGGACTCCACTGGAGTGTCTTTGGGATAAGTCTTTGGCTTCCTTTGCGTGACCCTGCCAAAGCCCAGACTTATAACCCACAGAGACACCTGAAAATGGCAATTTACAAATGCTTCCCATCCCATCTAATGGAGCTTGAGAGAATCTGTCAGGAAGATTGGGATATATTGCTCAGATCCAGTTGTAAAAAGCTTGTAGCAACTTAGCTATGAAGGCTCAAAGCTGAAATCGCTGCCAATGGAGCTTCTGCAAAGCACTGATTTAAGGGTTTGAATACTGATATAAATAACATATTTCAGTTTTGTTAGTTTTAATAAATCTGCAAGACTTTCCAAAAACATTTGTTCACTTTTTCATTCTGTGTTATTGGGTGCAAAGTGACAGACAAAAATGGCAAATGTATCCATTTAAAATTAAGGTCTATGACACAACAAAGTGTGCAGAAAATGAAGAGGTCTGAGTACTTGTGGGTCCACCGTACTTTCTGTGGGCAGCCAGGGTAATGAAAAAGGCTCCTGGGACTTGTAGTTATGTATGGGACCAGGAGCTCCATTTTACAGTCACAGTTGATTACATCTTGCCTGAAAAATGGGCCTGAGTTGCCTCAAAAGCTTGCATATTGTAATCATTTTAGTTAGCCAATAAAAGGTGTCATTTTGCTTGACTTTTCACTACTGTCACAGTGAGAAATGCTTCTTGGCATAAGCTCATAAAGGCCCCCACCTCCTCAATCAGTTGAGACTGGAGAGAACAAAGGCAAAGATTGCTTGGTGAGGAAGAAATGAACGCCAGAATATTGACTATGAGGTAGGAATAATCATTATAAGTGATGCTCTAGTAGAATATCTACAAAAGTACCACAAGGTCCAGAGAGTCAAAAAGCTTGTTGTTTTGTTTTCTGTTTGTATTATGTACACCTTACCTTCACCCTATTAAAATTTTGTATTTTTTTAACATCCTGAATATGATTTTTGTACATGTTTTTATATTTATATCAATAATTTGTTTAAATTTTGTGCTACCATTTTGTGTTTTGTTTTCAATTGTAGGCACTGCCATTTAGAGTATTTTTCTATGATTGTGGCTATGCTGCTGTTAGGAATATACAAACCGGATTCCAAAAAAGTTGGGACACTATACAAATTGTGAATAAAAACTGAATGCAATGATGTGGAGGTGCCAACTTCTAATATTTTATTCAGAATAGAACATAAATCATAGAACAAAAGTTTAAACTGAGAAAATGTATCATTTTAAGGGAAAAATATGTTGATTCAGAATTTCATGGTGTCAACAAATCCCAAAAAAGTTGGGACAAGGCCATTTTCACCACTGTGTGGCATCTCCCCTTCTTCTTACAACACTCAACAGACATCTGGGGACCGAGGAGACCAGTTTCTCAAGTTTAGAAATAGGAATGCTCTCCCATTCTTGTCTAATACAGGCCTCTAACTGTTCAATCGTCTTGGGCCTTCTTTGTCGCACCTTCCTCTTTATGATGCGCCAAATGTTCTCTATAGGTGAAAGATCTGGACTGCAGACTGGCCATTTCAGTACCCGGATCCTTCTCCTACGCAGCCATGATGTTGTGATTGATGCAGAATGTGGTCTGGCATTATCTTGTTGAAAAATGCAGGGTCTTCCCTGAAAGAGATGACGTCTGGATGGGAGCAGATGTTGTTCTAGAACCTGAATATATTTTTCTGCATTGATGGTGCCTTTCCAGACATGCAAGCTGCCCATGCCACACGCACTCATGCAACCCCATACCATCAGAGATGCAGGCTTCTGAACTGAGCGTTGATAACAACTTGGGTTGTCCTTGTCCTCTTTGGTCCGGATGACATGGCGTCCCAGATTTCCAAAAGAACTTTGAATCGTGACTCGTCTGACCACAGAACAGTCTTCCATTTTGCCACACTCCATTTTAAATGATCCCTGGCCCAGAGACAACGCCTGAGCTTGTGGATCTTGCTTAGAAATGGCTTCTTCTTTGCACTGTAGAGTTTCAGCTGGCAACGGCGGATGGCACGGTAGATTGTGTTCACTGACAATGGTTTCTGGAAGTATTCCTGAGCCCATTCTGTGATTTCCTTTACAGTAGCATTCCTGTTTGTGGTGCAGTGTCGTTTAAGGGCCCGGAGATCACAGGCATCCAGAGATTGTTCCAGATTCTCTGAATCTTCGGATGATGTTATGCACAGTTGATGATGATAGATGCAAAGTCTTTGCAATTTTTCGCTGGGTAACACCTTTCTGATATTGCTCCACTATCTTTCTGCGCAACATTGTGGGAATTGGTGATCCTCTACCCATCTTGGCTTCTGAGAGACACTGCCACTCTGAGAAGCTCTTTTTATACCCAATCATGTTGCCAATTGACCTAATTAGTGTTTATTGGTCTTCCAGCTCTTCGTTATGCTCAAATTTACTTTTTCCAGCCTCTTATTGCTACTTGTCCCAACTTTTTTGGGATTTGTTGACACCATGAAATTTTGAATCAACATATTTTTCCTTTAAAATTATACATTTACTCGGATTAAACGTTTGATCTGTCATCTACGTTCTATTACAAATAAAATATTGACATTTGCCATCTCTACATCATTGCATTCAGTTTTTATTCACAGTTTGTTTAGTGTCCCAACTTTTTTGGAATCCGGTTTGTATCTAGTCACTGTATCATCAACTGTTGGCGTGCAATCCACAGTGTTCAAGTTTCTAGATTTTGAAAGCAGAGTGTGGTTAACTAACATTGAATCTTTCCAGGGAGATTATTGTAATTTTTTTTAAATGCCTTATTGGGATTTGGTTATTAGGCACTCACTTATTTTTTTCATCTTGATCCTTGCCTTTGCAATACTTTGATTTTTTTTTTGCCTCACATCCAGGTCCTGGTGGCAAATATTTGTATTCTCTGTCTCTACAGTAGCAGAACACACCTTTCCATGTACTGTATATTTTATTAGTTAATGAAATGACTCACCTAAACCTTTATCAAGATTTTGCTAGTGTTTTATTGGATGCAAGATCTAATCATATATAAATATATACAGTACATGTATAGTTTTTAGTTTTTTGTCTACATTGAATGAAGGTTTTCTTTTTCAAGATTAGGTTTTATGTTTACTTTGCACTGTCACTGTAATTATTGTATAGCATGCTTCATTCATAAGTGAAAATATCCTTAAGAATAATTAAACATTAAAACTGAAAATATAAAGTAGATCTCTACAACGTATGTGAAGTCACAGCCTATCGATTTACGTACAAATGCTCAAGCTATTTTTATTGATTTTTTTAGTTATTTTTCTATCTGTCTATTGACTTGTTTTGATCCCCATCAATCCAAATCAGGGTCACAAGGTCCAGAGCTTATTCCATCAATATTTGACTTTTTTTGATGTAGCCTCTCTTTCTTTAAGGTACAGTAGATTTTGATCAAGATGAGTTTCTGCTCCTTCATTTAGTTTCAGTAAATTATTGATACTAATAGCTGCTGCTTGGATATTTTCTCATATAGGTTCTATTGTTACACTGACACTTGTCCTCACGTTTTCCAACAGAAATGTTGGCACAATACAACAGAACACAAAATATTAAAGTTGGGGCTACATAAGGATGAATGTGATGGTATTCTGAATGGAAAAGCAAAAAAGGATTAAGAAATTGCAGGGAGCTCCATAAAACAGCAGGTATTAGTGTGAATGCAATTGAACTTGAGCCTAGATGCAAAAAAATGTTCATTATAAAAGGGTTAAATGTAAAATATGATGTTAAATAACTTTGATTACAACATTGGGTTTGTGAAACTATTAAAAGATCAGTGTTCTTGTTTGTTTTAGAGTTTAACGTCGTTCATGATCTTATTTGTTATTTGATCTGTTTATTTAAAATAAGTAATGAGCCACGATGTTTAAGGAGTTAAACTTACATAAGTTAATTACACTATCTGAGGTTTATTGTATAGAAGGTGGAAAGTTTAATAAATGTGTTGTAATATTCTGTGACAGATAGGGGGCGCTATCGCTCCCTTGAACCCTTGTCCAATACGCCAGACACCAGATAAAAGTCCAAAAGTAGACTTTATTAATTCTGCACAATGCACAAAGCACCCTCTCCTCCACAATACTCATTCAACAAACCAATAATCACAATAATGAATTCTCCACCATTCCCATTTCCGCTTTGTTGCCACCCTTCCACCCAGCTCAGCTCACCGTCTGGGAGCTCCCATAATCCTTTTATACTCCCTGACCCGGAAGTGTTCCAATCCCTACTCCATGTGATCACCTGTCACTTCTGGGTCAGATAAAAAGTCTTCTTCTTCACCCCGGAAGCAAGTCATTCCCTTTGTCCATGTGACTCAGACGTACTTCCGGGGTGTATGGCAAATGAACATCGTTCCTTCCTGCAGCGTCTCCTAGTGGCCCCCAAGGTATCCAGCAGGGCTGTGGATAAAAATTCCATTGTCCATGATGCCCTGCTGGTCTTCGGGGCACCTCCATACTGCAGGGAGGGCTCCACCTGGCGGCTTGGGAGTATTGCCCGGGATGAACGGCCAGCCATACACCACAATTGTAAATTGGCTTTTAGAATGCTTTTGGGTACTGCTTAATCCCACTGCATGTAATGGTTAATACTTTTACCTATTGATATTGATTTCAGATTTTATTCCTGCGGTAGCCATCTATAGAATGTTCTTAATTTTGTGATATTTTGTCAAATTTTCTTTCATTTAAAAAAATAAAAGTATTCACCAGCAGCTGATACCAGCTGTATTACACAATACTTCTAATTTCACTTCTGCAAGGTCTTGCTTAAATTCCTTTTTGTCCTTTTTACTTCCTACTGTTTCTGAAATCTCTGCTTTCATTAAAAATCTAAACCTTATACTTCCTAGTTAGATCCAATTCCCACTTATTTGGTAAAAACTTACCTGGCCTCTATTGTCTCATTAATAACTGACATTATCTCTCTATATAATCTTCATTTGGATCTTGATCTTTCTTTGTCCGCGCATGAATTAGAAGAAGAAGCACTAGATGGCAGTAGAAAGACAGTTAAAACATAGGCATTGGATTAAGAATCTCCTCCAGGCTTATACTACTGAAGACTGTAGTACTTCAGTCACACCTCAAAACACAGACATTCAAACTAAACAAATTGCTGTGCTTTAAATTAACTAAAGAGATCTTCATTTAGATCTTGATCTTTGTTTGTCCGCGAATTCCACACATGTGTAGACCACCTTCCAGTTTAGTATGTTGTTTTTACTCACCAATGTGCCGGAATAACGAAAGGGGTGGTGGACAGTGTTACGCTGGTTAGCTCCTGAGGCCTGGTTAGAGAATGAGATTGCCGAAGATAAAAGGTATGTGCCTACATAACATATGATTGAACGAAAGACAGTGGGTAAAATGAATGACAACGTAACAGCACGTTCCGAAAATTATTATTGTTACGTTGTAGCCGGCGAGTGCTGCACGTCTCACAGTTGTACCGTGGCTTGCTCACATGTCAGTGAAGTGATCCCTATTTATGCTTTAAAGAGCCTGGATACCTATGTGTCCCCCTTTTATAACCATTGCTCCGTGTATATTGCCTTACTCTTTGGATTGCCACAAAGCAACCTGTGAAATTGGAGAAAGGTTGAGAAGACATCGTGAGAGGAAACAATAGCATTGTGAAAACGAGACGGACTGTGAACGGACATAAGCAGAAATGCTCCCACACCACCACATAATTACTGTTCGGACAGTGATTCCGAGTAGGCTGTTCTTATCGAATCAATGCCCAAGGGTTTTCTTTTGTAATTTTGTTTCCCTTATAAAAAATCATAATGCTGTGCGACGAAGGGCCCAGTTCACGACTGGCAGCCGTGTTTAAACAGGGAGCCCTTCAAAGACAACTTTAACACGTGCAACGTAGTTGGGCGCACATGGCTAGTACATTCATAGATTTATTCTGATTGTGTTCCCTCAGAAGGCTGCTATAATTTCCATTTTCGAGGAACCTAGTGCTTATCCCAATAATCGGAATAAATTAAAAACAATTTCAAGCCTGCGATTTCTGTCAAAAAATATTTGAGAAGGTAGTAGCTGCACAGGTACATACGTATCTTACTGATTTATTTTAACAGTTTCAGTCTGGTTTCTGCCCTTTCTATTCAGTTTGTTCAACAAATTTTGGATCACAACCCACCCCATTCACAAGTGGTGTTCCTCAAAGCTCTGTTTTTGGCTCTCTTTTATTTATTATCTACCTTCTACCACTAGGCAATATTTTTAAAAATCTGGTATTCAGTTTCATTGCCATGCTGATGACACCCAGCTGTATTTATCTAGCAAGCCTAATTCTGTCTTTCTGCCCTTCATCCTCTCTGATCACCTTGCTCAAATAAAAGCAAGTTTCTCCTCCAATTTTCTCAAACTTAATAATGATAAAACTGAAATTCTCCTCATTCGCACTAACCTGTTTTTGCTAGACTTGACAGTTTTTCTTTGATAATTGATGGTTCTACAGTTTCTCCTTCTCCTTAGGTTAAGAGCTTGGGTGCCATCGTTGACAGCACTCTATCTTTCAAACCACATACAGTCATATGAAAAAGTTTGGGAACCCCTCTCAGCCTGCATAATAATTTACTCTACTTTCAACAAAAAAGATTACAATGGTATGTCTTTCATTTCCTAGGAACATCTGAGTACCGGGGTGTTTTCTGAACAAAGATTTTTAGTGAAGCAGTATTTAATTGTATAAAATTAAATCAAATGTGAAAAACTGGCTGTGGAAAAATTTGGGTCCCCTTGTAATTTTGCTGATTTCAACACATGTAACTGCTCGATACTGATTACTTGCAACACCAAATTGGTTGGATCAGCTCGTTAAGCCTTGAACTTCATAGACAGGTGTGTCCAATCATGAGAAAAGGTATTTAAGGTGGTCAATTGCAAGTTGTGCTTCCCTTTGACTCTCCTCTGAAGAGTGACAGCATGGGATCCTCAAAGCAATTCTCAAAAGATCTGAAAACAAAGATTGTTCAGTATCATGGTTTAGGGGAAGGCTACAAAAAGCTGTCTCAAAGGTTTAAACTGTCAGTTTCAATTGTAAGGAATGTAATCAGGAAATGGAAGGCCACAGGCACAGTTGGTCAAATAGTTTGGTCACCTCAGAAGTGACATTCATGTTTCTGGTGACTCTTTCTGTGAAGTCAGTAGATGGATTAGGATAGCATGGGGGGGGGTCATAAGGTGACAGAAAAGGGGTGTGTGGTGCTCCCGATATCTGTGCAAAAGGATGAAGGTCCAAGTCTTTAGAGTCCTGGTGCTTCCTGTTTTGCTATATGGTTGCGAGACACGAGCGTTATCGAGTGACCTGAGACGAAGACTGGTCTCCTTTAGTACTGTGTCTTTTTGGAGAATCCTTGGGTACTGCTGGTTGACTTGTGTCGAATGTGTGGTTCCTCACAGAGTCTCGAATGAGGCACATTACCTGTATTGTGAGGAAGCATCAGATATAAGAGTATGGCCATGTGGGTTAATTCCCCAAGAGTCATCCAGCTTGCAGTATCCTCATTGCTGAGGACCTGAGCGGCTGGACCAGGCCAAGGGGACTCCCATATAACACCTGGCTGGACCACATGTCTGCCTGGGGGGTTGTCAACTGGGATCCCAAAGTGTTTTGTCATGTGGTGTTTGTGGCAACACACTCTACCAGTGCATGTCCCCCAGCCTGATCTGACCTGACCTGTGGACCCCACACTGTTGAGTCTACCACCCCTGATCTAGGCCATCAGAATATTACATGAATTATTTAAATGGCTGGCTGCTTCCTCAGAGTAGACAGATGTTACAACTTTACAGTTTTAGGATTACCCTGCAGGTATGTACAAGTAGCATCCCATTGTAAATTAAGGTTTTTCCTTAGACATATTGGAGAAGTAGTCCTATCCATGCCAAAGCAAGCCCCATTTCTAGCATATGTTCCCCATAGTGCTGTTATCTAAATATGTGGGTTATGCAGAGCTCAATGAAGCCAAGGAGACAAGACTGCATTTGTTGATTTTTACTTACAAACAAAATCGTACAGTATAGGGGCTTCAACAAAACTGACTACTCCTTACACTACTAATGTCTGACATTGTATGTACAGTATTAATATTAACTGATCTTCATATTTTCACCTTCGTAGTATAAACCGTCTTATTCCATTTGTACACCTAATAGCACTGCTATTCTTGTACTTGCTTTAACATCTTGCATTGATTACTGTAATTCTATACTGGTTGGCCTTCCTCACAAGCTTTTGCATAGACTTCAGCTGTTCCAGTATTCTGCTGCTCATTTTATTACCAGAACTACCTCCATAGAACATATTAATCCAGTTCTGTGTGAATTCATATCGAATCATATTGATTTAAAGATTTTGCTGTTAACATTCAAAGCTCTTCACAATTCTGGCACCCCATATCTCTTGGATCTTTTACTCATTTATACACCTGCTCATACTCGTAGATTTTCTTATTCAGATCTCCATGTTACACCTTCTGCTCGTTTATCTATCATGGGCTTTAGATCTTTTAGCTTTGTTGTGCCTTGTGTTTGGAACTCCCTCCATCATGATATTCGCAGCATTGATTCACTTCCCAATTTCAAATTCGGACTTAAAACTTACCTTTTTAGACTTGCCTACTTCCCTTATTTTGCTCCTTGACTGTATGGTTTTTGCACTTTTATTATTATATTTACATAATGTTTTTATTTTAATTATTTTTATTGTATTGTTTTCTTTTACTTTTGCAAGGTGTCCTTGACTGCAATGGTCCTTAAATTAAATTAACTTTTATTATTATTACTAGCAAAATACCCACGCTTCGCAGCGGAGAAGTAGTGTGTTAAAGAAGCAATGAAAAGAAAAGGAAACATTTTTAAAATAACGTAACCTGATTGTCAATGTAATTGTTTTGTCACTGTTGTGAGTGATGAGTGTTGTTGTCATATATATATATATATATATATATATATATATATATATATATATATATATATATATATATTTACACACACACACACATAAACATCTCAAACGCCTCAATATCTACATATATACACACACATATATACACACATATACATACATACACACACATATATACACACAAATACATATATATATATATATATATATATATATATATATATATATACACACACACATATATAAACATATATATACATACATATCTACATATATACACACACAGCTATTTCGTATCAGTGCAATACACTGTTTGTTAAAACGGTTGACTCCCGCTCTTACGTGCAATAACAAATCAAATCATTCAGTTGTCTTTGCTCATATGTCATTTTAGAGCTGGTCGCCTGGCATCTTTTTGGCCACAAGTTCGTTTCTGTTTGGTGTGAGGTTCTGTGTTGTGGAGATTCTCAGGATGGATTGCAGGTGCTCATCAGTGAGGCGTCTCCTGTGTGCTGTTTTGTTAGTCTTTATCACTGAGAAGAGCTTCTCACACAGATATGTGCTACCAAACATGCACAAGGTTCGAGCCGCATGTAGACGGACTTTTTTTGTTCATCAAAGTCACCAAAGCGCCGTGCAAACTCAGTGCGCAGTGCGCTCAGTTTATCAGCAAAGTGCGTATTTGGGAACACCGTAGTGACGACTTGGTTTAACATTACTTGGCAACAGGGAAAGTGGGGCAAGGTGAACTGGTGCATTTGTGTCTCCCATAAAAGCAGCTTCACTTGAAATCACTTTGTGATTGTGCACGGGTTAAAACGTCCGCTGAAGTGTCAGATTCTTATTTAATTATGCTGTTTTCTGTATCTTCTGAATTGCATTCAGGTTACCCTGATGCAAGGCAGCTGAAGCGCTGCATTATGGGATCTGTAGTTTATTGTGTTACCAGCGCTTCATATACCCGGGCTTTAATAACAATAATACAGTATATAAAATGATCTCGGGGCGGATATAATTACACGCCGGGCGGATGTGGCCCGGCCCTTGAGTTTGACACATATGGACTAAATAGAACTTGAAAAGATATATTTTTTCAAATGTGATCGCGCAATTCAGATAGAGTTGACGCCAAGACTACAGCCTGCATGCCTCAATGAGTCATCCTCCCTCGCTCTTACTTTTTACCGTTCATCTAATGAATACACTGAGTATGGCTTTACCAAAACAATCATTGATGGCGAATAAAGTATCCATTATTCGAGTATGTAGAGCGGGATATATATATATATATACCCGCGTATCGCAGCGAGAAGTAGTGTGTTAAAAAGGTAGAAAAGAAAAGGGAACATTTTAAAAATAACGTAACATGACTGTCAATATACAGCATTTGTTTTGTGAGTGTTACTGAGTGTTGCTGTCATCAAGGATTTGATTATCATTATTTCTTTCAATCAGGTTCGTATTTGTAGGATGTGTTGTGTTCAAGTTACATTCCGTGTTTGTCAATCGCTGTAAAGATGACAGGTTTCATTCATCGATTCGTTTCTTACTGCATCGATAAACAGCTCGTCTTCTTCTTTATCTGAGACCTGACACACTGCATGCACGGGTTTTTTACACTGTCTTCCTTTAGCGGGACATTGACTTTTCCACCGTGTGCTTTGTTTCCGCAGTAGCTGGATTTATGAATATGCTTATCAGACGCTTCATATTTTTTGCTGCCTTTTCAATTGTGTAATTCGGTTTTCGTTCAGCGCTCTTTGGAACCGTTGCTTTTTATCTGTGCACTGCGTCAGTTCACGTGAGCCGCTCGGTGTACATGCATCGAAGGTTCCCAGCTGTGCTGGTGCCATCTCGTGCTATGTCCATGGCTGTATTTAATGTTACCTTAGTCCTGGCACTTAAAACTTTCTCTCGCAGTTTCGCTGAGTTTGTGTCAAACACCACCCTGACCATCTCATCTTCCTCTCCATAAGCACAGTCCTTCACCCGTGAATATTTACCCGTGGCAGTTTGCTATTGGATTGCCGCTGACGGACGGCCTTATATGGGCAGGCACTAAATTACAAACGCCAGCGCAGCCTGTCTATGAACTTAATTTAAAGTGTAGGTTTACATCGTGCTTTGTTTCCGAAGTAGCAGAACTCATGAATATGGTTGTATATGTCACTCGCTCGCTTCTTATTGTTTCGCTGCCTTCTCAATTATATAATGCATGTTTTCTTAAGCGCTTTTTTGAGCTCTTCCTGGTTTTCTATGTACTGCGTGATTACGTGAGAGGCGTGATGATGTCACACGAAACTTCGCCCCCACGGCGTTGAAGCTCATCTCCATTACAGTAAATGGAGAAAAACTGCTTCCAGTTATGACCATTACGCGTAGAATTTCGATATAAAACCTGCCCAACTTTTGTAAGGAAGCTGTAAGGAATGAACCTGCCAAATTTCAGCCTTCTACCCACACGGGAAGTTGGAGAATTAGTGATGAGTCAGTGAGTGAGTCAGTGAGTGAGTCAGTGAGTGAGTGAGGGCTTTGCCTTTTATTAGTATAGATTATTATTATTATTATTATTATTATTATTATTATTATTATTATTAATTACTACTTTATATTATGCAGATTCTACATGAACCTACAGTCAAAAAAACAATTTTAAAAGATTATAGTCATTATCATTAAAGTGAATATTAAACTATCTGGTAATAAGAGCACAAAATGATAGTCAAAACCAAATGCAAATGTCACATTCATTGAACTAAATGTGTTTTTGGAGTGTCAAAAACTAACATCCATTTATCCATGCATCCATTTTATTAGCCTATAATTCCCTTACTTCCCTTAAGTTTCAGAGAGAAACTGGATGCCAGTCATTCACAGTGGACACTAAATCAATACATTCATCAAAGGATAAAATGAGTCATTCATTTTTATAAAAACTGCTAATTTAATTTAAGGATAAGCAAACAGATTTGTGTGAAATTGAATTTGAAGTGAAACTCTTTTTTTAGCTGTGAACAAAAACTTTGTGAAATTGTTTCACTTCTAGTCAAATTCTTACCACAGACACTAGAAGAAAGGATGCTTAGTCCTGTCTGGAAGCATTGTTATGCATTAATTCTGCATGTGTATGCCTATCACTTAGTATTCAAATAATGATTTTCAATGGAGGAACAAAACTGACAGAAGTGTGCATCTCCTCAACTTGGATAATTATGGCAGTTGGTTGGGGTGGTAGGAGGTTAAGTAAGTGGCTTTCCATGTAGTAAATTTTCCAGAATATAAAACACATTAATAAATTATGCAGCATGTCACATTTTTAAGAAATTAACTGCACTCCTCTGTGACAAAATGTAAATAATTTTACCATTGTAGCATGCATTGCAGGCTTTATGAAGCTTTAGAAAAAACACAACAAACATGGAAGTGTGAACTTGGCTTTAAGAAGAATTATTCCTATGTTTTTACACCCACAATCTTTTAAATAACCCAAAATACTCATTAGCGAGTTTTGTGTTTTTTGGGTTTTCCATAAATGATGCCATGCACCTGGGGGTTACAACTTCTGTGATGCTATGGGCTGGGGACGAGGTGTTTTGTTTTGACATATTGTTATTTCACAAAGCTGTGAGATTACTGATTATGATCACAACCAGCTATACTTTCAAGTCTCATGTTTATGCAGAGATTCTAGTTTTGCTATTATGCATAGCTTGTATCACTAGTGAGGAAGCAGCATACACAGAACTTACAGCAGTCATTAGTAATTGAACCACCAGTTTGGCATGTGGCTACCATTCATATGTAGGCCTAATTGGAATGTAATGATAAAACAGCCTAACAGTGTCACATTTTGCCAGGCTGCTGTTTACTGCAGACCACAGACATCCCCACCTCCCTACTGAATAATTCAACATGACTAAGAGACTTCATATGGCTGTTAGCTGGCTGACTAGTGTTTGAAAGAGAGATGATTCAACTTGTCCTGCCCAAGGATGACAAATTAATGTAGGCAAAGTGGTGTAGGGACACCAGAAATATGAATAGATCTGTATGATTTATGAACAAGATTGATAAATCGGTGAAAGTCTACGTTAACACTTTCACCTTCTCTGAGGTTCAAAATGTCATCAAAGACTTACTTTCACAAATATCCGAAACACTCTTGTTGAAATAAACTAATACCAATTATTTATAACACAACTGTAATAGATATATGCAAGTGTGTGTGTGTGTATATATACAGACAGTCCCCGAGTTATGTACGAGATAGGGACTATAGGTTTGTACTTAAATTGAATTTGTATGTAAGTTGGAACAGGTACATTATTTTAATAAATGCTATTGCTGACCGACTGTAACCAAGTGCTCTGCCAATGAATGATGGAGTTTCACCTCTCTCTGACCTTTTTATTATTTCTACTTTATTTTCAATGTTGATGGTTTTTCCCTTCCTTACTGTATCACCAGCACTTGCATCAGATTTGTGTTTCAGAAACATTCTTGAAGGGTGAAGACAAAAGGTTAAGATGAGCTCTTCTGCACAGCGCTATACACGCTATCACAGCAGGAAGGCACCTGTCTGATGAACTTCCTGCTATGTACGTAACAGTACAAGCAGACTTACTATTGAGAATGACTGGGGGCGGCAAGGGGGGGTTCATCACTCGCCCACCACACAGTCACCTCCACTACAGTATGCTGCCTGCAGCGTCCGCCTACCGAGAACGATCACAGTGCGGCCAAATGCGGGTAGTGAATCGCCCAACCCCAATTCAACAGGCAGCCATCCGAGGCACACTACTATGCTACCTCCGCCGCCCCGTTCACCCTCAATGGCCTCCATTCAGCCACAACTGGGTCCTTGCTTGCAGCATTACCAGTCGTGCATATTGGGCGGGCAGCGAACCATCGTACTGCACACGAGCAATAGCTGTGGCCCTGGTGACTATGGACCACAGGTCACAGCTTGCCACCGGGAGCCGCCCGAGGGACACTACACTGCGCAAGCATTGAAATCACCCCCCTCCAGCCACCGTTTGCAGCATCCCCAGGCCGAAGATGACGGAGCAGCAGTTACTGAGGCTCATGCGTCGCAGCTGCGGCCTCGTTCGTAAGTCGTAGGTCGGATGTCCGTAACTTGGGGACTACCTGTACAAATATATATATATATAAAATATATACTATATATTTTTATTGATGTGTGAGTCCCTGTCTTGCACCCCAAAAAAGAGCCTGAGTCTCAGTCCTTTAGCAAAACCAGCTTTATTTAACATGAAACAGGAACAGCAGGATTATTGTAGTAGGATCTACCACCCTCCTACACTGACACAGCAAATGGGCAGGGTCAGGGCCAGGTCAGTGGCCAAGTTATACTGCTTCCTGCATTTATAATGTTCCTGACATCACTCATCGGTGACAGGCGCTTATAACGCGATCTTGATCAGCTCGTAGTTTTTTCCACAGCGCTCTAACTTATGAACTCTGATTTTTTATTTATGTAGTTTAAGATGGATATGTTCTTCAGCTGCTTGTGATGTCAGCAAGTGGTGTTCAGCAGTCTGTGTTCTGGCTTACTAGCAGCTCCCACACAGAGCTTGCTCTCTCTCTCACGCTCTCTCTCTAATTAAAAGTAATTACTTATGGTTAAGGTGAGAAATGCTTGTTCCTTTCTTGGATAGCTTTGTCAAGAAATTTCCAGGTGCACTTTTTTTTGTTTCAGGAACTCATCTCCTTCTTTGTCTTAATTGAACCTTCTTGTTGCAGGCAGTCCTGCAGACTGTCTTCAACGCTTTTACACAGTGTCCTCAGTTGCTAGGAAAATTATATCTTCTGAGTAGATGGTGATCAGTCAGTTGCTTTTTCAGCAAGACAAATGTGTGGTTTATGTATGGTCTGTGTCTGTTGCTCATGCACTTGCTGCCCTAAGCATGGTTGGGCTAATGGCAACCTCATCCAAACTCCAGTGCAGACAAGTATTGCATCCTTCCAGTTTAGCATAGTTGCCCTCACAGGTAAAAGGATTTCTTCAACCTTTGTTTCGGCCATACCCTGTCAGCTATTGGTAGTTTGTTAGGGTGTTACAAGGGGTTTTATAGAGAGGAATAGATTTCTTGTAAGTGGTATCTTGGATGCACATAACCCTATCCCCTTGGTTGACCATGGGGGCAAAATTCTGCCGATCAATTCTTTGTCCAGAATTTGAGTGTCCAGCTCATGCATTCAAGAGAGATGTCCCTGACTGTTACATGGTCTGGTATCAATCATCTTATCAGATAAATCAAAGGGTGGGCCATTCAGGCAAACTGAGACTTTGCCTAGCAATACGAGTGTCTGGCAGCAGCTTGATAAGCAATTACTTGGATTCCAGCCCAGTAAATTGGATAACACCAGTTTGTTCTACACTAATTGTTGTGGACAGATTTAGAGACAAACAAAATAAAGATTTGGGGAGTCACCCCATATACTGTATTGTGTAGAGTAATCACAAAGAACCAGTCTTTCTCACTGTAAAACAACAAATGACATTTGAAAAATGAAATGAGGTTGGTTTTATATTAAGGCGGCAGGAAGTAGGTTGAGTATCAGGACAGGACGGTCAAGTGAGGTCATCTGTAAAGCGATGGAAGTGAGGAGACTGTAGGAAGAAAGAGAAGAGGCATTAGTACACATTACCAACCTTTTTTCTGATGTTTTAATACCCCAGATTTAACCCTTTGGCTGTCCCCTAAACATACATGTGTGACACTGTATCAATCAATCAATCAACATTTATTTATATAGCACATTTTCATACAATGTAATTGCTGCATTTAGTCTGTAACTTGTGTGTCGTGCGTAGTCAACTATTTTAATCTCTTTTGTCTGCACTTTACCCAAGGTAGATAAAATGCATTTGTTCCAGTCATTATAGAATGCATATGTATTTGCATATCCTGAAAAAATAAGCAGGTTTGCCAGGAAGAACTAATATAGAAATGGAATGAAGTCAAGAACACTGAGGATTTTCTGAGGAAAGCTGAACAGCTAATAAGGGAACGGAGTGCCACTGCCATGGGTAAAAAAGAAGGTCTCTCTAATGAGATTTTTGTCAAGTAAATCATCCTCAACATCAGAAGGAAAAATATAGCCAGGTATAACCTCTACAACAAAAACTGAAATTGCAACAGATGATTCACAGCCTAGTACAAGTAGGTCAAAAAAAAACCATTCTATCAAACTCTCCAAGAACTGAATTAAACAAATTATAAATTTATATAAATTAAACTAAAAAGAAAAAGGAGAGACCAGAAAGCTCTTATTGTTGTTATTGTTTACATCCCTCCTCGGCGGACGTGGAGATAGCGGGTGACATCATCCATTCCACTGTTGCTAAACTACAAACGCAGCACCCGAGGTGCTTGTGCTAATCTCTGGAGACTTTAACCGTGTGACGCTGGACAAAACATTACCTGCTTTCTCCCAGTATGTGGATTGTAACACCCAGGGAAATAGGACTATTGACCTACTATATGCAACCGGTAAAGATGCATACAGCGCCATCCCACTGCCTGTGCTTGGGAAAGCAGATCATAACCTGGTTCTGCTTAAGCCTCACCGCAAACCAAGAGTGAGGGAGCTACCTACAACCACGAGCTCAGGAAGTGGTCCCCTGAGGCAGAGCAGGCTCTGAGAGACTGCTTTGGAACTACGGACTGGGATATCCTGCAGGGATCTTATAGTGAGAACATTGAGGAGGTTGTTGACTACACTACTGACTACATCAACTTCTGTATGGACATTGTAGTTCCAGTCAGAACAGTACGCTGCTATACTAACAAAAAGCCATGGATTACAAGTGACATCAAGGGCCTATTGAACCAGAAGAAAAGGGCTTTTAAAGGCAGTGATCAGCATGAGCTCAAGCGTGTGCAGAAGGAACTCCGAGTCCAGCTCGGGGCGGCAAAGAAGCAGTACAGGAGAAAGCTGGAGCAGAAGTTGCAGAATAACAGCATGAAGGAAGAGTGGGATGGGATGAAGATCATCACTGGCTGCAGCATGAAGTGGGGTGCCACCATTGAGAGAGACGTGGAGAGAGCAAACCAGATGAACAACTTCTTTAACAGGTTTGACCACTTTAACCCACTCTTACCTCGGAGTACTGCACCTTTCACCCATCCTTCTGCTGATACCAGCATAGCAGAGAGCTTACCCCAACCCACAATTACAGCAGCCCAGGTAAGCAGAGAGCTGAGGAGACTTCGTGCCAGCAAAGTAGTGGGTCCAGATGGAGTATCACCACGACTGCTGAAGGCCTGTGTGTGGTAGCTGGGGAGTCCTCTACAGCGCATTGTCAACCTGAGCCTGGAACAGGGGAGAGTCCCGAGGCTTTGGAAAGCATCTTGCATCACCCCAGTCCCAAAGGTATCACGTCCTAGTGAGCTGAATGACTTCGGGCCTGTCGCTCTGACGTCACATGTGATGAAGACCATGGAGCAGCTGCTGCTTCACCAGCTGAGGCCACAGGTCCGCCACGCCCTCAACCGTCTGCAGTTCGTATTCCAGGAGAAGGTGGGAGCAGAGGATGCCATCATCTATATGCTATACCGATACCTCTCCCACTTTTCTACAGAGGCAGTGGTGCTGTAAAAATTATGTTTCTGACTTCTCTAGCACCTTCAACACCATCCACCCTCTGCTCCTTAGGGACAAGCTGACAGAGATGGGAGTAGATTAATACATGGTGGCATGGATAGTGGACTATCTTACAGACAGACCTCAGTATGTGTGTCTCGGGAACTGCAGGTCTGAAATTGTGGTCAGCAACACAGGAGCGCCAAAGGGGCCTATACTTTCTCTGGTCCTGTTCAGCCTATAAACATCAGACTTCCAATACAACTTGGAGTCCTGCCACATGCAAAAGTTCGTTGACGACACTGCTATCGTGGGCTGCATCAGGAGTGAGCAAGAGGAGGAGTATAGGAACCTAATCAAGGACTTTGTTAAATGGTGTGACTCAAACCACCTACAACTGAACACCAGCAAAACCAAGGAGCTGGTGGTGGATTTTAGGAGGACCAGGCCCCTCATGGACCCCGTGATCATCAGAGGTGACTGTGTGCAGAGGGTGCAGATTTATAAATACCTGGGAGTGCAGCTGGATGATAAATTGGACTGGACTGCCAATACTGATGCTCTGTGCAAGAGAGGACACAGCCAACTATATTTCCTTAGAAGACTGGCATCCTTCAATATCTGCAATAAGATGCTGCAGAGTTTCTATCAGACGGTTGTGGCGAGCGCCCTCTTCTATACGGTGGTGTACTGGGGAGGCAGCATAAAGAAGAGGGGCACCTCATGCCTGGACAAACTGGTGAGGAAGGCAGGCTTTATTGTAGGCACAGAGCTGGACAGTTTGACATCCTGGCAGAGCGACGGGCGGTGAACAGGCTCCTGTCAGTCATGGAGAATCCACTGCATGCACTGAACAGTATCATCTCCAGACAGAGGAGTAGCTTCAGCGACAGACTGCTGTCACTGTCCTGCTCCACTGACAGACTGAGGAGATCGTTCCTCCCCCACACTATGCGACTCTTCGATTCCACCCGGGTGTAAATGTTAACATTATACAAAGTTATTGTCTGTTATACCTGCATTTTTATCACTCTTTAATTTGATATTGGTTTTTATCAGTATGGTGCTACTGGAGTATGTGAATTTCCTCTTGGGATTAATAAAGTATCTATCTATCTGTCTAGTAAAACATGGACTAATAAGAGTTTGTGTTATTTTGAGAGTGTCAAGTTTACTTGTTTGCAGCTTATGGGTTGGGGGTCTCCTAAATTTGTCAATTTTGTGCCCAAATAGTGTGACATAATTTATGGGTGAACCCTTTGCAGTTACAAAATTATTTGTTTCGTGAAAATGTGTACGAATTGTAATTTGCCTGTTTCGCTCATGATTAGTCACAGGAAAGTGGAAGTTGTCATAACATACTGTCGGAGATGACTGGCGGGGCAACCCTGCTGGGACACCCAGGAGGAACGGAGGAGGGCTTACGCCTTCCCCAGACCATGTGGGGGTGACCGCCCTGGTAACTTTGGGGGTCACCGCCAGGGGGCGCCCCTATGCCTTTGGGGCCCTGGACCTCGGCACTTCCGCCACACCCGGGAAGAGAAGCAGGGACACCTGGCATGCTTCCAGGGATGCAGCCGGCACTTCCACCACACTGGGGCGTGTCGGTGAAAGATTGCCGGAACACCTGGAGCACATCCGCCTCCCTTTCATACAACGGCTAGAGTCGGGTGGAAGAGGAAAAGGTCTTGGAGGAGGCTAGGAGGCGGCCTGAAGAAGACAAGGCATTGATAGGTTACCAGGACTTTTGGGGACTTTGGGGCTGTGGAGCACTTAACTTTTAAATAATAGATAATGATTAAACGTGTGTGGGGTGATTCAAATGTGTCTGCCTGTCTGTGTCCGGGCCAGTGTTCACAATACAGAAAGTGAGTGAATGTAAGAATCTGCAATTGAGAGTAGGGAGCCCTCATTAATACCCAACCAGTTTTGTTTAAGCAGTCAATATTATATTAGCACACATGATATATGGAAGGAAACTAAAGTAAATCCATTTAGACAAGAGATATACATGCAGTCTTCACACACACAGTGACCAAGTCAAGTTGTTGATAAACTTAATTTTTTCCAACTGTTCATGGGTCTTGAAAATTATTGAGGTTTGGTTTTTGGGGTTTCTACAGTCAATGAACCTAGTAGTTATAAAAACAACTCACATTCTCTCTCGGTGCTGTCTAGTTTTCCTAATGGATGCCACCATACTGGAGACTGGTTGCTGGGAGGGAGACAGCTTCTCAAGGTCACATGTCATTGTCACCAGCGCTGTTTTAAAAAGCTAACGATATATGCATCTAATCATCCAAGATTTGGATACCTGCAAGAAAAAACTTTGTGTTATTTCATATTGTTACTTTTTGAATTTACTATTTATGGCATTTTTTTCTGCCCTCAGGTTACTATGTATGTTTCGAGTTTCTTGTCTCTGATTACGTGCACCATTTTTTTAGCTTAAGACTTAGTACTCTATTTTCTCCATGATTCTTGGTAAAAGTCCTGAGCTTTGATATTTGTTATTGTCCTCATTACAATCCCACATGAATTGTGACTTCTCTGTTTCATCTCCTGGTTCCGTTTTCCTTCAAAACTCTTTTCTCCTTGTACAAAGAGTACAGTTAGAGTGCAAAACTATCCAGGGTAGTGGTGGGCAACGTCAGTCCTGGAGGGCTACAGTCACTGCATGTTTTTGTTCCAACCCAATTGCTTAATTAGAAAACAACTCTTGCCAATCTCAGACCTTATTTAATTTTATGGCTTGTTAGTCTGCAATTTTAGGTTGTTAGATTTCCTTTCCAAGGATAGCATCCAAATGATTTGAAGCCAAAAATGGATCATATTCAGTCTGTCAAATGATTCCCTTAAGTGTTTTATTAAACCTAATAGTGCATGATGAATCCACACAGGTGTAAATGAAAACAAGTTAACTGCTGGCTCCTTTGTCACTTGCATCTTATTAATAATAAGGAGCCATTATAAACAATGAATACAACTGTTTGAGACTGTAATAAGCAATTAAGGGTGAAGAACCTTAACAAGCGAGACCACTAAAATGAAGCATTAGAATGTCGAGCAATAAATGTTTTAACAGCAATAATTGATTTCTCATTAAGAAACTAGGCTGGAATAACACCCTGTAGCTACCATGGCCCTCCAGGACTGACGCTGCCCACCTCTGATCCAGGGCATTACTTATTTCTTTTCTTACAGTATAATCTGCATCAGTTATATTGCTGGCACCTATTGTCTAACAACTTATCACACCCAAAATTTAGAACAGATCAATTATTTGTTCCCCTGAATGTTAGTATAATTTACAGTATATTGCCTTGCATGCGTTTGCATCCCCCTCTTTTGCTCTATGCTACATTGAGAAACAAAGAAGAAATATTTGCTTGAATGTTATCCTGGCAGAGGATTTTATTACTGTTAGATTTTTTTTTTTATTTTGAATGCAATTGGCTTTGGCTGGTGCCTGTACATTTTCTGTATTATGCAAACAGCACAGCTTTCAATCCTTCCTCTTCCTACCACTTAATTTATTTCAGGATTGCAGGTGCTGGAGCTTATACCAGCAGCTTTAAGAGCAAGAGGGATCCAAAACTGGATGCACTAATCCATTGTAAGCCACACTTGTACATAAATCCATATTCATAGTACCAGTTTAGAGTCACCAATATACCTAACCCTTATCTTGGGATGTGGGAGGAAACTGACAACAGTCACAGGGAAATAATGCAAAAACCACATCTGCATGACTGAACTGGAATTCAAATTCATTCACCTCAACTTTTGAGGGAGTAGCACTAACCAGCACATCATCAGGAAAACATTTTAAACACCTTAAGCTCCTAAGATGTTACTATTATTGCCAGAAACAGATCTGTCAGTTCAAGAGATTTTATTTTTGTCAGTTTGAAAACAGAGGCAGATATCTTTTCACAGTTTGGCTTGTAAAGACAGAAGTTTGTTTTTATTCTGTATCACTTCGAAAGGTAACTGATAAAAATGTCAGACACAGAGAAAACATGCTGACTTCATGTTTTCTCTGATTAAATCAATAACTCCTCTCAGACCTGGTAGTATATATGACAGCAAACACATCCCGTAATTTCAAAAACATCACATAAACTAATATAAATGCATTTTTTGCCAATGTTGGGTAAAAATTAAACCTTGAGACATCAACACTGGTAATTAACCAGTAGGAGATCATATCAGAGATGTTACTCGAAAATTAGATAAAAAGAAAAGCAATTTGTCTAATATTGATAACTCTATAAAATACGCACAAACAGTGATGAAAGATGATATAAAAAGACTGGAACATGCACAAAAGATAAAGATCAGAGGATGTGAGGCGAGACTGGATCGATTAATAAAATAGTCTGCAGGCACGACACATTATCATTTTAGGTTGGCAGTTGGAACTTTGCAGGCAGTTAATTTTAAAGTGCCTCAAGCCACTTTAAATGCAGAGAACGTGCCTGTGGATATGCCAGGGAGACTCCAGCAACCAATTCCAATGAAAAGACAGATGAGCACATCCCTCAGTCACTTGGAATTGCAACAGCTGCCCCGGTCCAGACTTCCATAATGATCACCCAAACCTATTTCAGAAGAGAAAAAATATAAAGACTTACAAGTAATCATATTTTTTGGAGTCATTTTTTTATTTATTTCAAACAAATAGTAAAGCAACAAAAAAAGGGAAAGACATTTTCGTATTCAGACTTTGAAGAAAAACCCTCCACTGGGTACCACCCAAAACCCACCCATGTCAGAGCTACTTAAGAAAGTGGATACTAAATTAGGACTGATGGTACACGCAGTCACTAACAGGGTCCAGAAGTCCACATGCCTGGTTGAGGAAAGAAGTCTAATTAAGAAGCGTCAGATTGAAATCAAGGGTTTGCTGTCAGCCATGTTTTGAACAGGAAGATAAAATTTTCCCCATTTACTAAGAGCATGTGCAGGTATCCCATTAATCCGTATGGCTGACAGTTCTAATAATGCTAGCTTGTAAAAAGAGGACCTTCAGGCCGAAAAAATGACAGATTTGAGATTCTTCAATTGAGAGTCTATAAGAACTTTAGCTGCTATTGTGGCCATGAAATAATGAGCTGGTAGTAAAATGATAGAGATGGAGTAGAGAAATCTGACAGAAGTAGAGTAGTAGGAGAGCTAGATAAGACGGAGAAGATGGCCTTAACAATTGAAGCCCAAAGAACAGCAACAGTAGGACATTACTAGAACGTGTGGAAAAAGGTGCCCTCTGCATTAAGGGCACACTGATGGCAGAGTGAATTAGAGCCTAAACTCCTCAGGAAACAATTCCTAGGGTAATAATAAACTATGGAGAGTGTTATATTGGATATGTTGGTGGTAGAGTTTCTAGGAGAAGTTTTAATGTTTTTTAAAATAGTATTCCAAGACAATTGATTTTGGAATTGATAAGGAAAGATTTTTTAGTCCATTTTTGAGTGACAAGATTAGATGTAGTTATGGAATCACAAAGGTGAGTCTACAGAACAGAATTATGTTTAGTGGAACACAAGGGACAGAAAAAGTAATCAAATAATGGGTGGCTGGGAATGGGGACAAAAAACCTTACTCCAAACGTCCTGAGAATGGCTCTAACCTGCAATTGGAGAGATTAACAGGCTTGATTTATAGGAAGCAGTGCAGATTTGCTCCAGTAGATTTGATTGCCAGATAACGATTTGTATATTCGAAATAATGTTAATATGTGAGGAATGTCAGAAGGGACGTTTCCTAGGAACAACAGAATGTCATTGGCATATATAGATACCTTATGTACTGTATATAGTGAAAGCCAAATGCAGTAGCAGACAGCCATACCTAATGCCCCTAAACACAGGAAAGGAGCATGACAGATCTGAGTTTGTTAAAACAGAAGCTGAAAGGACAAGTGTATAATGATTTAATCATGTTGATAAATACAATATCAAACCCCATTTTGCTCATAACTCTCCACAAAAATTTATAATCCATTCTGCCAAAGGTTTTTCAGAGTCAAGTGAGAAGAGCTCTGCTGGGACTGAGAGCGCAGGTGCCTCTCTTAAAATGTGCAGAAGTTGGAGCATGCTGCCAGCTTTGTAACAAGACACCACAAAGCAGGTCTGGTAGCAATGACTCAGTTTTGGAATCACAGATTCAAACCAGAAAGCCAAAACTTTGGCTAATAGCTTAGCGTCTAAGTTCATGAGTGAAATTGGATAGTAGCTGGAGAACAATGTGGGATTTTTGGCCTGTTTGAGGAGGAGAGATATAATGGAGGAATTTATATCGGAGTGTAGCTTAGATGAGGAGAGAGAACATGTTAATCATTTGAAGCAGCGAACTTGATGCTTGTGGCCAAAATGCCGAATACAGTACACCCCCAAAATTCACGGGGGTTATGTTCCTAGAGAACCCAAGAATTGTGAAAAACCGTGACTTTTGGATGTGGTTATAAAATGCCTTTTCAATGCCTATTTTTATAGTTTCAACCCTAAATACAGTATGCCCCCAAAGCACTTTCATTTCATTGCAAACTCAGCTTAATACATTAATACATTACCTAAAAAATTACCTTAATACATTATCTAAAACAGAATGTAAAAGTAAACCTGTCTACTGTACAGTACTGTACTGCTAGAATACAAAATACAGTTGTTACCGCTATATGCACTGTAATTCATGCAAGCGTGTTTTCTTTGGTATGCGCTGTTGTTTTCTTTGTTATAAGTAGAGTAAATACATAATAATTTCATTTAATTGAAATACAGTAAACTGTACGGGTACTCACCAATGATGAATGATTTTGATGATGATGATGATGAAGTAGCTGTGCAGTATGATGCAGAGCATTTAAAACTCCTCAGGTGGCGCCTCTTCTTCAGGCTTAAGGAGGAGTCGTATCTTTGGAGGGGTCTTCTTCTGGTGGGGTTTTGTGCTGGCTTTTCTTTATAGGTTTTAGGAACATTGTGATGGGAAGTTGCTACATTGTCTCCTGTAGCGAACTGCTGGTACAATTTCCGTGCTTTCTCAAGGATGATGTTACCGCCCAAGGGGATGTTCTTCTTTCTGCAGTCGGTGATCCACAATGCCAAGGCAGATTCCATCCTGGCAATATTTTTATTCTTTACGGTCATTACCTTTTTGGCACTATCACAGAAACTTACAGATACGGTACTCCAGATCGCTGCTTCATTCTTTTTTATGTAGCGTGTGGTACTTTCATTAATGCCATAGTGGCGTGCTACTGCAGCATAACTTTTTAGTTCCCGGAGCAAATCCAGTAGTTAAAACTTCTCCTGGAGTGTTTTTAACTTCTTCTCACGCTTAGGCTCAGTGCCAGAAGCCTTACTAGGTGTTGGGAGATTCAGTGACATCTTGTGCGTTTAAGAATAACAAAATTAATACAATAGCAAAATGGAAAACAGTCGCGTCACAGGGCAGCAATCAATCAGCAGCAAGGAGAAATGAATAATGCTTTCGGATTGGCTACTTTCACCATCCCAATCCACGTTTCCCTCAGCGGTTGCTTCTCTCTGCGACAGTATTGCCAAGAAAAAAGCCCTAAAAAATTGCAGAGGACATTAGCGCTTTCCACAAACAATTAATAGTTAGGTTCTAAGGAAAAATCTGCGAATGACAGAGTCCGCGAACCCTGAACCATGACTTCACAGGGGTCTACTGTATACTTCTGGCTGTGTACCATCAGGACCTGGAGCTTTGTTTTTGGCAAAAGAGTTTAAAGCAGTTTTGATTTCTTCAGTTGAGACTGGTCCGCTAAATGGGCCACATCAGTTTGTGTGAGTTTTGGCAAATCAATAAATTTGAAAAAAAAACATCCAATATCTCTACTAATTGGTGTTCACCAGAATTGAAAAATTTAGAATAAAAGTTAAGGAAAGTTTTATTAGTTTCCACAAGGTTGGTTAGTTATATTACTAGATTTCAAGTTCATTTGGGCAATAGAAGCCAACGAGTCACATCTTTGTGATATAAGTGCTAACAGCTTGCTCGGTTTAGCACCAGAGAGATAGCAATGGGTGGGTGTGCAAAGAATGTTAATCTCTGCATTTTTCATAAGGAAGTCGTTTAACTTGGTTCTGTTTTGTGTAATTTTTAATTCATGTGCTGGATCAAAGATACGTGGACATGCTTTTTCCAGAGTATTCAAATGATGCTCCAGATTTTTAATATTTCTGCATGCTGTACAAGTTACATTGGATGCAAAAATAATAGTCAGGTCTTGAATATGGCCTTTAAAAATCAGCCAGACATAAGTAGGGTCCTGAACACAGTCTTTGTTCAATGCTGTAAACTCTTCAAGTTTAGTGGAGATTTGTTCAATAAAATCTTCATTTTGAAATTGAGAGGTAATAAAGCGCAAGTGGAATGGCTTGGAGGATAGCATGGGGAGATTTATGTATCGGTGGTTGGACAAAGAAGACAACAATAGAGAAGCATTCTTTGTGTAAGAAGCAAGATATTTTAAAAATAAGATATAATCTAATCTGGAGAAAGACTTGAAACAAAGGGAAAGGAAAGAGAATTCTTTAGCTGAGGAATTTAATAACCTAAAGGAGTCTGCAAGGTTTAGATCTGAGATAAGTTTAGCAAGTGTGCATGAATGGAGAGAATGCTCTGTTTAATCAGAGAAAATGATTTATCAAGCAGGGGGTCAATGTATGCATTCACATCCATACCAATGATAAGATGATATTCAGAAAAGGAAAGGATGCATTTGATAATATCAGGGAAAAATGCATTATTATATGGAGATGTGGCAAATACTGAAATATAGGAAATCTTCTTTCCACTGATATCCATCAATGCATAATAAAACCTGCTTTCTGGATCACCTCCAGAACCAAAAAGCCTGGGTCACAAAGTTCGGCAAACCAGAATCGAAACACTGCATTTTTTCTTCGTAGTGGTGGGGGATGCAGTCACACAGCAACACCTGGAGGCTGCCCTATTAACATCTTTGGTTACACACCTACATATAAATACAAAAAACAGGCAAACGTGTGGAAGAACAGCTAGCAATATGTTCACGAAAAGAATAAATACAAAATAGAATACAGTAAATCCAAATAGCCAACACCAATCAATGTTTTGAAGAAAGGAATTAAGCAGTACAAGAATAGCTCACATGAAACATTCAAAGTGGCCAAGTACCAGTTGATTAGGTTGAGTCCTGGGCATTAAGCACTTGTTGAGTGTCTGTGAATAGCTGTTGCCCTCCCAGAAAGGAAATCTAAATCAGATATGGGGGATGCCAAGTTGTCAAGGCTTTCTGATCACTGGAGACATGGCCTTGCATGCTTATGCAGTGTGGGACGAGTAGTCAGCAAAAAAGTAAATCTTCTGTTCTTCATAGGTGATGTTTTGAAGTTTATGAGCCTCTTTCAGGATGGCATCTCTGTCAGAATAATGGTGCAGCTTGATTATAATAGGACACAGATGTGTGCTGTCAATGTGCTGGATATGTACAGGGTGGTTCAGATCTAATTATGCAGATCCAGATTGTCTGGATGACTTTGATTTATGCAGGGACGATTCCAGCTCGGCACAAAGATGATTCTTTATGTCGTCAATTCGCACACTTCTCGATGGTCTGGGATTTTTCGGGAGATTTTCTATGTAATAAACGTAATAAGTTATAACATAATGAAAATTGCATAATTAGATCTGGACCACCCTATATTCTAAGTGCCTGCATAACTTCCAGTTTAAAATCGGGATTTAGAGGAAAACCACATGGGCCACTGTTCCAGAAAACTGAGCATATTTCCACTTTCAGCATTCTCCGGGATTCCAATAACTATTACATTATTACTTCTTGCTCTATCCGCTTGTTAATAAAGTCTTTCACAGAGAGATTTGGTTTCAGATCGTATCTCTGCTTCATGCCGCTCCACTTAAATGTGGAACTGCATAAAAATATACAAAAGCTACTGTTTTTCATTTCTAAGTTCTGGGATGTTGGCATGCAGGTTGGAAAAACTTCTCTGGATTGTCCTGTTCAAGATTGCACTTAAAATGGCATTTTGCTGCGAGACAAAGGCCTTCAATTGTTCGACAATCTAATCACTTCTAATGCCATCTGCAGCCATCATGACTTCCACCAAAGTTTTCTAGGCTTTCTTCACTGGGCTTGAACAAGGAGAATTTAGATAATTCTATTGACCTGAACCATTCATAAGAACTCATCAACTATTCAGAAATGTATGTCAAGCATTTGAGAGATTTTTGAATGGAATCTGTAGAAAAACGAGTAATTGTGGGATTGGGTTACGGACCACCTATAGAATATAGCCATACTCCACCGAGCATCACATGTTCCCAAGTAATCATATTTTGAGGAAGTTGAGTATTGACTTTATTACCTGGTGACAAATAAAATACTACAATGGTTAAAGTTTAAAATAGTCATATGCAGATTTAACTAGATAGAATTGGAAAGGGGGCAAAATTAACAAGAATAACAGAAGCTATTCAGAAGAAGCAAGCAATCAACAAAGCTTTTAGAACTAGACATTCAGTTGGATGGAAGATATTTATCAATGTGATTTCTGAGTAGCATTTTAAGGTCAATCTTTAAAACATTGCAAAATCCTCTTAACCGGTGTGGAAGGTAATGCAATTGATAGCAATGAAGAAAACAAAAAACCCACAGGTGGTAATAACCTAATGGTCAAAAAAAATAAAGTGGACATCTTCAGTCTTGGACACATCCACAGTTTCATTAAAACAAAAAATAATAGGTTTTACCTACACAGTATTACCCATGCAGTTAGAAAGTAACACCATAAGTAACAAGAATTTCTAAAGCATTAAATTCTACACTGTTAAAAATAAAGGTGCCAGAGTGGTTCACAGAGCAACTATTTTTGGTTCCTAAAAGACCCATCCACATGAAGGTTTCTGTAAGAACCTTTGTTTATTTAGATTTGTAACAGGCTCCATACAATGAATAACCATGAATAGATGGTAACAGATTGGTGAAATATCAGTGGGTCGTGATTTGAAAAGGACTCTTGCTGCATATGTCCAGTAAGACAGGCTAAGTCCAGATTTTCTTAATCTGTTAGTGTCCTGCCAGGCAGCCTACCATGCATTCAGGATTTCAGTTTGTTTTTGTACATATTAGGAAGTTTTTCAAAGTACAAAGAACCAACTTCACATTCAAAGAATCCTTCCTAGAATATCAAGGGTTCAATGAAAACCACACAACCCACTAAAGAATCATAAAATGCCATTAAAGAGACAGTATTTTAAGAGTATAGTTTGGTCCAAAAGTAAGCAAACCAGAGTGAAGGTTAACCTTGACCACAAAAAAACAAGTATATGGCAAACGCATCCATTATTTTGAAAACCTACTTTTTTATGAGATCATGGGAAAGTAAGATATAAATTAACATAACCTTTATGTCTTTAGGATGGGAGTTAGGGTTTGATTAAGCAATAGAATGATGACACCAGAGAACTTGGAGAAAAGCTCATGTGAACATTAGGTGAATACATAAAGCACAGACAGAAAGTGACCAGGCTGAAAGGTGTCCATGGAGGGATGAGGCAGCTCAACAAACCACTGTGTTCCTGTTTAATGCTCTAAAAGGAACATTTAAGAGAAGAGTTACAGGAGGGAAGAGTTCTGTTCTAAAAACGTTTTTTAAGATTTAAGGAAGATCCAAAAGAAAAATCAGACAATGAAAATACAAAATTGTTAGTTGTTAAACTGGAAAAATATTCAAAAATAAGCAAATTACAACCTACCTGAAAAAGGGTCCTCGGTAGACTTGAAAGCTTGCATGGCATGTTGTAATCAGTTCAGTTAGCCAGTCATTTGCTTGACCTCTTGCTTCAAACAGAAACTGATAAGAAACAAAAAGTCAGTCTTACAGAACACAGCCAGCACAATGTTCACATACTGTACTTTATACCCAATGAACTAGCAAAATAGTGGCATCTGAACAACAGGAACTTCAGATAGTGTTAGTAATATCACAGAGGAAGAAAAAAATAAAATACAATTTTTCATGAAATCGTGACAGTGAGTAACTGTTTTAATAAAAAATAACCAGCCTTTTAAATGTAGATTACTACCCAAGCAATCGTATATGTGTGTGATGCCCCAATGCCCACAATCATATGCACCTACCCCTGTTTGGATAGTTTGTAGTTTATCATCTTGCTGGACCAGTAGAAACTGAGAAGACAAGACTTTAAGTGCAAAAATTGTACAGTGTTTATTAAAGAATAAAGAATTAGAGTCGCAGTGCAAAAAAATATCTCTCCCATAAAATCTAAAAGCAGTATTGTCTGGAGTAAAATAAAATTAATACCTTAAAATCAAAGTATTTCTTTCAATTTCCAGGACATATCAAAACTAATTCCCTCAGAACAGACCTCCACATCACACTCTGCCACCTCAATTGGTAACTAGAGACTCTTTGCTGGGCAGAGTGAGATTACCACCATGTTGTCTTTCTGTTTCTCATGCTCAGCCCTCTCCTCACTCGTGCCACTGCATGGTGGATTCCATCCCATCCTGAGATCCTTCTTCTCTCTGCAACCCACCACTATACTCTTCTGCTCACTGAAATCCACACCATCAGCAGACTGGAATTACCACCGCTGTACAGAACTTGCCAACTGTCATCGGTCCTGGTTTAATTATCATCTGATCCAATGAAGTCTGTCTTACTTTCTTTGGTAAGGTATACACCTCAAACTAATCTTTTCTCTCATTTGTTTCTCTCCTTGCACTTTCCCTGCCCGTTTTTTTTAAATGTGGCAACCTTTTGGCGCTACGTACTACTCACTGCTCCTTCAGTAAATAACTAGATACAAATCACATGTGCTAACCAGAAACCTGCTTTAAAGTGATGGCTAAGCCACTGCGAAGGTGCACTAAAATTGCTGAAATCATTTAATTTAACCCATTAAAACACTCTGTGACATGACCTGTCATAATGCATAAGAGGAATGATCAGAAATAAAATATGATGAAATAAGTTGCCAGGGTTTTTCACAAAAGGGTAATCACTACAATGTTCCCACAGGGGAGACATGACTGAGTGTTTAAAATTATGAAGGGAATTAGTACAGTGGACCGAGACTGTTATTTTAAAATGAGTTCATGGAGAACACGGCAACACAGTTGGAAACTTGGTAAATTTCGCACAGACATTAGGAAATTTTTCTTCACCCAGAGAATCATAGACACATGCAACAAGCTATCAAGTACTGTGGAAGACAGTAGAACTTTAGGAACTTTCAAAACTAGACTTGATGTTATTTTGGAAGAATTAAGTGGATAGGACTGGAGAGCTTTGTTGGGCTAAATGGCCTGTTCTCGTCTAAATTGTTCTAATGTTCTAGTTTTGCATATGACTGGCCTTAATTAAATGTGAATTGTCATAACTCATCGACTGCCACTAAAATGTACATACATCTTTTGTTTTGTAACTGTGTCGATCACCACAAGCAGCAAGCAGCCTGCTATTCTATTGAGCAGATAGGGCAATAAAGCTCACCCAGCTCAAACCTTATTTATCTGGGAGTGAGGTGCCCGGAGCTGTATAGGGTAAATAAAATATCTGGAAGCATTTCATGTGTGTTCTCCTGTCGCACCCTACGCAACTGTGTTTGATCTAGTGTTAAATGTTTCGTTTCACAATTCCCAGGATTAATTTATTAAACTTTTAATCTCTTTGATAGTATTGGGATGCTTTATTTTAAGGTGGTAGCCATGTTTATAGTTGGTCTGCCTTTTGCCAGTCATGTCACATGGAAGTTGCATGATGTGTTAAATCATCACTTTTCCTGTTTAAGATAGTGGGACATGTAGGCTTGCATTCACTATTCTGAAAATGTTTAAAAAAGCAATGAACCTACACCAAATTGTATAAAAGGAAACTTAGTTACAGCTACGTTTTTCAACTAGTTTTTTGACTTCTAATTTTCATTAATATTTAGATTTAACTTTAGACTGACTTTTAGTCGCAAAACCATGCTTGCTTTTTTCATCAGTTCTCTTGTTTTTTTTCTTCTTAGTTCTATACCTCCTGGTCCTAGCTCTATTTTCTATGAGGGCTTATACTGGCCTTTTTACTACTTTGGCCACAATACTGGAAAGTAAGCAAACTGAATCATGCGCCATTTAATTTGTAAAAAAATTGTGTCTCACTACAATTGAAATTCGCACATATTTTCAGCTCATCTGCAACATTTTTCTCTGTGCAAAAGCACAGCACAACTTATTCTGATGCAGATAATGGAAAGGGGAATGCAGATTTATAGCACCTAACTGCAAGCACTTTTAACCTGCTAACATCCATTGGCTTGGGCATGTAGCCAGTGGTGAGCCTGTGGAAGGATTCCAGGCTTGGACTGGTTTATGGAGTCAGGGAAAGCAAATGCAGATTGTGGTATTACCTCTGAGAACCAAATGAGCGGAGTGCGGCAGATAAGGCAGTGTGAATAAGCAAACGGGCAGAGTATCTGGAGCAGCATGAAAGAGACAATGGAGTTTGAGGATGGCTGAAAAAAGAGACACTGCTTCAACTGTGAAATAACACAATTAATTACACAACTTCTCCAGCATTTTCCAGTCTTAGACTCATTAATATAATCTTAGAATAAAGAAATATAAAAAGAATAAAGGCAGAGGTTGTGGCTGAACTTTCTGTATCTGCCAACCTTTTGCATGAATTCTGGCTCTGACGGGCAGCATGTACTGGCTATCAGAAAAAAGGATGAGCTCATAAAACTTTCTATATGTAAAATGGAGCTGGAAAGTTATCATGGAGTTTTCTAATAAGACTTACCCTGTGATTACAAACTGACATATTCAGTTGATAAGACCAGCAACAGACGGCATTCAAGTTTGACACCCCCTCTGTATAATATGACATCAGCCTTAAGGAGCTTTGTTCCCTGTGTTCCACCTCAAAAAAAATCCCAAAATCTTATTTTATTGAATTTCACAATTGCAGAATAGCATATAAAGCATATTTTTAAGAGATTTTGCTAAACTGTATGCAAAGCAAAACTGTGTTGTTTTATTCATAACTACCAGGCAGGATATGGTAAAAAAAAAAAAAAAATAATCAAAAATTTGGGGAAAAGGTGTTCTGTGAAAATATTTGAAAGGAATAAGCAGCCAGGAAGGTGACTTAAAAATGAAAGTTTTATTAGAAGGAAATGCAAATGTTTTTATATACCACAACATTTCCATTTACTTTTACTATGTTTGAGGTGCTAAAGGGCATGCATGCTATGCACAACCATTACTAAACAACATTAGACAGCAGAACTAGAAGTAGCGGCAGAACTCATCATCTAGTTAGAATGGAAAAGGACAAACTAGTTGGATGCTCTGTAATCTTATTAGTGGTGGGTGTGAACTGGCACTAGCAAGTTCTGCCGGAATGAGTCAGATTTAAGTAGATCTGGAGCTTTGTATTTAGGGTTACAGAACTGTAAACCTGAGTGTGATGAATGTGCATCTCATAATCCTAAAGTGAAACATAAAGAAGAATACTATGAATTCAACTTTAGATCTGATTTGTAAATTGAAGACAAGTACAATAGACTGGTACGTCATTTATGGCAGTTTTTTTTACATTAAAGCCTGCTCCTTTCTACCTGTTAAAGACAACACTGCAATGGCAAACAACAGAATCATTTTATTAAATGAATTTTACTGTATAATATTCTGGCCTGTTCCTAAATTTGTAAAAAATGTTCAAAATGTAAAAAATGTCCCAAACCAAACCCTAATGCATCTTTCTCAATAAGATGCCCTTGTATAGTTTTTTGAGATTATTTTTTATAATTTGATTTAAAAAAAATAGTAGAGAGATCTAAAAAGAATAGAGTAATAGGTGTGCAAGGAACAGAGACAGATAAGATGGAGAATGAGAGCAACTGAGGTCCAAAGAACTACAGTAGTGGGACATTCCTGGAATGACTGAAGAAAGTGCCTGGTACACTAAGCACTAAGAGAACACTGGTGACAGAATGGGTCAGGATCTAAATCTGTCAGGAAGCACTTTCTAGGAGAGTGATATTCTATGAATAACTTTATCTTGGATGTATTGATGATGAGAATTTCTGGAGAAACTTTTTTATGTTTTTAAAAATTGTGTTCAAACACAATAGAGTTGACGGGGATAGGTCAGTGATTCATTGCTCAATGAGTGACTGGGATAGACTTAAGAATAGAACCATGAAGTCAGGCATACAAAGAAAAAATGTTTGGTGGAGAGCAAAAAAGAAAAAAAAACACTGTTGGGTCATTGTGGTGATCTCCGTATAATTGGCACTCCTAAAAATAAAGTATAAAGCAAAAATAATTAATGTGATTGATGTGAGACAATCTTCATGGAACTGGTTTTCTCTTCAAAGGACAAAGAGGTGGGTTCAGTTGGTTGGGAACTGAAAGTGACGTCATTAGGGACACGACCATCAATTACTGCTTCTGCAGAGAGAGGAAGAGAAAAGACAATAGGCAACAGTACCAACCCCCTGGTTGGGAGTGTAAATACATTTCCCCCAAGTGCATGTGTATGACACTGTAAATAGAAATGAAAGAGGAAGAAAGAATTGTATATTTGTCTTTAAGAAAATGGAAAGAGGAGAGCCCCATACCTCACGAAGCCCAGGTTTGATAGGAGATGGGTTGCCCATCAATATTTGAAAAGCTGTTGTGAGAGCTGAGTGCCAATATGGCATGGAACCAAGGTGCTTTTCTACCATGCCAAACACACAGAGCATAATATATAAGGGGACTATATTCATCCATTCTGTTTTTTGTTTTTAATTTAATAAATGGTCTTCCCATGGGCTCACCACCTATGGGAAGGGCCAAGGAGGTTGGGTGCAGTGTGAGTTGGGTGGTGGCCAAAGGCGGGGACCTTGGCGGTCTGATCCTTGTCTACAGAAACTGGCTCTTGGGACATGGAATGTCACCTCTCTGAAGGGGAAGGAGCCTGAGCTAGTGCGCAAGGTCGAGAGGTTCCGGCTAGATATAGTCGGACTCACCTCGACGCACAGCTTGGATTCTGGAACCAATCTCCTTGAGAGGGGCTGGACTCTCTACCACTCTGGAGTTGCCCCCGGTGAGATGCGCCAAGCTGGTGTTGGCATACTTATTGCCCCCCGACTTGGAGCCTGTGCATTGGGGTTTACCTCGGTGGACGAGAGGATGGCCTCCCTCCGCCTTCGGGTGGGGGAAGGGTGCTGACTGTTGTTTGTGCGTATGTGCCGAACAGCAGTTTGGAGTATCCACCCTTTTTGGAGTCTCTGGAGGGGGTGTTAGAGGGCATACCTTCTGGGGATTCCCTCATTTTGCTGGGAGACTTCAATGCTCACGTAGGCAATGACAGTGAGACCTGGAAGGGTGTGATTGGGAGGAATGGATCTGCAGTGATGCGGGTTCTGCATCGGTCTGTCGTGGTGAAAAAGGAGGTGAGCCGTAAGGCAAAGCTCTCAATTTACCAGTCGATCTACGTTCCTACCCTCACCTGTGGTCATGAGCTATGGGTAGTGACCAAAAGAACGAGATCGCGAATACAAGCGGCTGAAATGAGTTTCCTCCGCAGGGTGTCTGGGCTTTCCCTTAAAGATAGGGTGAGGAGCTCAGTCATCCGGGAGGGGCTCAGAGTAGAGCCGCTGCTCCTCCGCATCGAGAGGAGTCAGATGAGGTGGCTTGGGCATCTGATCAGGATGCCTCCTGGACGCCTCCCTGGTGAGGTGTTCCGGGCACGTCCAACTGGGAGGAGGCCCCGGGGAAGACCCAGGACACGCTGGAGGGACTATGTCTCCTGGCTGGCCTGGGAACGCCTTGGGATTCTCCCGGAAGAGCTAGAAGAAGTGGCCGGGGAGAGGGAAGTCTGGGCCTCTCTGCTTAAGCTACTACCCCCACGACCCGACCCCGGATAAGCAGAAGAGGATGGATGGATGGATGGATGGATGGATGGATGGATGGATGGATAAATGGTAACTGCTCCAAAGTCTGAAGGGACACAAGTTTTTTGTTTTTTTTTCTGTAAGTAGCTAGGACGGAGGGGAATGTGGAGAGTTGAACCATAGGCAAATCAGATGTAGGACATATGCCAAGTATAGTTCAGGATTGGCAAGAGAAATCCTTCTGCCTGATCTGGCACAAATCAAAATGGAATTTATGATAGCAGATCTTTTAGCACTCCATCAAAAAGAACTAATGGCTGACCTGATCTGATCCCAAAAGGAAGGAGGTGGAAGGAGTGGGAGCATTGAACAAAATTTATACGAGGAAGAATATTCATTTTAATGATCACCAAAGGAGACTGAAAGGAAGGAGAGAGGTTATTCCAGGACATCATTGACTGTTTTACCTCGTTAAACAAGGTGTGGAAATTTGACAGCGCACTTACAGTAATGGAGTGTGTAATGGTTATCCCTAAATATTTAAAAGAGTTGACAACAGGGATAAAGAAAAGAAAAGAGAGATTGACAAACCTGATTTAGTGGGAGTAGTGCAGATTCATACACCTGAAATACTGCAACTATTTGGAGTACGTCAGACAGAGTGTTTCCTTAAAAAATATATATATATATCTCATCAGCACAGAAGAATGAACCACAGAGCAATTGCTTGAAGCTTGAGTAAGATAATAAAAAGCAATAAAGATGACAGACCCTCCTACCTAGTGAGAATAAGCAAGGGATATGAAAAATTAGAGTTCATTTAAACTGATGCAGAGGAACAAACATACAGCATTTTGATTATGTTAATAAATATCCAGTCCTTCCTATAAAAAGCATTTTCTGCATCGAGTGATAAAAGCAAGCACTGCAGGGACGGAGTGTAAAGACTGTATTACAATGTATTAAAATGTGTACAAGCTGGCACATGCTGTTAGCTGCGTAACAAGACATCATGAAGCCAGTCTGGTCAGAGTGAATCAGTTTTGGAACTACAGATTTTAGCTGGAATGACCAAAACCATCCATCCATCCATTATCCAACCCGCTATATCCTAACTACAGGGTCACAGGGGTCTGCTGAAGCCAATCCCAGCCAATACAGGGCGCAAGGCAGGAAACAAACTCTGGGCAGGGTGCCAGCCCACCGCAGAAGACCGAAACCTTAACTAATAAATTGCTAAGGGATGGTAACTAAACCTGGTATGGTGTACTTTGAGAATGAGTGTATAGAATGTAACTAACACTCTCTCATGTCCCTTCTTATTGGCTCCTGCTTCACTGGTTTCTGGAAGCTTCTCTCTGTTGCTTTTTTTGTTTTGTTTTGTTGTTTTTTTCCTTCTCCCATTCTGACACTTATGGCCATGGAGTTCATACTCCAACAGGAACAATAATTTTATTGGAAATGTGTTGAAATTTCTGAGTGAAAGATCATTCACATCATCTGCAACTATGATAGGAAAAAAGTTCCCCAAGATACTTCAAAAATGTTTGAAATGCACTAAAACTAAGCAGAAAATAAGGAAATAATAATATGGGAAAATGTGTGGCACTGATTAATTACAAAATAAAAGGCCAGGAAATAAGCCTGACAGAAAGAGTGCTAATGCAGTTTAAAATCTTTGAAAGAGCTGTGGATATGATCCAAAGATAAAATAACGATAATGTAACTTTAGAAAGAACCTTTTATTCCCAATGGGACCTAAAAGCACTTTATGCAGATGGATAGGAGTTGTGAAGGATCACTTAAAGCAGGACCTTCATTTCCCAAACTCTTCTGAAAGATGGAGTCTGGTACAAAGAAACTTGTGTGAGCTCATATGGCAAATTATTGGTCCAAGAAGAAATTTTAACAGAATATCTGTTGCAAAATGTATATTATTGACCAGGGGCCTTGTATAAAACACGGCTTACTTAGATTCCATAGTAAAACTTTGCTTATGTTTAAAAGGCAAAACTGATGTATTCAGTAAAAAAATTAGGATTTATGAAACAGAACATATTCCACATGCTATGCCATGTTCCTTTATACATCTCAAATCAACAAAAAACAATGCACACACACCTTTAGCCACTCCCCGTCCCCTCCTTCCAGTAAACATGTATGGCTTAAAAATACCTTATTTTAATATTCATGACCTACTCACCATATAGATTTGGCCATGTTCCTGAATGGCATCTTTACAACAAACCAATGGGGAATCGAAACTTCAGTTGAACTGGAACTTATTGAACAAGATATTATTGACTTAAATGAAGGCAGCAGAAACATTTTCTTTGCTGGTCTATCTGTGGGAATGGCGAATAAATGAAAGAGTGGGAGTAACTGACAATTGAGTGGAGACAGCCAAAAAAATGTCCCAGGCAAATGTCAGTGCTCTACTTTATACAAGTCTCTTTATATTCAACAATTAGCATTCAAATATCTTTGAACTGCCATTGCATAGATGTCCTGAGGATTAGAGTCTAGGTCATTGATACAGTCATTTTGGCCTACCTCAGATGGTAGAGGCAGTCAATGTTTCTGTGCTACATTGTGGAGTACTGTACAAGCCTTCACAATACTGAAAACTTTTGTGGGGCTGTACAGCAGTGTGGCAGGCTATGCAAAGAGCAGGTTTTCAGGGATCACAAGGATTTCTTTTTTGCTCGTGATCATGACTGGCTTATAAGCCAGTTAACACTTCCTCTTGGAGTAGTGTGTTGGACTGGAGACTACATTTCAGAGACCATCACTCAGAAATCATGAGACCACTGTTCCATTAGAGGTTTTAACAATCATGAGGTATTTGCCAGTGGGTGATTTTCAGCATGAATTTGCTGACGGGGCAGGAAATTCAGACATTACTGAGCCGTGCCATTCCATTGGGATGGGATGGAATGATTAGTGTTTGAAGTGAAAGTAAATAACTACCAGATCCCCCCTTTTGTGTCCAATTCTTCTTACTCTTTGTGATGTGTTATAAAATACATATAGAATTGAAGTATTGAAGCATTATCCTTAATTTTAGTATACAGTTGTGGCCAAAGGTTTTGAGAATGACACAAGTAATGGTTTTCACAAAGTCACAAATATCCTCCGAGAGCAAATTCTCCCAACCATGCAAGAACAGTTTGGTGAAGAACAATGCCTTTTCTAGCATGATGGAGCACCGTGCCATAAGGCAAAAGGGATAACAAAATGGCTTGGGGAACAAAACATTGAAATTTTAGGTCCATGGCCAAGAAGCTCCCCAGACCTTAATCCCATTGAGAACTTGTGGTCAGTCCTCAAGAGACAGGTGGAGAAACAAAAACCCACAAATTCTGGCAAAGTCCAAGCATTGATTATGCAAGAATGGGCTGCCATCAGTCAGGATTTACCCCAGAAGTTGATTGACAGCATGCCAGGGCGAATTGCAGAGGTCTTGAAAAAGAAGGGTCAACACTGCAAATATTGACTCTTTGCATAAACATAATATAATTGTCAATAAAAGCCTTTGAAACTTATGAAATGCTTGTAGTTATACTTCAGTATACCACAGAAACATCAGGCAAAAAGATCTAAAAACACTGAAGCAGCAAACCAACACTTGTGTCATTCTGAAAACTTTTGGTGACAACTGTAAATCAGTATAAATCTTAAAACAGTTAATCCATTCTAAGTTGTACTTATCAGATAATTGTGCAAAGGCAAGAACAACAAAGCACAGGCCCTGACCTTTGAGACGACCATTGATAAAGAAGAGTACAGACAAGTAATATAAGAAAAGGAATTTCAGTAAATCATGCAAACCTGCTTGTTCAATATCCAATGTAATGGATTTTGATAGAATCATGCTGCTATGGTATTGTGTGATGGTAAAAGGAAAGATACTCTAATGACAAGTTAGGCACTTTGACATTATATCAGAATTTTGTCCAGTGTCACAATCTTGCATGGAGAATTATAAATAAATCCTTGATTCTTTGAGTCAAATTATTAAGCCTGATGTTTTTCTTCTACAATAGTTACCTCGGAGAGTGTGAGTTACTTCAATCATGCTTAAATACAGGTCAGGGCGAGATCTGGCACAAGCATAGAAGTACTGTATCGGCAATTCAAGCCCTGGGTATAATTAACATGCCCATCAGATACATTCTTTAAGGCCAGGGCTTAGGATGCCGAGATCAAAAAGCAATTTGCATCGACTACTGATTTTCATTGCAATTGACTACTCAATTTTTGCAATGAAGGCACAATCTAAGAATGAGTTTGCTTTTGCAAACAGAAAACATTTTCAAGCAATTAATATACAAATAAAATGTGACGATAAAATGTGTCTTATTCACGTTGCTGCAATTGGGCCCGGCTGAACCCAAAATTCCTTTATTTTATCAAATAGTAGTTTGGAAGCCAGATGTCAGGGCCTTACTGTCTGTGATGGGTGGCTTCTTGGTAAAGTTGGCATTGACACATCATACAGCACATACTTTTTTATAGATAGGCTGCACACTAAGGCAATTAACATCTAAACCATAATCTTAATGTTATTGCCAACATTGAAGATAGCTGTACTGACGGAACATATCAATTAACTGTGCTATAATTATATCAAGGTTGCTTATTAAAGTATTAATAGAATTAAGCAAATTTGCAATGTAGTTTCACATCCATCCATCCATCCATCCATCCATCCTCTTCCGCTTATCCGGGGTCGAGTCGCGGGGGCAGCAGCTTAAGCAGAGAGGCCCAGACTTTCCTCTCCCTTCTCACTTCTTCCAACTCTTCTGGGAGAATCCCAAGGCGTTCCCAGGCCAGCCGGGAGACATAGTCCCTCCAGCGTGTCCTGGGTCTTCCCCGGGGCCTCCTCCCGGTTGGACGTACCCGGAACACCTCACCAGGGAGGCGTCCAGGAGGCATCCTGATCAGATGCCCGAGCCACCTCATCTGACTCCTCTCGATGCGGAGGAGTAGTGGCTCTACTCTGAGCCCCTCCCGGATGACTGAGCTTCTCACCCTATCTTTAAGGGAAAGCCCAGTAGTTTCACATGTGTAAGCAAAGTCTGTCTCTTACAAGGTCCAATGTAAAGCATATACGAGAAAGGAGATGAGAGTAATATTGCAGCCAAACTCTTCTCCATTTCCATTCTTGGCCATAGAAGACCACAACCAAACAGTGGATGTATGACATTGCCCAAGCCCTATTTCCTCTCCTGCATTTTTCTAGATTTTCTATTATTAAAACTTTTCCAAGACAGATATCTTATTAGTATCCAAGAGAGAAAGACAAAAAAGAGAGGAATGTCACATTTAAGGCACAAGGAATGAAATCTACAAATAATTTAGACAACTAGCCCTGCTAAACCAAATAAAACCCGACCATTTGGGGAAATTTAATTACCTTTGTGGGGATGGGATGTATATGTTTTATGTATATTGGTTCTAGCTCCATATGACACTAAAATTGAATTAAGAAGGTATAGAAAGTTGAAGGATGGATGAATAAATGCAGATGTCCCAACGTTAATCATATTGTTAAAAACCCCTTAAAGCAAAATACTATCAGATCACCAGTACTGCTCAAGCAATATTGCGTCTACAAATAGAGCTGCAGTAATTCTGGAGCCTCTCATTGTGTTAATGTCTACACTGCAAATCCCAGCTAAAGTAATGCAAGTACAAGATGCAGGCATTATATTTTATACAAAAGCACAAACAGAAGCCTGTGTAAATCATTTACTACTGCTCATCATTTAATTTGTTATCTCACCAATATTCTGCTTTGGTAGGTATTTTTAAGTTGAGATTTCCTGAAATAAACATTCAAATGTTCATTTTCAAATAAAAAGAGTTTTGAGAAGCCAAATAAGTCTGGTAGTGCATTTCTTCAAAGAATATATAGATGAATGTTAAGATTAATTTACTTTCCATGACTCATTGATCACCTACCTGACTGTAAGTGGTGTTAAAACTCTTGTTGATGGCTTAAAAGGATTAGAACAGGCACATACTTGGAACAAAATTGTTAAAAGGAAATGTTTCTTTTTAAATACAAACAAAAACGTTTCCCTTTTTTACCTTGCACTGTACTGTTATAGCATTTGCCTATTTCAACTTTTTAAGTTATTCAAGCAAAGAAATAACACAAAATGTTTACCATCAGGATAACTAAAATCTACTTCACTCACCTGTCCAAAGCAAAATGGAGAAATGAGGACATTTTACTGTCCTTGTGGGTCTCGTACCTTGCGGATTGCTGGGGTATTCAAGACTCCAATATGAGAAGACACCTTAATCTGTTCTCTTATTTCAGAAAATGAAGCTGTGGTGTTTACAACACTAATCTTTGTTGTCAGCACATAAAATGTAAACCCAAGATTGTTTAGTTAATTTAGCGTATAACAAGAAGTCATTTATCAGCCACTGTTATATGAACAGTCTCAATGCCTCTCAGGAAATAAATTATTTTATCTCTTAGTGTCAATTCTGACTATGTTGTACTACTCATAGGGCCCTCCTGTACAAGGATGGCTAACCACTGTGCACAAAAAATGTTTAGTTTGTTGCTTCTTCTTTGAGTTGACTAGGGCACAGTTTTGCACATGGACTTCATGTCTGCCCATTTGTTTGTTTCTGCACTAATAATTATCTTCACAAACACCAAGAGCAAGGCTGAGCTCCACTGATGCTCACAAAACTTCCAGTCTGTTCCATAGAGAGCACACCTGCAATGCCACTAAATGCCATTCTGAGCTTGTGAGATACATATGTATCTTCCTTCTATTTTTCTGAAACTGTTCATTCCAACACAGTGTGGACACTTTTTCTCTAGTGTCATTTCTTGTGACTGAAGACAGAGAGATATAATTAAAGTTAGTAAAAAATATTTTATTAATACACACCAGGCAAAGGTAAGAATGACAGAGAAGCACAGTCCTAGGACACCTGCCCTTCATCTGCGCCCAGGTGTCGGTGTCCTAAATCTTTTATAATGCTAAGCGCAAAATTTGACCTTATGACTTTAGTTGCACAAGAATTTCAAGACATTACATCTTTACAATAATTTTGTTTGGATCAGTAGTTACACAATTTTAAAGGTCATCAGTTGGGCACTTGTAACTTCTTGTTCGTTACAGAAAACAGAAGCTGCACTTGTCGCAAGACAGACTTCTCGTGGCCCTTGTCACGCACACCAGATTTGATCAATAACTGATTTTTATTTTTCCACATTCCCCCCTTTTTATCAATCTGGGCATGACAAAGAGTGAAGAAAATTCAGAAGGTGGAGGTAAGGGATGGGGAAGGAGGAGGAGAGGGGGAAAGGGATGAGGAAACTGAAGAGGCAATTTGGAGCATATGTTCCTCGTGTAGCATATAGGCCTTGGCTATAGAAGCAGTGAAATATTTGGATATTATATAGCGAATAAGAGGAACAATGCAACATCCGATAAGTAAAAGGACAATGAATACTACTGCCAAAGAAATAAATACTGATTTTAGCCTTTGGCCCCATGACCCAAAGGTGGACATGAACCATCGATCCCAAGGGTCAGAAATGCCTGAGTTAGTGGCAAGTTCATTGGAAAGAGATGTTAGGCTGGCTAGTGCTCGAGTAATGGACCCATCAGGTGCAGTATTATTAGGGATATATGTACAACAAGCATCACCAAACATAGCACATACTCCACCTTTCTCAGCAAGTAAACGATTTTGCCAAGTCATTAGGGAGGTACGATCTAATTGTTCATGAATACCTTCTATAGCATTTCTAGTAAAATTAAGGAAACGCTGCTGGTTATAATATAAGTAACCATCTATTCTGGTCTCCATAACCAGTTTCTACTGAGAACGTGCTTGTTAAGGTGGTTAGATTCAAAGCCTGGACTAGGGTTTTTCCTCGCTATGGATGCAGTAGTCAAAAACTAAGTAGGAAAGGGGGACAGAGGAGAGGGAGCAGGTGTCTTGACCTTAATTTGAAAGAGTCCTCGGGGATCATGACCACTTGCATATGCAGCTAAGACATAAGTTCCTGAATCATGCAAAGAAGGATTCTTTAGAGTAATGATTAATGGGTTACACTGATTCTTAGCACACTCATGAGAGGCATGTCCCTTTAAAATAGAGAATCGAGTCTTTAGGCCATACTGAGTAGCCTGCCAGGGTTCATAACCCCAGTCATTTGGTCCTGTGTTTGCAAACACATCACTCCAGAACAATTGCACAAAAGTCAACCTGGTATGAGGCAGTTTCCTCAACCTGGAAAGTCAGTGTCACCCGTGAAGTGGATAATGGAAGAAAAAACAACAAGAGTATGTATATTATGGGTGCCATCTTTTGCAGTGCGGCGTGAATCCAGGCGGAAATCCTTCAACCTTTACAGCGTGTGGTGTGGACAAAGAACTTGGAACGGTCCTCTCCACCTAGGCTGATGCCAATGTTTCCTCCGGGTGTCTCGAACCAGGATCCAGGTGCCCAAGGGAATCGGCGAGTCCTTAGATGGAGGGCTGGTTCTCCAAGCCTGATTAACCTGCTCGTGGACTTCCTTCAGGGACGCTCGGAGGCCTGTAAGACTAGAGAGAAGATCATTGTCCACAGTATGCAGGTTCACATTTCCTATAACCATGCCAACGGGCATGGGTCGTCCGGTCAGGATTTCAAACGGCGATAGCCCCAATTGCCGGTGTGTCCGTCCCTCAATCCCATTAAAGCCAGGGGTAAAGCATCTGGCCAGGATAAATTGGTTTGTTCACAAATTTTTGCAAGCTTAGCTTTTAGGGTGCCATTGCATCGTTCCACAATACCCCACTTTGTGGATGGTATTTGCAGTAATGATGTACATTGATCTGTAGCCAGGTAGTCAATTCATTTATTATGGAATTCACAAAGTGAGTACCATTATCTGTCTGTAGCTTTTGCGGGATGCCCCATCTTGGAATAATTTCTTTAATTAGTGCTTTAGCAACCGTTTTGGCATCATTGCGTTTTGAAGGGAAAGCTTCTACCCATCGGGAGAACACATCGACAATCACAAGGCAATATCGGTAACCTTTAGACGGTGTTAGTTCAATAAAATCCATTTGGAGGTGTTCAAACGGACCCATTGGGTTAGGAGTAACGGCGGGACTTACCTGAGTGCCTTTTCCTACATTAAACCTTTCACATAATGCACAGCGTCTACAGAATTGCTCTGCATATGTAGAGAAGCCTACAGCTTCCCAATGTTTTTCAACATCTTGAACCATGGCATCTTTCCCAGCATGGTCAAGGCCATGGGCTATTTTGCCATACCTGGAAAAGAAGCTTTTGGGAGAAAAGGTTTGTTAGTTTGCTGATGAGTCCAGACTCCATCAGAGAGGGATCCTTCTTTGGACCACTTTTTCTTTTCAATGTCCGTGGCTGCACTCTGTAAAGAAATAATTTGATTATCGGGGTCCTTGTCATTTCTCTGTTGGAATAAAGAGATTGGTGTGTTACTGTATGCAGCCTCTTTAGCAAAGTAATCTGCCAATTCATTTCCTTTGCTGACAAGGTCCTGTTTTCCTGTGTGAGCTTGACATTTAACAATCGCTAGTTTTGATGGTTTAGTTATGGCTTCCAAGAGGGATTCGATTAACTTTTGATGTTGGATGGGCTTGCCAGTACTGGTCTTAAATCCCTCAATTTCCATAATGCCCCATGATCATGGCAGACTCCAAAGGCATATCTGGAATCTGTATAAATTGTTATGATTTTTCCTTCGGACAGCTGACATGCTCGGGTGGCGCTATTAATTCAGCTGCTTGTGCACTTAAACTTGATGAAATTCGATTTGCTTCCAGCAGGCGGTCCCCTTGGACCACTGCGTAACTAGTTGAGGGTGCTCCGTTTTCCAATCGCAAAGAACATCCGTCTACAAAAATATTTTCTCCAATTTCTAAAGGTGTTTCTTGTAGATCTACTCGAGGCTTTACAACCTTTGTTATTTCTGTATGGCAATTAGTGTATTGCCCTAGCAGTAGTGAGATGGGAGGTCTTAGCCTGTACTAAAATGGAATGTACAGCGTGAGGCACCTTTACTGTTAGGGGGCTCATGAGCACTATATCTGTACTGGCTAGCACAGCTTCTGTTGTGGCAGCCACAGCCCTAAGGCAAGGCGGAAGTGCTGCGGCCACAGGATCCAATTTTTTCGAAAAATAAGCTATTGGCCTTTGTTTATCCCCATGTAATTGTGTTAAAACTGCATTCATATATCCCCCCTTTTCGTCCCACGAACAGAGTAAAGGGACGAGAAAAGTCCGGAAGGCCCAAGGCTGGTGCCACCGAAAGTGCATTTTTTAAGTCACAGAGAGCCTTCTCAGCCTGCTCGGACCATTGCACCTGACCAGAAAGAGGAAGGCCAGGGGTGTTTGCTAAATTTTGTAACGGCTGTGCTCTTTCAGTGAAATTCAAAATCCATTGCCGGCAGTAACCCAGAATGCCCAATACAGACATAACCTGTTGTTTTGTGACAGGTCTGGGAAGATTTTGAATGGTGTTAATGCGATCGCTAGAGAGAGCTCTTATTCCATTTGTGATGTCATGACCTAAATATTGTACAGTTGTTTGAATTAATTGCAATTTAGCCTTTGAAACTTTATGTCCATTGTCCCCCAGAAACTGCAGTAGTTTTTTAGTATCTTGCACAATCTTCTTCAGTAGCACTGCATAACATAATATCATCTACATACTGTATTAATGTACTACCTCGGTCCGGCCAGAACCCTTCTAAATTTTGAGCAAGCGCTTGTCCATACACACAAGGGGCTTCAGTATATCCCTGAGGCATGACAGTCCATGTCCAACGGCGGCTTCGAAAAGTAAAAGCAAACCAGAATTGCGAGTCAGGGTGTACGGGGATAGAGAAAAAAGCATTGGCTAAATCAATTACTGAAAAATAACGAGCAGAGGGAGGGATTGCAGAAAGAATAGTGGAAGGATTAGGTACAATAGGAGCTCTAGGAAAGATTGCAGCATTCACTTGTCGTAAGTCTTGAACAAAACGCCATGAACCGTCAGCCTTTTTTACAGGTAAAATGGGAGAATTAACTGGAGAATATTTAATTGGAATAATCGCACCGCGTTCCACAAGATCGGAATGTACGGCGGAGATGCCAGCCTCTGCTTCAGGAGACAGAGGATACTGGGCACGATGCGGACGGAAAGAAGATTTAGGGTAGATCACCAGAGGCTCACAATGGGCTATCCTTCCATAATCATTTTTACCCTGAGACCACAAAGAGTCAGGAAGCGCTAAGAGCCAAGAAGGGAAGTAGTTTGCAATGACAACGCAGAAAGGGAAGTGCAGCATAATGTACGATGTACTAAAAAATCAGTTTGAAGCACAACTTTAGTTATTAAATGGTCTGAGGTATCAAAACACCTGAAGCAACATGTACCCAGTCTGTTCTATTAAGACATTGTTCTACCCATGATCCGATTTCCACCCAATGGACAGTGCTTGATTTAGCTAAAGAAATATGAGGTAAAAATATTCTGTGAATATGTAAGATGTACAAATGCAGCAGCTTTTGTGGGGAAATGAAAATGCAGGGGATGTGAAGGGTTTCGGGCAGGTACCTGATGAAAGAAAAGATTCTAGCCAGGGGGTGTCTACTTCTATAGGGAAATATTGGGCAGTGCAATAGGGTGTCAGGGGCTTGGAGATTGGGAAACAAGCAGGAGGGAAATGAGTGAAGGGCTTTAAGAAGGATGGTGTGTGGGGAAACATTTCATTGAAATGGAGAGAGAAAGTTTTGTCATGAGATCCCTTCCTAAGAGGTTAACTGGACAGAGCTGATTTAAAAGAAACTGGACAGAGCTGATTTAAAAGAAATCAGTGTGTTAAAGTGGAATCACTGGAATGCAGCTGAACTCGAAGAATCTCTTGAGGCAGGGACCTCCTTCAGCGAAAGGGCTGAGCGCGTGGCTCCTGTGTCCACGAGGAAAACAGTTTCAGTGCCATTCACCAGCCAGCAAAGTCAATAATGGATCAGTCTCTGAATTATGGGTGAGCAAAGGTAGTTGAAGAGAAGGGCTGGGGATCCCTGCGGATTCCTATGTCCATGAAACATCAAATTGTTCAGGTGGTGGAGGAGGGGGTGGGCACTTGTGAGGGCAATTGCGGCAGAAGTGTCCCATTTCACCACACCCGTAACAAGCATATGGTGTAGCGTTTGGATCTGGAGGGAGGCAGCTGAGTGGATGATCCACTTGGATTAGGTAACATATATCCGCTACCTTGTCCCCGTCCACACCCTTGTCCCCGTCCACGACTTCTGCCGGGAGTGGCCCCACCAGTGTAATAGTTCATTTGTGCTGCAATCAGCTTTGTCTGGGTGTCTGACTCTTTCTGCTTGCTCTGTTGTTCAGCATGCGCTGCGTGACGTTTTACTTCCTCAAACGCGGCAGCCTCTCATCTAATACAGGATACCTTGTTTTGAATGTCGCTTCTAAGTCCGGAAACAAAAAGAGGAACTGCAGTTTTAGTTCGGTTGTCTGGATTTTCAAGGCCGGAGTGTGTTGCCATTAACTCTTAAATTCAGTGTGCCCATTCATCTACTGTCTCTTTTTTTTTCTGTTTGGCAGCCGAGATAAGAGACCAGTCTCTGCCTTTCTTATACTTGTCCTTAATATTATTTTAACATGTTCCCATTGCGTAATAAAGGGACCTTCATCCCGGCCCCGAGGCAACGCCTCGTTCCACTGCCACGGGTTTCCGTTATGCTGTCCATGATTGACAGTCTCCCATGTGGTGCCAAGCTTTCTCCACAGCACCTGAGTCCATTCTGCGGCATTAGGCTTATACATATCATACAGCTGCTGTAATTGTTCTATGAATTTTTTAAACACACCGATGACTTTGGGATCAGGCAATTCGGACACAACGTCCTTCAGCTCTTGAATGTCTCAGTTACGATGTATCATTACAGTAGTGGGGTTATTAGCTCCTGCAGGTTGCATTGAATCATGTCGGGGGGGTTCTGGGATCTCAATCAGGGGGCATTCCAATAAGGGGCCTGTGGGTTTGGGGACTTTAAGGGGATTGAAAGGTGGTGTTTTGATTAGGGGCTGAAGGAATAGGGTTTGACTTCTAGTGCGTTGTGAAATGGAGGTTCTAGGATCGTGAAACCCACCTGCCGAACCCATTACGTTACTTTTGTCATTCCCGGATCAGTGTGTAATGAGGGATCATAATGATATTCTTCAAAGAAACCAGACCCCAAGGGATCATCTTTTAATTCTGGTGCGGTGGGCTGGAGGTGGTGGAGGAACAAGTGTGGGATATAACGGGTCTTTTTTTTTTCTAGTTCTAACTTTCTGCAGCCAATAATTCATTTCTGTACTGCCTTTAAATTACAATCTTTAATAACCAACTCCCATCTGTCATACATAACACATACCTCTATTACAACATCCTCATACACTTCTACATACAACACCCTTGTGCATTTCTACATAATATTTTTCTAATTTCCTGAATTTCACTTGCGTCTTCTGTCCCTTCTAATGTCCACCGCTCTGCTTATTCCATTTTTTACATGCCCTTTTAAAATCCAATCCTGTGTTTTCTCTATTAACTTTCTAGGTGACCCTTTTTGTGCGGCGTCTGCTGATCCTCCGAAAACAATCCTTCCAGCATAAAAGACTTGAACCCGGGCCGGTTGGCAGGCTTGCTGTTATGTATTCCCATTTTTCCTTTGCTTTTCCCCGAGCCCTGTGCCAGATTTATCTTTCTATCCTTGTCCTACTCGTCCCTGTCCGATGAACTATTGGAATGCTGAGTGTGCCACTCACCCGCCCCAACGTTCCTTTAATATTCCCAGGGAAGTATACTACACTATTTCCTACGTTACTGTCACAGTGCACGGTGAAAGCAAATATTTATTTCTAGTACGTACTTTTTATTACTCCCCTTGTTTTTTAACCTGTTATTCTTCTATTCTATGCTCTATCCTCTGTCCAATAGATTTGTCCGGGTTTATGGGTGTGCCACGCACCGGATCCCGTCCTAAATCCCCCTTTTTTAATTCCCAGAGGATAGTGTTCTATACTATCTTTCCCAACAGGAGTGACCTAAAACAAGGTATTTCTTTTCCATTTACTATTCCCGGTCACTTTTTATACTCTACAGCAAGCCCGCCCCCAGCTTATCTTTTTACGGAAACCTCCGGGTTACTTACCCCAGCCTGGGTGTTAGTCAGCTCTGTCAGGAAAATCCTTCTCAGTCACCGTGGTTGTACCAGAAGGAGACCGGGGACTCCTCACGCAGGAGTCGTCTCAGGACAGGGCAGTCCTAACTTTTATCGGAGCTGCTTACTCTGCTGCCGGTGTACACTGTAGCGGCAGTCTGCTTCAAGAAGACAGATCGCTGAGATCTTCCCGCTCGAGGAGTCAGCCGGCCGTCTCCTGCCCCACGTTGGGCCAGAAAACTGTGGACACTTTTTCTCTAGTGTCATTTCTTGTGACTGAAGACAGAGAGATATAATTAAAGTTAGTAAAAAATATTTTATTAATACACACCAGGCAAAGGTAAGAATGACAGAGAAGCACAGTCCTAGGACACCTGCCCTTCATCTGCGCCCAGGTGTCGGTGTCCTAAATCTTTTATAATGCTAAGCGCAAAATTTTACCTTATGACTTTAGTTGCACAAGAATTTCAAGACATTACATCTTTACAATAATTTTGTTTGGATCAGTAGTTACACAATTTTAAAGGTCATCAGTTGGGCACTTGTAACTTCTTGTTCGTTACAGAAAACAGAAGCTGCACTTGTCGCAAGACAGACTTCTCGTGGCCCTTGTCACGCACACCAGATTTGATCAATAACTGATTTTTATTTTTCCACAACAGCATCGGTGGTGGGCTGGAGTGGCAGTGTATACCCTTATAAGCAATATACTCACTCAAAGAAAATGTATTAGCAGATCAGTCAGGAAGCATTTTAATTGCTGTATAATTTTGAAATTTTTATTCCGTATGGGTTAATCCAATCCACATTTGCACTGAGAAATAATGGGTCTTTGCTAAAATAAAATATACCACTTATGTACATGCACAGTCTCAAACTGAATGCTTATCCTAGGAGCAACAACAAAGTAGACAGGTACCTGATCTGCATTTAGTACATTATATAGATACATATTAAATGACAGTTACAGGTTAAAAAAACAGAAAGACACATAACCCTGAAATTTCAATTGGACAGGGGACACGTTTGTGTCACTGTGTTCTTCTTGTATAGGAACCACTCCCATTGTAAAATTGTCACTCCACACAGAATGTAAAAAAGGATTCATCCTAACAAGATGTGTCAAAAGAGAACTCCTCCAGCGAAAGGAACTATTCAGGCTTCTAACTACCAATGCGTATTTTCTCCTGTAAATGTCCATTCCACTTGAGCTCTGTCATACATAGAATTATTGGAAGAATCCGGTGAAGAACAAGTTAAACTTCACAAGAGGATTTATGTAGTCTAATACCAACCCCTCAAGGGATGTAGGATGTAAGGCATTGGTCTAAAGGCATTATGTAAACAGGCACCTGCTTTCTTTGGAACTGGCGCAATACATGATGTTTTCCGCAGCAGTGCCATTTTCTGGAGCCTTGGTGACAGGCTGAACAGGTAGCAGAGGATGTCACAAAGTTGTACTGAAGATCTTGATTCCATCTTGTACTATGTGTAGCCTCCTCAGTTGACTCCTTGTTTGGTCATCAGTTATGGACCGCCCATACTGATGGTCAGAGGTGGACTCATTACTTGCCATTCTAGATGAAGTAGTAGGGGTTGTTGATAAAGTATGGGTGATGTGAGGATGGGCTGGTTATTTGTGGTAAGATGAATGACAATTGGTTATTTAATGATTTTAACACAATTAATTTTTAGTTTGTGCCGATATGCAGTGTGCATGTGAAAGTGAATTTCAGTTCAATTAGTTGATTGCTGGACTAGCTATGGTGCGATAATCTGCAGGCATAAGCTGAATCAGTGAAGGAATATAACACAGGAGTGGCTTAGCATTAGAAAGAAGCTGATTGTGCTTACTTTTTAATTAAGAGCAATCGCTTGTCTTAGAGGATAAGGAGAGAGGGAAAGGGCAGCAACAACTGTGCCAACCATTTTGATGAGTGGACCAAGGTCTGCATGATGATTCCGTGTGGTGATTCCTCCCTCCTCTACTGTGCAGTGTAGGAGGTGAAATGAGGAGAGGCCACCAGAGATTTATAACACTGTGGCACCAAGAGAAGGGCAAAATGCCCTTAGATCCATGGCACTCATTTTGGGGTAGATCAGGTCCACATGTTGGATTGTGAATACAGTGGGCTGCATCAAGGAAGGAGACAGATAACTGGGAAAGACACTCTGAAAGCTGCAGACCAGTGGCATAGCTAGGGGTGTGTGGAGGGGGTGATTCACCCTGGGCAGCACATTTTTAGGGGCAGCATTGTTGGCCAAAAGGCTCAGTACAATTCATGTGTACGCAGCAGGGTTCGGAAAAATATCACTCATGAATAAAAAAAGTAAAATTCTCTGATTTGTATCCACAAATGCTTCAAAAATTATTTTCAGACTGTTCTTCTGTGACGGCATCAGACACAGCAGTTAAACTTTATGAGGCAATAACAAAAATGTCTAAGAAAATAAACAACTAATTTGCAATTTATAATTTTGTATTATTATCAATCCAAATGCGTTCTTGCTCTGCGCAGAAAACATCCCCACCAATCACTTGTACACTACACTGGTTCTGGTTTTCGCAACGTAATTATATTAAACTAATAATTAGAACACAACTGATCAGTGCGTCTATACTATATTCTTGTCTAGCTGATGCTTATAAATATTTATATGTGAAAAATTATTGCTGTTTCTCTATATTTGAATAAATCTATGCAAAATTCATCTTAATTTTTTTCTGTATGTCATTTTAATATTCTGTTTAAATAGGTTACCATATTCAGATATGTTGAAGGGTGGCAAATTGAAGAACCGCCCTGCCACAAGCGGCACAAACTCTAGCTATGCCACTGCTGCAGACAGACACAGTTCAGATAGACTTGAGGATTGGGGATGCAATGGGCTGTGACCTTGAGGTCTCCTGGAATCCTAAAAAGGACTGAATGCCCAGAGAAAGAAAAAAACGGATTTAACTCTCCACCTTTAGGGTTTTTAAAATATTTATTTATTGGATTATTTGATTGCACCCCATAAGAACATGGATTTTAGCATGATTGTATTAATTTATTTATTTACTGAACTATTTATTAATTTTGGATATGAATTGTTTACTACGCTTTTGCACTTTGATTGTGTAATTTTAAAATAAAATGCCAATTATCTGATTATAAAGTCTTATTTGCCTGTCTCACTTGCTGTGGTCCATCCTCTGTTATGATTACTGGTGTCCCTGAATAAAGGAAGGTGTCATGGTTGTGGGTCTGGGGTATCACACAATTGGAAGGTGCTGGTGGTGGAAAAATTGGTTCTGGACATTCCACATTTTCCTGAAGCACCTGAGTCACAGACTGCTTCAGTCCAGTAGGAATGCCTAGTCCACTACCACATCTTTCATGTTGTTTCTTATTTTAGCTATGTAAGCTTCCTTCCCTTGACTATGCTTTTTCTTCAGCATTTGCTGGACGCCCTTTAGAGCCTCTTTGTTAACATTTTATTTGTTATTTTTATTTTCTTTCATTGGAATTTTCAGCTTCTATGTCCAAATTCAATGAATGAACTAAACTAACTTATTAATCAATCATTTTAGTGAGTGGGAAATAAATCGAAAGAGACTTCAGTGGTGGTATGTGTGGTGCAGAGAGCTTTCATACATTTGCTGCCATGATGTTTCATTCATTGTTTGTATTGTCTAGATAGAGCTGCACACATGTTCTCACAATAAGAGGACATGCAATTACTTTGAAGCCAAATTAGTAATAACCAATTAGTAGGAGCCAATAGACTCTTTATGCCTCTTTGCAAGTCAGGAATTTTTAATTCATTGATTCAGGAGTCCAAAAAGAATGTAATTCCTGGAATCATTTCTGGAGTTAGGGAAAAGTATACAAAGTGCATCTTTGTGACTCTGGGACCATTGCATCCCTGAGCTCTACTGGGCTCTGAACTACATGCTGTATGCATTGCTTAAAAGGGTGGCTCCTGCTGTCTCGGGGGAGCTCCGTGCCTGACATCAGGCAGACCAACTGCAACCGAGGATTTTATTCTCAGGCCATTACGTCATTCAGGCTTTACCATTTTTCTGTGCTGTTTGTGCCCCTGGTGAACTCTGTTTAAGCAAAAACATCTAAAATCATTTATTTATATAGAACATTTTCTCAATTGGTAAAGCATTACAACAAAAGGCTGCCTCACTGCTTCTTTTATGATTACTTCTCTAAATAATTGTTATAATTCACCAGTTTGTTTACTATTTTCACTTCAGCTGGGCATCTCGAGGAAGCTAGAGTAATCTGTTGCTTGGGGCCTCTTGCCTAGGGCCAGAGAGTAAGTTGGAGGAGCGAGGCCCTGCCAGGATCTTGTGACAGCAGCAGAGTCCAGGTGAAGGGTTTGCGGTGCCTTTCAGAAGGATATCTTCTCTGGATGCGGAAACCCACCTAGGGTAAGCAGAGGAGATGCTGAGTTTTTAGAATAGTTTCCTACTTTGGATTTTATCTCATTTTAATGGTTCTTTGGACTTTTTAGCCTCTATTTTTTATTGGATTATTTATTTAATAACTGCACTTTTAAACACTTTTAAATAAAAGCATTGAAACACTTTGCACCAACCCCTTGCTGACTGTGTGCCCTCATTTGCCTGTCTCATCCTCAGGCATGTTATTGACTGGAAGCAACCAGTGATTATGGAGCTGACCCAAACCATCACAAGGGGACAGAAACTCCAAAATATAGGAAGTGAGATTGTTCAGAGCATTTTATATGAATAAATGTTTTAAAATCAGTTCCAAAAGACACAGGCAGTCAGTGTAGTGATACTAAGATTGGTGAGATGTTGTATTTTCTATTGATGGTTAAGTTTCTTGCTCCTGCACTTTGAACGAACTGCAGCTGACGTAGTGTTTGTTTTAGGTATTCCTGTTAGGATTGCATTACAGTAATCTAGTCAGCTTAAAACAAAAGCTTGTATTAATATCTTTAGCAATTTCAGTTGTCATAATAGATCGAACCTTTGCAATGTTATAAAATAAAAGAACGCAGTTTTAGTAACATAATTTGAAGTTTAGGTCTATATCTTATGTAGGTTATTTTTGTTTATTTTTGTCAGGATTAGGAACTTCCTTAGCCACAAACTATGCAGGGTGTTAGCGGTTTCCTAGATCAAGGACTCTGAAAATTTCAGCAGTTTTCTAAATAAATGATTAACTTTATAACTGATTATTTTGTTTTTGTTTACAACAACACTATTTTGGATCCTGAAGGGTGTCACTATTGTGTAGTAATTGTGTCTCCTTTATCCTTTACAACAATCTCAGCATTCCTTTAGAGACCTGGGGCCTCAGGTATAATGCCATGGATAGAATTCACACTATAACATGGCATATGGACAAAAAATCCAGATGCATAAATCTGGATATGCCCTTCCTCTTTACAAACCCCAATGAACATGAAATTTAATGCACATGCATGTGCCTATAGCCCCATACTGACTCCACCCAGAATTTCCCATATTTTAATATGCAAGTCAATATAAATATCTTCCGTTCAGTGTTTGGTTAAAAAATAATGGAAAAGGCAAGTGAAAAAAAGAATATCAACAAATGCAAATTGGAGGCAAGGAATAACATACTATTTGTTGGCTTATGCAGTGGTATAAGCAACAAAAGTGGGACAGAGACACCTGAAAGTTCAAGTTCAAAAAGCTGGACAGTGCCCGAAAGAAAAAAAGTGGTCTGATATCACAGTCAGCTTGAAAAGGCGAGTCGCAGCTCACCATCTGCTTATTCTGTTTCAGACGATATTACAAATCTGACCCCTGTGCGATGCTCAGGTGGTGATGGTGCTGCTGGGCCGAGCTTGTCTTCAGGCGCTGACTACACACACACACACACATCTGCCTCAGAAACCACTAGGAGGCTGTCTGGATGTGAGCTGACAGACGCAGTTCTGGAGTCACAAATTGAAATAGTGGATACTATAAGGCACGTGGCCAATGAACTAATGAATATAAAGGCTGTACTATGTGATATTGATGACAAATTAAATGAATTAGTTAAACAATAAATGCTGCATCTGATTACCTGTTTTTTAAATTTTTCTAATTACATTCAAATTAGAATGTACTGCTGTCCGACTTGGTTGATCATTTGGTGGGTCAGGGTCAGGTTCATCATAGTGCATCTCTTTAGGTACATGCTTGCACACTGCAACACACTTTCGGTGCATTGAAGATTTAACACTTTAATAGAGTTGAAATGCTTTCTGTTTACATAAAAAAATTCATTCTCTGCCTTTATAGTGTAGCGATGGTACTGGACGCCACAATGGATTGATTCTCTGCTCTTTACTTTGAGGTGACTCGATGTCCTTAAAAGGACTGCTAGCCTTTTGCTGCACTAGTTGGAAAAAGCACCTGCAACTGTGCGGAGATGCCATTTTTATAGGTTCTCCAGCTATATATGATGTAATATCAGCTCATTCTTTTGCTAATTTATCCCTGGCTGATGTAACTTGTCCAGTGCCATTTCCAATAGCAATGTGTGTGGAGTTGACTGCTCTAATTACATTTGGAAAATGGACTGTTGCTGCAAATTGCACTTTTATGTTTTACAATTCATTCACAGTATAAAGAAATCTTATCTCTCTGGATGATAAGCAGATAATAGCATCCTATACAGCTGGCATGGTGCGACTCAGGGATGTTTGTGAAATACCCAATGAAAAGCTCCTGTGGCTAAAAACCTGAGAATAGGCAGAACTTGCAAAGGAGCAGGTAGAGGACAATTCCTCAAAGTTTACCTTTGTAAAGTTGGTACCAGTTCAGCACACAGTTCAAAGAGGATAGCTCTTGGAAATCATAATTAACTTAGAAGCCAGTAATCATCAACTATAAATACATGCTCTCTTCTAATTCTTCCATTTGCGATGTCTTCTAACACACTAAAGCATACATGGTAGTTGGAATAATTTTGCCATTACGTGCACCATTATATTTTTATAGAATGATTACAATCAAGTGAATTAAATTTGAAAACGATATGCAATTAATTTTGGTACATTTGATAAAACCTGCATCACGCATGTGAATCTAAAAGAAGAAAAGCAGTCCACAGTAACAGTAGCACTTCATTGATGCTGGGTGTCAGAAGTTTGCAAACCAAGCAGAAAGTGTGTACACAAGAGCAAAAATGTATGTGACTTTATGGCAAGTTTAGCTTTCTTACATCTCAAAGCGAGCGTGGAAACAGACATACGCAACATTTTTGTTTGTATGCACTGTTCATATTTGAGGCCCCTGGTGCTGATGAAGTCTTGTTTAGTGAAGGGTTTAAAGGTCATCCAAAATATTGCCATGATATCGAACTTTAGGATTCCAAAACTCTTCTGTGCCTTAGCCTTGTAATTTATTTTTGATCTCCCAGTATTTAACATTGTACTTTCATTTCATGGTTTTTAATTCCCAAATTGTATTCTGTATTTTGAAGAGTTGGTTGAATCAATCTCTGAGTTTTGACTTCTGCCTGTTTTTGACTAAGTGTTTCTCCTGGCCAGTTTCCTTCTCTGTGCCCTTAGAATGGACACCATAATAACATTCTTTACTTATGGCTTGATTTGTAAGTTGATCACATTTTTTATTTAAGATCCTCACTTTTAATTGCTGTCAATGCATACCATTTAAATTTTATCATTGTTTAGTTTAAGATATTGAATGCTCATTCATTTCATAATGCTAATAAGACATTACATCACAGGGCTAGAGATAAGTAAAGCTGTGTGTCATCAGCATGGCGGTTGTAGTTCATCTTATGTTTCAAAATAATCAGGCCTATGAGGAGCACATAGATTGAAAGCAGTTACAAAACAAATGATCAAATATTATTTAATAAAAATGTGAAATTCCTTAATATACAGTGCACTTTCTTTACCACATTTAGCTTACAAATTTCAAAACACTGTAGGTAAACACAGGCATCCAGTAAGTTTCCTTTTGGGCATTTGGTAAATTCTGCAGAATAATCCTTATTAAAATGCTTAGTACAAAAATATAACAATAAAAATTAAAACACAAGCCTATGTTTTTATAGTAGGTTCAAATACACTCAGTGTATGGTCACAAAATTCCCCATAGGAAGGTAAAAAACTCATTTCCACTATTCTGTTTTGTTTTCTGAAAGTGTCATTTAGCAATAATCTGTCATTGAACTAAGAAATTATACTTATAATTACAAACTACCCAAGTTGTTCAAAATAAAATGCAAAATTCACATGTGAGTGAACATGTACTTATGTACTATAGAAACCAAAGATGCGCCTAAGAGATTTATTGTTCTAATTATTTGTAATGTGAATTTACTGAGCCTTTCGAAATGAAATTTTGTATGCATTTAAAATTGGAATGACAAAAAGTTCAGCTTCACTAATACAATGTAATATTTGTTCTTCATTGCCACTAGAGGTAAAATTCAATCTGACCACTAAATTAATTTTGCTCATCTGAACTAAAATATCACAAGTGCCTCAAATAACAAAGAGACATTTTGTTCATTACCGGGAATTTTAGTCCCTGCTGCTTGTCATCTCTGTGCAGGTTTTAATTGTGATTGTATCTTTATAAATTTATAGAACTCTGTTACTTCTGAGCCATCTTTTTTGCCATATGCTTCAAGTCCATGTTAAGCATGACAATTACTCTGAGATGCCAGTTATCTCAGATTCATCAGCATACTCATTTGTTGGAATCAGAATTTTTCATGTTAGAAAGCATTTTTTAGTTAAAAATCAGTATGGCACAGTTTTTTTGATTATTAGTGCCAGATGATTGTTGTCCTTAAACTTTGTATCTCATATACTGTATGTGTTTAAAAAAAAAAAAAAGGCAAAAAAACTTTTATGACATATTACACTTTCAAGAGCCTGACATTATTCTTTCAACCAATGGCATCTCTGCATTAAGGACAAGTAGAGCTTTGCCTCACTCATCTCACAGTAGCTGGCGCTGTTTTGCAAAAACGTTTTAATTGGTAAAGGCATCTAAATAAATGAGGTATTGTTACAATTTTTATACCAAACTCAACTTAGTCTTCACAATCAACATTTTCCATGATATGCGATTTCTTATGTAGAAAATATATCTTTTGGAGTATGTATTATTTTCTTTGTGACTGGTGCTGTTAGCCTGTTTCTGAGTTGTTTTGCTCCTTTGCATGAGCACTTGTAGCCTGCGCTTCTTAGTACTGCCTTAGAACTTGAAGGCTGGACTCCTTTTTTAAATGACTAGTTGATTTTTTCATGATGAAATTTAAATGATGCATGAACTAGTCCATATTAGATTTAGCACTTAGCCAATCAAACAAATATGGGAATTTTATGAATATTCATTTGTATTTCTTCTTATAGTTGAATATTTGAGTTGATGTTGAGATATATTTTAATGCTTTCTTTTGGTGGTTGAACCATATAAAAAATGGTGATAGATCTTTTTTTGTGATTTTTTTATGGCATTTTCTAGCTGACATTTTATCATCATTGGTGCTGGCTTCTTAATATATTGTGAAACGCAGTATTTCTTCCTCACACAAAAAAATTCCTCTAGGCCACCTTGGCTGTCCTCCAATGCCATTGCCATCACTCCAGTCTTCCAAAGCTTCTTCCATGCAGCTACAATGTTCTTTTTACTGCCCTGTCCTCTGCATGCACTTCCATTTCATAGGTTCCATTTCACAACATTCACTTGTGATCAGAGGCAACATGATCTGGATTCCATTTCTCCAACTCATCCAATCCTAAACAGATTCTTCCCAACAGTTGCTTGCAGCCATTTACCTATGCCAATGTACTTAAGCAACAAAACTGATCTTTCAAACCTTGCTGTTAAAGTGGAAGGGAAAGAAACAGTATCTGTTTCCCTTTTCAGATCTATACAGCCACACCAGAATCTTCATACAAAAAACACCAGTGGTTTAAGCTAGTTTTTCTATGACTGTTACCAAATATAATATCCACTTTTTCAAAATATACGACTGAAAAGATATGCCTATCAAGAGTTTTTCCTCCTGTATTATACAGGGTTATTCAAAAAGAATCAACCGATTTCATTACACAAAATTTTATTAAGGAAAAGTAATACACAACTCCAGCCAAGTCACAAGTATTCTACTCACAAACAAATTTATTTTCCTGTCTTACAAGTGTCCAATGTGACCACCATCTGCAGCACAGGTGGAACTACCAGCTGTTGTGGATGACAGTGTTTGGGGATCGATTGAAATGGAAGAAGAAGTTAAAGATCCTGAAAACAATGACGGGTTTAAACGACCAGCTCAAAAGTGCCATTGTACAGTTGAAGGAGGATCTGTGAAAAAGCGCAGCAACGTCGCGGTAGAATCTGCTGTTGCTGACTGAGAGAGCCGTGCGGCCTCCCTTCCCGTCACTGCAGGCAGCTTTGCAGTGTTAGCAGCCATGGCAGAGAAAGATGCTGTGGTAGCTAGTGAAAGTGAAGAAGAGGAAGGTAGTATTTCTGATTCATCCGTGGTGTCTGATGCTCATTTAAAAGACAGAGGGGGTGTCAGTGCCCAAAGTATAAAAAAATTTCTATTGGAGTCCGCTGAGTGAAAAGGAGTCGATGAGTCAGAATACTTTCCAGACATTGATCTGTTTGTGACTTCAGTTCGCAGTATGAGAAAAAGTCCATCCTTGTCCGCAATGTACACCTCATGAGAGCTTGTGAGATTAAAGAATATATTAAGTAAACTAAAGAGTAAGTCCAAAATGAATACACAAAAGTAATAGGAATGGTAGGATTCACCCCCTTTTGAACTGGGGTCATCTTCTCGTGAATTGTTTTCTTATATCATCTATGATTACGGCTGGTATTAAAATTGGGAGCTTGAATATCAATGGGGTAGAAATACTGGCAAGAGATGGACTCTTTTTTGAATTTTTAAAACAGAAATATCTTGATGTAACATTTTTACAAGAAACTTGTATTGGTAAGGAAAACCTGTGGGAGTGGAGCAGGGACTGGAGTGGTGGGATATTTTTCAGTAATGGGTCCATTGTCAGTGCTGGTGTGGTTGTGTTGTTGACTGATAGCATCAATGCAGACATCTGTGGGGTGGATAATATACTGAAGAAAAAAGATTACTGAGAGTGAAGGCACAAATCCAGGGGAAGCTTTTTAGCTTCATAAATGTATATGCTCTGAATGATGGCAATGACAGAGTACAATTTTTTAAGAAAGCTGAAGCTCTTTTAGAGCAGTGCAGTTCAGAAGAACTCGTAGTGTTGGGAGGCGATTTTTAACCGTACTATCAACTCACCAATAGATAGGAATAAAGGGATTGAGCCACATCCTTGCTCAGCCCAAGAACTGCTGAGTATACTGAGGGGAATGGAGATGGTGGATATATGGAGGAGAAAAAATGGGGAGAGCAGGTAATACACCTGGGGGAGAGTAAACAGTGGAGAGGTGTCCCTGGCCAGACTAGACCACATTTATACATTCAAGCACCATCTTGGACTGTTCAAATCGAGCTCCAACATACCCACTGGGCTGTTTGATCACAGTTTAGTAACATGCAGCGTGTTGCTTACAGCTTACACACCTAAAAGTGCTTATTGGCACTTCAATTCTAGTTTACTTCAAGATCAGAATTTCAAGAAAATATTCAGGTTTTTTTGGAACACATGGAAAACTAAAAAAAGGGAGCCTGTAACAATGGTGGGATTTAGGGAAGGTGCGGATTCGAGTGCTGTGTCAGCAATACACTAGAAATGTCACTAAATGTTTAACATCAGAGATGGCTGAATTAGAAGCTGAGGTAACAGAGATCCAGAGGCTTCTCGATTTTGGCCCAAACAAACAGCAAGCAGAGAGCCTTAAATATAAACAGAGGGGTCTGCTCAGCTATTGGACACCAGAGTTAAAGGGGCTCTAGTGAGATCACGATTCCAGTGCCTAAATGAAATGGATGCACCAACAAAGTATTTTTTTAGTCTTTAAAGAAAGAACTCAGAAAGCAAGGTTTTAGATTGTTTGCGGGCAGCATATGGGACAGAGTGGCACCAGCCAGTGGAGATAAGGGAGATTGTGAGGGACCTCTATAAGACTTTGTATGCTGAAGAGACGGTTCAAGATGACAAGGTGTGCCATCATTTGTTACAGAATCTTCCTCAGCTTCCTAAGGGAGATATTACAAACCTGGAAGCAGTGGTGACTCTGTTGGGACTTTCAGATGTTGGGGCGGGGCGGGGGGGTTTAATGTAGGTAAGGTTCCAGGTATTGATGGGATCCCAGTTGAATTTTATAAGGAATTCTGTGCTCTTATTGGTCCAGACTTGCTGGAAGTTTTCATACAGAGTATCAGGACGGGTGTCTTACCCCAGATCTGTCAGAGAGCAGTGATAATCCTCCTTCCTAAAAAGGGAGATCTATATGAAATTAGAAACTGATGGCCTGTGTCTCTGCTGTGAGCAGACTATGAGATTTTTTCTAAAGCGTTGGCCAACAGACTCCGGATTGTTCTGACTAAAGTGGTGCATCCAGATCAGAGCTACTGTGTGCCTGACAAAACTATTTTCAATAATATTTTTTTAATTCAAGATATTTTGGCTTCATAATTTAATTTTAAGACTGGCTTACATTGCTTAGATCAAGAGAAAACTTTTGATCAGGTCAGTCATTTCTTCTTGTAGGATGTGATGAGGGCTTTTGGTTTTGGGGAGAAATTTGTTAAAAATATTCAATTACTATATAGTGAAATTTCTAGTGTATTTCAAGTCAATGCTGGCCTGTGCACGCCTTTTACAGTTCACAGAGGAGTTTGACAGGGCTCCTCTCTTTCTGGAATGCTGTACACATTGGCATTGGAGCCATTTTTGATGGAGTTGCGAAGAATGCTGAGTGGTTTGCCTATTCCAGAGTATGCAGTGGAGCCATTTAAAGTTACAGCTTATGCAGATGACATTGTGGTTCTCATTAGGAATCAGGAAGATGTGGATAAGCTGACAGCTTGTCAAAAAGGTAAAAATGTCATCAGCTAAAATAAACTGGGCCAAAAGCAGTGCTCTGCTAGTGGGAGACTGGGCTAGACTGAGTCCATCCCAGCTTGAGGGGTTTCTGCAGTGGAGCACTGAAGGATTATTGTACCTGGGAGTCTATCTTGGCAATGGACAATTTTTACGTAAGAACTAGGAGGGATTTCTTCAAAAGGTTCAAGCTCGTCTGGTAAAACAGCGTTGGATCCTCCCCCAGATATCTTATAGGGGCAGGATGCTGGTTGTGAATAACCTGGTGACCTCCAGCCTTTGGCTTCTGTTTAGAGCACCCATCACAGCTGATCAAGCAGGTACAAAAGGCCATTGTGAACTTTTTTTGGGATGGTATGCACTGGCTGAGACAGAGTATGCTTTACTTACCACTGGATGAGGTGGGTCAAGGACTTATGGATATTGTGAGTCGAGTAGATGCTTTCCACTTACAAACATTACAAAAACTCACAATTTTGTATGGTGCCATTTTACCAAAATTAGTCATTTACTTGATTTGGAGAGATTTGTTTGGAAGGACACAAGAATGATAGCAGAGGAGACAGGAGTGCACTCTCTGCGATTATTCGAAAATGTTTTAAATAGACTAAGAACATCATTGCCCAATAAGAGCTATTTAACACAAATAGAAAATCTGTTTGATACAAAGATCTTCCCTTCCAGTGACTGTGGTTTTCCTACACTTGTGGTGTCCCCAGCAGGTGAGCGAACAGGTAATAAAGCAAATGGCTTACTGTCCCTAAGTAACCTGTTGGACTTGCCACTCCAGTTTTTGACAGGAAGGCAGCTTGGACAGAATATGCATGACAGTCAACCATCATAATCAGCAGAAGACACTTCCTGACATACCGTGGAGAAACAAACTTACTGTTCCAGAGGGACCAAAGCTGGCCTGGAGGTCGCTGTACAGGCCACCATTGGCTCATCGGGTGGGGGATCTGCAGCGGAGGCTTTTGCATGGTATTCTAGCGGTGAACTCCTTTGTAGCAATAATTAGTCCTGGGGTTGTTGATAATTGTCCCTTTTAAATAGATAGATAGATAGATAGATAGATAGATAGATAGATAGATAGATAGATAGATAGATAGATAGATAGATAGATAGATAGATAGATAGATAGATAGATAGATAGATACTTTATTAATCCCAAGGGGAAATTCACAATTTTGTGGTGCAAGGGAAACCGTGTTTCATTGTTTTATGTTTTGTATGAGGCTTCAGCCTCTTTTCGCTCTGATCAAAATCTAATTGTTAGATTGGGTATTATATATAACGAGGTGGGATTCTTGTTTGGGTGGAAGGCAGCAAAAAGACCAGGGAATAACGTGAACCTTGTAAATTTTATCATAGTTCAAGCAAAACTAACAATATGGAAAACCCACAAAAATAAGATCATTGAGACTGGGCTTCAGGATATAGTTGGGTTCTTCAAAAAGTTATGCAAAAGTAGAATCTTAGTGGATTTTAATTTTTATAAATGTACAAAGAATTTGGAAAGGTTTAGGTATGTATGGTGTCTAAATAGCGTGCTATGTGAATGTGAAGATGATGAGTTACACTTCCATCCATCCATTGTCCACCACTTATTCGAGGTCGGGATGAGGAGGCAGCAGCCTAAGCAGGTAAGCCCAGACCTCCCTCTCCCCGGCCACCTCCTCCAGCTCCTCTGGGGGGACCCTGAGACGTTCCCAGGCCAGCCGGGAGATATAATCCCTCCAGCGTGTCTTGGGTCTACCCCGTGGCCTTCTCCCAGTGGGACATGCCCGGAACACCCCCCCAGGGAGGCGTCCAGGGGGCATCCTGACCAGATGCCCAAACCACCTCAACTGACTCCTCTCAATGTGGAGGAGCAGCGACTCTACTCCGAGTCTCTCCCGAAAAACTGAATTCCTCACCCTATCTCTAAGGGAAAGTCCAGCCACCCTGCGGAGAAAACTCATTTCGGTCGCTTGTATCCGCGATCTTGCTCTTTCGGTCACTAACCAAAGCTTGTGGCCATAGGTGAGGGTAGGAACGTAGATTGACTGGTAAATCGATAGCCTCGCCTTTTGGCTCAGCTCTCTTCACCACGACGGACCGTTGCAGAGCCCACATTACTGCGGATGCTGCACTGGTCCGCCTGTCAACCTCCCGCTCCATTCTTCCCTCAATCATGAACAATACTTGAAGTCCCCCGCTTGAGGTAGTAACGTGTTCCCAACCTGGAGAGAGCATTCCACCCTTTCCGGCAGAGAACCATGGCCTCGGATTTAGAGGTGCTAACACTCATCCCCACCGCTTCACACTCAGCTGCGAACCGCTCCAGTGAGAGCTGGAGGTCCCTGTCCGATGAAATAGCAAATAGCGGAGACGAGATTCTAAGGTCACCGAACCACACCACCTCCGCTCCTTGGCTGCACCTAGAAATTCTGTCCATAAAACTTATGAACAGAATCAGTGACAAAGGGCAGCCCTGGCAGAGTCCAACCTCAACAGGAAATGAGTTTGACTTATTATCGACAATGCAGACCAAGCTCCTGCTCCTCCTTTACAGGGACTGAATGGCTCATAACAACGAGCCTTGTACCCCATACTCTTGGAGCACACCCTACAGGATGCTTCAAAGGATACAGTCGAATGCCTTCTCCGAATCCACAAAACACATGTGGACTGGTTGGGCAAACTCCCATGCCCCCTCCAGGGTCCTGGCCAGGGTGTAGAGCTGGTCCAGTGTCCCACGGCCGGAACAGAATCTGCATTGTTCCTCTTGAATCCAAGAATCGACCATCGACCAAACTCTCTTCTCCAGCACCCCTGAATAGACCTTACCGGGGAGGCTGAGGAGTGTGATCCCCCTATAGTTGGAGCACATTCTCCGGTCACCCTTATTAAAAAAAGGGGGACCACAACCCTGGTTTGCCAATCCAGAGGCACTGCCCCCTATGTTCATGCGATGTTGCAGAGATGTGTCAAGCAGGACAGCCCCACAACATCCAGAGCCTTGAAGAACCCAGGGTGAACCTCGTCCACCCCAGGGGCCCCGCCACATTGGAGCTTTTTAGCTACCTTGGTGACCTCAGCCCCTAATATGGACGGGCCCCCAAGGAGTCCTCTAGCTCTGCTTCCTCTAAGGAAAACATGTTGGTGGGATTGAGAAGATCCTCGCAGTATTCCTTCCACCAGTCAATAACATCTGCAGTTGAAGTCAGCAGGGCCCCATCTCCACTGTACAGAGTGTTGGTGGAGCACTGCTTTCCCCTCCTAAAGCCGTTGATGGTTTGCCAGAAACTTCTTGGTGCCGACTGAAAGTCATTTTCCATGGCTTCCCCAAACTCCTCCCATGCCCGAGTTGTTTCCTTCTGCATCAGCTGCCTCTGGGGTCCCACTGGTCAATCAGACTCGATCTAACTCCTGACAACATATCTCCGAGGATTACTAGACCACACAAGCTCTTCTGCCACAGCAAGGCCTCGATCCAAGAAGGGACTTGCGCGGTCTAGTGACACTTGATTTTACATTTGATGTTATAATTTTGCCCCACTTAAGCTTAATTAGAGTGTGTTAGGACAGCTTTTTTGGAAATGTTTCTTCATTTGATAAATTGAGTAAGATTTTTATTTTTCTGTAAAATAGGTTTTTTTTTGTCTGTTGGATGATGTTATATACTGTTTTTAACAATTCTATCACTATACATTGTTTTTAAAATATCTATCTATCTATCTATCTATCTATCTATCTATCTATCTATCAAAATAACCTACTTGCATTGAAAAAACGTTTTATAGCTAAAGCAATCTTTTTTCAGAACTATGAGGTAGTATTCCTTGTTAAAAATAAAGAAACATAAATAACATAGAGTGCTATTTATATCATGTAAGACCTCTGTTTAACACCATTATAATGAGCAATGGCAAACGAATCCACTTAATTGGCCTTCGCATGGAACCCTGGTTTGAGCAGTTCTGAATGACTGAACTTCATGAAATGTTTGTTTAATAAAGTAAAAACAAAATTGCAAAGAAAAATATTATTAATAATTTATTTAAAATATTTCAGGTGTGGGATTATCATTTTGTGTTTTGCTTTTGTAGAATTATTCTCAATTTTGTTTTATTAATTAATTATAAAATACTAATAAAATGAATAATTTAAAAAGAAAGATTTACATAGGTCATGTTAAAATACTTCTTAATTGTACGTTATCTAGTGAGAAGTCAAGAGGAAGGACTTGGATAGCATATAGGCTTGGGCAGATTTGTGGCAGACAAAATTTAATGTCTGTAAACGTAAAGTATTACTCATAGGAATTGAAAATGTTAGGTTTGGTCTGAAAATCGAGAGTACACCTTATGAGAAGGATTAAGGAGTCATAGTGGACTCTAAGCTATCGACTTCCCGGCAGTGTTCAGTAGCCATTAAGAAGGCTAACAGAATGTTAGGTTATATTGCACGATGTGTGGAGTACAAGTCACAGGAGGTTTTGCTCAACCTTTATAATGCACTGGTGAGGCCTCATCTTGAGTACTGTGTGCAGTTTTGGTCTCTAGGCTACAAAAAGGACATTGCAGTGCTAGAAAAGGTCCAGAGCAACTAGGTTGATTCCAGAGCTAAAAGGGATGAAATATGAGGATAGATTAAAAGAGCTGAGCCTTTCCAGTTTAAGCAAAAGAAGATTAATAGGTGACATAATTAAAGTGTTTAAAATTATGAAGGGAATTAGCACAGTGGATCGAGACTGTTATTTTAAAATAAGTTCATCAAGAACACGTGGACACAGTTGGAGACTTGTTAAAAGTAAATTTCGCACAAGCATTAAGCAGTTTTTCTTTATACAAAGAACAATAGAAGCTTGGAATAAGCTACCAAGTAGTGTGGTAGACAGTAAGACTTTAAAGACTTTGAAAACTCAACCTGATGTTTTTTTGGAAAAAATAAGTGGATAGGACTGGCGAGCTTTGTTGGGCTGAATGGCCTGTTCTGATCTAGATTGTTCTAATGTTCTAAAGTGTTATTGTTTATTGATACTAAGAGCAATTAATTTAGAAAGGAGAGGTGAGTTTACAGGGCAGGCCATCCCTGGCATCAGACTGATCTTTATCTTTTCACATTTGTTGACCTTGAGGGCTTGGTGTTGAGCTGTAAAGCATGAACACTATTAATCATGTAATTTTTCATGCTGAGAGCTTATTTAGCAATGTAAAATAGTTGCCCTTCAAAGATTCAGTTTACAGTACTAGGTCCATGAATTACATATTATTCTTCTAAAAATGCAACAGGATTTACTGCCCATACCCTATGTCTAAAATGTAAATCAAAACTACTGACTAGTAGAGTGGTAGATAATATATAATGAACAGACTCATGTGCCTGAAGAACTTTTTGTTTGATTCAAACTATTGTAATATGTGGGCAAACCCTGAAGGACTACTAGGACCTTAAGTGATTAGGTTAGAAAAAAGGATACTGAGTTTTAAAGTGTAGGACATGCTTCCTATGGCAGTGGATCTCAAACTGTGGGGCGGGCCCCCCTAGGGGGGACGCAAAGTAACAAAAAGGGGGCCACAAAGATGTGAAAAAAAGAAATCAAGAATCGAAAATATGAAAAATATATCTATTAAAACCAAAACAAATGAACTTAAACTACATTCTGATACTAGAAAAATAAATATAGAGTTAGATAAATGTCAATAAAAGTTATGTAGGTATGATAAAATATGCATCTATGATATTAATTAAAAAAGAACAAATTGGTATTAGTGGGCTCCTTTCAAAAAAACGTTAGTGGAGCGCGATTAAAACTGTTATGTTATGAAAACTTGGGTCGCAAATACGTAAAGGTTGAGAAACAATGTCCTATGGGATGACCAGAGACTGAAGGAGGGCTTAAAGGGCAGGGTTATGAAGATTAGGGTATGAGGAAAGTGAAGAGATTAAAGAGAAAACAGCTCCCTGTGGTATTTGAAAATAGGAAAGGGAAGAATACAATCTAAAGAAGGTGGGTAAACATGGCAAAAAGAGCACTCCTTTATTGTTTTGAAATGTGTCATTTTTTACAGAAGTCAAACTTACAGTAAAACACTGAAGCACACCAGCAACTCGGAGTCCTGTGTGACTTTATAGACAGCCATCTTAAGATCTTCACCGTGAATTTCAAGAAAAAGTTTTGTGCGAGTGGATGTGCTTTTTTGATCTTTATAAATAAATTAGAACTAGGTAGGCGTTATTATCCCAGAGGGAAATGAGAACTAAAGTTTAAAATAAAGTCGCATTTTTGTCAGTGTCTTTTAATAGGGTCTTTCTCTATGTGCTTCCAGTCATGGTTGAATGATTATTTAAATATGGCCATTAACTTCTGGGCATTAGCTTGGGCTGTTGCCACACTTTTGCGATAGAGGTGGCAGATTGTTATATTATGCTGGTGGTTTTCTCAAGGCATTCCAGTTTCATCCAACATCCCAAACATGTGCATGTTAGGATAATTAGAAACTCATTATGCATGACTGTAAAATGATGAAATGGCATCTCATTCATGACTGCCTTCTTCCCTTCTGCTCAGTGTTTACTGAGTAGGCCCTGATCCATTCAGTCCTGTATGGAATAAGCTAGCTTGGAAAAAAGAATGTAAGTAGGGAATGTGTATGAGGAGAAAGGTCTGTATGAGCTTTTATGAGTCAAATTACCCTTTTAAAAATAGTAGTATTACATTTACATCAGTTTTCTCCTTCATTAAAGAGACAAAATCAAAAATTACCACTAGTATAAGTCTATATGTGCTTGTATATTTCTTTGTGCTCAGTGATCTACAGATGTCCTCTCAATGTCCGATTGTTGTGATAGGTTGTGGTTTGGTGTAACACAAAATTGGGTGAACTTGGGTGGATGATTGCAACAAGTTGGCCAGATGCATTTTTGTCTGAGGAAGATTTTGCAATTCTGGTACTCCAAATATTTTTCATGCTTTCTTGCAGCCTCTAGAACATGGTATCATCAGCAGCTTTAGCTAACTAAGGTTCTTATTGAACTCTTCAAGAAGCGATTACAGTTAAGTGCAACTTGGAATCACTTCAACTAAATTATTGTCTAAGCTGTGCAGTTTTGTTGCTAGTAGAATAGTGAATCACATACACACTTACACATCTCCATGAAATGCAATTAATGTCAAGAGTTGATGAATTAGTAGAACATGAACATTCCTTTGCCTAACATCAGGTTTATGAGGGCTCATGAGATTGCATGGGCTATTTTCTTGTTAAGTCCCCTGGTGAAATTAGAATTTTTTTAGAGTAAGACAGAAAGAGTTAATGCTTCAATTTAAGTTTACTGCTTGGGTGTGATATTTTGTACTACTGTTTATGCAGTCATTGTAAAAAGTAAAACATGTTGTTCAATGAACTAAGTAGTTAAAAGTTACAGGACAGCTGTAGAAATCAACACTATCTTCTAAGAAAAAATTAATAAAAACAATGAAATATTCAAAATGCTGTATTTGACAATACCAAGGATCTACTGAATAATTCATAAAGATAGGAAGTAAAACATTAAAGGGTGATGAGGAACTAGTTTATTATTTATATCAAAATGAAAAACAACAAATAATGTCTGTAGCAGTTGTGCTCCTAGGCCCTCTATTAAGAATATTATTCATCTACAAATAACAGACTGACTATCAATTGTTCAGCAACAAAAAGAGATATCCACTAGAGCCTGGAAATTCTTAAATTCATATACTGTATTCCTAAAAGGTTGGGAAAGTGGTGCAGTTTTGTTGGGTCTCAGCTCACAAAGTATAGCTGGTAATGAAAGGGCATATCCTATAACCAAGAAAACATTTTAAAAGGTCGGAGATGGATGTGGTTGTTAAAATAGGTAAAGAAGTCTCTTTTATTGGATTGGTACAGATTAAATATGTTACACAGCTACAGAAAAGAACACTGGAAAAATATTAATGTGAATGAGGGGAGGAATATTCCCTGTTTTCCCTTAAACTCTTTTTACTGAGCTTTGCATTTCACAATTAGTAAATCGCTTACAAAACTAATGTTACTGTCATGTTTGAAAAACTGTATGCAAATCGAAACTTGCCTGTTTTACTCATCACTACACCTAATGAAACATAATGGTATCCCTCAAATAACCTATACTAGGGTAATGTATTGTAATTATGTACTGTATATGAGCTTTTCCACTCTCGCACTTCCTCTTTCGATTGCATGAACAAAGTCAAACCGGCCAATCAAACTAAAGCCAAACTGACCAATCAGATTGCTCAGAGGGACCAGAAACACAGATCTTAATGTTTTAAAATATAGCAGATTGTGCTCTTTAGTAGTTCCAATCTGTGACTAATCATTTTTACAATCGAATTTTGATTATCTGAACATCAATCATTTGAATAATCAATTATCCAAACCACTACCAATAAAAGAAATCATAGTGTAATTTTTAGTGCACTAGTTATGACTCTGAAGTATTTAGACATGTCCCTTAATGCACTTGTTTCTGAATATTTATTCAAAGATACAGTATAGGTAGTATAGCTAGTGATGAACAAATTTGCAAGTGATTTTGTAAGTCACAAAACTCATTAAAATGACTAGGTTGGGTGTTAAAGGTGTTTAGAGTGAAAATCAAGGAATATTGCTCCTTAAGGGTTATTATTGAGGCCTGCCCACAAATACTACCCAATCTTTTTCGGCTCCTTCCATGTGTCTCCACATGCTCTCATCTGCGTCATGCTTCACTGATTTCTTCCAGCACTGCATTTTGGGTCAGAGGAAAACACCTTCTGGGCTCACTTTCCCCAACTTTGCAAACTGCTAAAAGCCTGGAGCCTTCAAGAGGCTTGCCATAGGGAATACAACAAGACCAATGAAAAAGAAAAGAAGCGCCCCTGTAATATGAACACGGATGTGCTTTCTAGCTGCACTTCCCTTTCCATGCTTGTAACAGAATAAATTTCACCATGCTTTTGCACATAGAAAAAAGTCTGCAGATGAGATGAAAAATATTTGTGGTAATGGTTAGAAACTCCAATGGCATAGTATAACCAAGAGTCTGTACACAGTTTTACAGAGACACTGCTAGTAAAGAGAATGAGAGGCCTCACAATGGGGGAAAAAAGGCAATCTTGTATGGTTCTAAGAAAATTTCAAGATTCCATATAGAATAAAAAAATAAAAATAAGCTTTCCCAAAATTCATTATATTCTAAATTGTAACAAATCAGTCATAGCCGCTCAAAAATTAATGACTAACAATAAAACAAAAGCTGATACCTTTTTGAGACCACCTGAATTGGAATCTGCTGTCTGTGAAAAGCTATTGAGCCACCACACGTCTATTTGGGCTACATTTTTAAATACAGTACATCTGTGGTGTAGCGGGTCCACAGGTCACGTCAAAAAGTCCACTTTTTAAAATAAATAATCTCCACACTCGCAGCTTAGAGAGGGGGCGTGGTGGTGTGACTGGTTCCTGCATGATTGGTGATGCGGACGGTCCTCACTTAAGTGCACAGGTGAGGAGTCGTCCACATCCGTAATTGGCTTTCAGGAGCCGCTAATTGCCATATCTGATCCACGTCCCCTAAATAAATAGAAGCGTGAGGCGGCTAGGGGAGAAAGGAAAAAAAATGAAAAGAAATGAGAGAAAGAAATGGACGAAGGTTAAGGGGGGAGAAGGCTGGAGAAGTGGGAAGCCGATGTGAGCGAGCAACAGCAGGCTCCCTTGAGAAGAGGCAGGCAGCTGGAAGTAGAGCCCTGAGGGAATGTTTGGCCGACACTCAGGGTGGATGGATTGGGTCACTCCTGTTTAGCTTTTCAGAGGAGAAGGAGTGACCAGGATCATGGACGGCTTGCCGTGTAAGGCCAAGAAGGCAGCGGCAGTCATGGAGGCTTTGGTGTGTACAGCCCCAGTGTGGGCCCCTGGCCGCTGGGGGAAGGAACCCAAGTATCGATCCGGCTGGAACCCGACATAGCCAGGGATCGGAGGGCTACTGGACCAGTAATGGAGGGAGCTGCATTTTGCTGGTTGGGCGACTCCCCTGTTGCTGGGCCCAGAAAAGAGAAGCAGGGGAGTTGCCGGGTCAGAGAAGGATGCACCAGATTTTTAAAGAGGCTGCTTGTAGTTGTTATTTTAACCTCATTTTTTTTAAAGGGATTTTTTTTTCTATTGAATTTTAACCTCCACCTATCACTCGTTTTTAAGGATTATTTATTTAATGCTTATTTGATGCACTGCACTTTCATTTGGACACTTTGTTTTGGTTTGTTGATTTTAAATAAAAGCACTTGGCACTTCCCCTTGCTTCATTGTTTGTGCCTCACTGTCCAGCTCATCGGTGACATTACTGACTGTGTCAGGTTCAAGAGCTCCCAAAAGGCAGATGGGCGCATGGAGCTGTTAAATATTAAATGCTCCAACAATGCACCTGAATGTTACGCCCCACGTATATTTTGTAACTTGTTTATCCAAATCTTTATTTAAAAATGCTAACATTGCAGCTGGAGTTCAACCTGACTAGCTATTTCCTAAATCACATAATTCACACCTTGGCCACATAGGATGCAGAGAGAACAGCCCTTCACAGGGCACCTGCCTTGAAGCCTTGAATATTTTTAGTATCATTAATACTCTTATGAAGTAAAACAACCTACCAAACCTTGAACAGAGGTTGGATGAGTGCAGCATTGTTACTGCCATTCAAATGGAATGGCTATTTTTACACCTGAATTTACATGAATAATTTTTTGGCTCTGGGTAACATTAAAATATGATGTCAATTTCCCAAAAAAATCTGAAGAAATCTCCCTTTGTATCCAAGTGAACCAAAAGAATATGATATTTCTAAATTTTGAATAACTGGTTTGTTATGGTTCCCTGGTTTATTATATTTGGTCTGGTCCTTAGAAAAATTTAACTGCTATCAATATATTTTTCATTGGGGATTTGAATTTTAAGCATTTTGAAGATTTGCTCATTTATTTTTTTGATATCTTTTGAAACCTCCCAATGCCAAGTTCATGGTCAGATTATTATTTTGCAACTCGTTGCTAGTTGGTGAATTCCTAGAAGTTGTCAATATGTCATCATTGGCACAATGATATTTTCACTGGTATAATGTATCCTTTATTATCCCAGCTTGTGGAAGATCTTTATAAAGTCAAACTTTCACTAGTGTTCTTTTTGAATTAACGGGTATTGACTATTCTTGCCAGGCTTATTGACTTTGATATTCATCTTTGTTTTTGGCCTTAGTGCAGAATTGTTTAGTCTTTCTAGTTACAAGCCACCTCTTTGATTTTACTTAAATTTAATCTCCTGGTCCATTCTGTTCACATCTGTCTTTTCTTTTTCATTTTGTGCTAGTACATTAGTGAAATAACCTACCACATTAACACTTTTTTTTCAAATAGTTATAGATATTGTCCAAGAATTATATAATCTCTTCTATATTGAAAACATTGAGTCTCAGAAGCTGAAGCAAGGTGCAGTACTAACAAGAACAACATTTACTTACAGCATACAGTGGAACCTCGGTACACGTACAAATTGGTTTACGAGCAAAAAGTTTGCCAATCTTTTGCCTCGGTTCACGACCACACACTCGGTATACGAACAAGGAAGTTTCTCTTTTGGTTTGTACGTGTTCAGTCTCTCCCTGTGCATTTTCTGTGCAGCGAGCAAGAGTGAGAGAGTGAGAGAGCGCGACACACACGAGAGACACACACACACATAGGCACGCGAGAGAGAGACACACACACACACACAGGCAGCACGAGACAGAGAGAGACACACACAGACAGTGTGAGAGAGAGAGCTGGACGCATAAGGTAGGAAGGCAGTTAAAGAATGCACTAGGCTTGATTTTGTTTTCACTTCTGTTTACAGTAATCGGTTTGTAGTGTGCATTGTTGCAATGTTACTTTTCTTGGTGGTTAATTAAATTATGGATTTTTTCAAATGTTCATTTTTTTCCCTGTGCTTAAAACTCATTAAAAAAGTGTTTTTAGCCAGCGGTTGGTAGCGCTATAGCGCAAACTATTGCAGTATTAGTTTTTTTTCCGTTGTTCAAGGTTTTCTCAGTGTTATTCAATGTTTTTACATTTAGTTTACTATTACGCTGTGCATTCTATGGTTTAATTAACTATATTTGTGCTTAAAAACTTCAAAAATATATATATTTACATACAGTTTGTATGGTCTAGAACGGATTAATTGTATTTACTATTGGGGAAATTTGCTTCGGTTCACGACCAAATCAGTTTATGACCAGAGTTTTGGAACGAATTATGGTCGTGAACCGAGGTTCCACTGTATAGCACATTTTCATACAAATGATGTAACTTAAAGTGCTTTACATAATGAAGAAAAAGAAAAAAGACAAAAAAAATTTGAAAATAGAATTAGGGAATACTAATTAACTGTAGCAGCCCTTGGTTTCAATATAGAATAGACACGCAGTATAGAGTCTCAGACTGGTGCGTTTATCTTTATTTATGTCTCAAACTTTGGCTCTTTATTGAAATTGGTATAACATCATGAGCACCATGAAAAATATAAACATACATTTTTTTTAACATTCTACAAAAAAAAAAAACAGAACAAATGAACAAATAAAACAACATACAATTAATTGCGTACCTCGCTCCACTTACCAAGGGGTGCAACAATTCTAAAGGTCACCTGAAGTCCAAACACGGAATCAAAATTCAATGCAATCTTGAAGAAATGTTAATTCCAAATATTGTTTTTTCTGAAGTTTTAAAGTAAAAGTGAAAATGCATATGTAACAATTCCCATGAAAATAACAATCTCTTTAAATTGTATATCCGGTTAACCAAACCCGGGGGTTGGCAAGCGAAGCAAGCAGGGGGCGGAGCCCTCTAGTCTGTTATATAAGAAACATATTTAAGACTAAACCAGTCACAATTAATGGTAATCATGGTTTATTTTAGTAATATTTATTTCTTGTTAAGACCAACATCAGCCCGTGAACAGCCTGTACCTTCTCTCTGTATTTAGGGATGTGAAGGATTTGATATTTGAGTATCTTATTAATAAAAAAAAAAATACTGTCAATCATGCACACTTAGGGGACTCCATCAGGACTACAACAAAGTAAGCACTTGCACTCCAAGATGAGGGAAGTCGCAGTCACTAAAATATTCTCCCTTTCCACATGTAGAGTTAAAGACTACGACCCAGAAGTTGTCTGTTGTCTTCCTGCCCAACCCCAGAAGCCTCCTTCAAAATATGTGGAGGCAATGAAAGTCACTCTTTATTAGCAAACGTGCAAATTGTAATGATCCTCTTCAGGTCCTCTTCAGAGCCATTGAACACAGCTGTCACCAGCCATATTTCATTTAACAGCAAAGACCATTCTTTTTCTTTGAACGTTTCACTCTTATTAAACATGTTGGTATACGAGATGGATGTGCACAAACACCTCATGTTTTTGTTCACTTTATCATAATAGTTAATCATGAAAAAACAAATAGACTGATATGAACTTATCATATATTGAAAACTAAGTGTCCTTCTACAGTTAAGACTGGCTCATGGTTTATCTATTTGACAAAAGAAAAGAGAAATACTACATCATAATACCAATGATTTATTGTATGTCATGTTGTTAAGGCAGCCTAGACTTCTGTTGTAACTGCCATATCTGATGCTGTAACTATTTCTTCATAACTAGAATATTAAATAGAGATAATGTACATTAGCCTTAACGTTATTGTTTGTAGCTCTACCAAATTGCTCAGGCACACCTTAATGTGAGCACAGTGCTGGATGTTTAGTGCATAGCTTGTCAGCAGCTGCAGTGCTTGGCACTTTGTGTCCACAAAATCAAGCTGCAAAGTTTGTTTGGCTTTAGAATTAGTAACATTGATTTGTGTAGTCGCATATGGGGAAAGTAGGCAGCCAAACAATGATCACGTCATTTCACAGTTCATGCTATTGTAGGGTGCGTTATCATCGGGTTTAACTGTATTTGCGTTTGATTACTGAATGCAAATTGTGTATATGCTATCATGTTCTTCCTTACTTTCCATCTGTTCATGTAAACCCTGCTAGTCCCAAAGCAAATTATTGTTAAGTAAATTCTGTGGTATATGCTAGCTACTCTAATAAAGTTATTAGATGTGTTTGATGTCCTGTAAATATAAATAATCAAATGCTATTTTTTTATCAACACATTTTTATTTGATGTGTCTATAGATTGGTTCTGACCTGTGATAGGGACTGGGGGATGTCAGATATATTGAACTAATTACTGGTTCAGTGAGGTAAATGAAGGCCCAGTGGGATAACCAGATTTTAGTTTTTCCCTTTTTTACTTTAAACTTGTTTTACGTGTTCTTTATTTTAAGCAAGCACCAGACTTTTGAGACATGGTTTGCATTATTCTAGGTGTGGAGAGGAATGCGGAGGGTTAGAGTTAGGGTTATATTAGGGTCATATTAAAATATATAATATCATCACAATACTCCATTAACTTTCTGTCTAATCATATTGAGGGATATTTGCTATTACCTATAACAGTGTTTTTTTTTTGTTTTTTTTTTTTACAGAAAGGTAAGAATTCTTTAGATGGATTTCTTAGATCATACCGTACAAGTATAACTGCAATTCATTGCCACCTGTCTGCATAAAATTAAAGTCTAAGTGAGTTTTGAGCGGTCTCAAACTCTGGTCCCGGAGGGCCGCAGTGGCTGCAGGTTTTCATTCTAACCCTTTTCTTAATTACTGACCTGTTTTTGCTGCTAATTAACTTCTTTTGAATACATTTTTTATTGACTTGTTCTTGAATACTCAGACCACCTCAATTATTTTTTTCTTTAAAAAGAAGTCAAACAATAATGAGATATAAAATAACCCAAAAACATGACAAGAAAACTGTGTCCTTCACACAGTATCTGAAAATAAAGAAAGCTGAAGGTCTCAGGAATACTGATCTGCTCAGGTCCACAAAACATTTTACCAGCGCTCTTAGAAATTTTGGAAATTTATGCCATTGCACGATTACAGCAGCAACAAGCCACAGAATTAAAAAATGAGTTCAATTAACAACAAGAATCAGAGCCTAATTAAGCAAATGGTTGGAGTTTGAGGCCCTGACTTAGTTGGTCTTTTGTTGGCTCATTCAGTTCATATTTCATTTCTGAAAATGAAGCAATTCAGAGGAACAAATCTTAAAAAAACAAGTCAATTAAAATGAAAGGAAAAGAAGTTAATTAGCAGCAAAAACTGGTCACCAATTAAGAAAAGGGTTGAATGAAAACCTGCAGCCACTGTGGCCTTCCAGGACCGAAGTTTGAGACCACTGGCTTACAGAATGTCACAGCTGACAGTGTTGTTCATATGACACACTATTTGCGCTATGTAGAGGAGCATTTGACAGGGAAGATGTTGCTGGACCAAGGACACGACCACTGTCACCACAGAGCCAGGGGAAGGTCCTGTAGAAAACGTGATGGGGAGAGTGAAATCCTCCACTTGCATGGAGAGATCATGTTAGCACACCAATGTGGGAAAACAGATGCCATTAGGAGATAGTAGAACAAATATGCCATGGCTGTTTAATGACCATTCTTCTAGGTCTTTATAAAATATTATTCATGGCAATTGTTTAATAAATTCATGGACTACTTAACCATAAAATGTTGTCAGGAAGCACAAATACCTCAACCTTGATATAAAATAGTTCATTATAACTTTTTCTGATATTTATCTTATTTTTTTCTAGTCATTTTTTATCCTCATTTTCATATTTGAGCTATGCAGAATCCATTTTTGGTGATGTTTTTGGAATAAAAATGTATTAAATGTAGTTAACATATTTTTGCATGTTTTTCCAACTTCATTTTGTTTTTCTTGGACCAATTTGTGGAAGGATCACTACAATGTCATCAGGGAAAATGACCTGAAGCGCACTAAGTGCCATGACAGAAAATAGATCAGGGATGACACTTCCAGGTCATGCAAGATTGCAGATAAATTCTTAAAAGTGAGGATGTATATTTCTTTTAGTTATTCCTAGATAAAGATTTAGGCTTTAATGCACAATTATGAGTTATGGTTATCATATTATGAGTTATGGCTATCGTTTTAGGCTTGACAACATATTATTGTGATTTCCGAGTAATGAACTCTCGTTCGACTTTCCACTTTTCAAGTTTTGTTTCCTATTCCAGTCCTTTAATTTCACCTCTGCTAGTAATACTGTTCTGACAGGACAAATCCAAGGACAATATGAAATTTAAACTCCAGTGGTTAATCCCAAAGCCTTGTATCACATTAGATTTATATGTCCAAAAATATTAAGTACATGCACAACTTAAAGCAAGTTTTCATTTAATTTTTAGTTACTTACAAATGTTAGAAAATATGAGTAAAACCATCTATCCATCCATTTTCCAACCGAACACAGGGTCTTGGTGGTCTGCTGGAGCCAATCCCAGCCAACACAGGGCACAAGGCAGGAAACAATTCCGGGCAGGGTGCCAACCCACCGCAGGACACACACAAACACACCCACACACCAAGCACACACTAGGGCCAATTTAGAATTGCCAATCCACCTAACCTGCATGTCTTTGGACTGTGGGAGGAATACGGAGCGCCCGGAGGAAACCCACGCAGACACGGGGAGAACATGCAAACTCCACTATGAGTAAAACCTTTGACATTAAATAAACCACATTCACACTAAATTAATAAAACATAAAGATCAAGAGTTTAGATTTTTATTTAGGAAAAACTACCCGTGATAATAAAATTGCATTTATTGCTCTCATTGTAACTGAATTTTATAATTTGAAGAATTAAACTCTATATCTTTTTTTATTGTGATGTATTGGAAATGAGTTAAGATCACTAAACCACACTGCTGGTTAAGATTCTGGGTATTCATTGTTTTTAAATAATAAGTTGAATGAATACATTTAATCTTGTATAGTAAATGGCATGACAAGGAGGCTTTCATTACTGCTGAAACCTTACTCTGGAAGCTGTCAGTTGGAATCTTTATTTCAGCCTTGACCCTACTGCTTTCTGCTCAAGAAAGCAGATCAATTGGATTTTATCAAAGTAAGAGCTTTGCATGGATTTTTAAAGCTGTGGGGACCATAGTCTTGTGTTTACTATAAGTTGTTCCAACATACAATTGCTTAGTCCGCTTTTCTGCCCTAAGAGTCTTATAATCGTTAGTCTCTGTGTAAACTATCTTATCTTTTTATTATAAAATTCTTTATTGCTCCAAGATGGCTCTTATACCGTACTTATTGTTAGTACTGGCCATTGTACTTCATGAACCTTTTCATTTCAGTGCATTAATTTGTTGTAAATGACCATTGAAACTGCTGGTAACATAATGATCTTCTTTACATGTTCAGTTTATTGGTTCTTGTCTATTCATTAATACAGCCATTTTCACTTTTAAATCAATTTATTCTACTACAGAGTTGCAGGAAGATGAAGCTTAGCAAAGCAGCAAGACCAAGTCATGAATGGCTTCTCTGATCCCTGAGAATAATCATGAAAAGTCACATCACACACTTATACATGAGACAAATTTGCTAATCAATCAAGTGTGCAATACTATCAATTATGAGAAAATTTTAGACTTTGTGTATATAGTTTTCATTTACTTATATATACGATGGAAGAAATGAATGTCAAACTGGGAAAATAATTTAACATACAGTAGCATTATGATATAATGCATTATTAAAGTGTGTTTGAAAGCCAAATAAAGAGATTTAAAACAGAAAAGGAAATGTGAAAAGAAACCCAATTACCCAGAGAACACCCACTTGAACAAAAGGGTTTCATGAAAGCTCCGCTCAGACAGGAAACCGGTCAGAAATTTTACCCACTTAATTAACTAATTAAAATTTACAATAAGCTATACTGTATTCCATCAGAAATGAGTGCACAGCAGTTGAGAACCCAGGCTGTTGTAGGATAGTATTACTTCATTAGAATCGTATTTGGTTAATTTAGAATTTTTGTACAGCATGCATAATTAATAATTAGTTTCGCATTTGATTTAACATATTAACATTTTGTGATTTTGTTTTAGTATGGAGGGCATTTTAATTTAATTTTACTGTTCTTAAGGGCACCAGCATTTTATGTGTCTGATCACTAGTTTGCACTTATTGCAATGTGCATGTCATATAATCTATGACCCCAACTCCGGTCCTAGAGGCCCACAGTGGCTGCAGGTTTTCATTCTAAACCTTTTCTTAATTAGTGACCTGATTTTGCTGTTAATTAACTTCTTTTGAATTCATTTTAATTGATTTACTCTTGAACACTCAGACCTTTTAATTGTCTCTTTTTCCTTAATTAGCGACCAGACAATAATGAAATACAAAATGAGCTAAAACATGACCAGCAAACGTTATCCATCATACAATATCTGAAAATAAAGAAAGATTAAGGTCTCAGGAATGTTGATCTGCTCAAGTCCCCCAAACATTTTAACAGTGCTCTTAGAAAAGAAAGTCAACAATTTCAGAAATGTATGCACAATGAGAGCAGCAACAAGCCATGGAATTAAAGAACAGGTTTAACTAACAAGAACTGGCACCTAAGTAAGCAACTGATTGGAGTGAAATTGATTGGAGTTTGAGGCCCTGACTTAATTGATCTCCTGTTGGCTCACTCACTTCACCTTTGATTTCTATTTGGGTGCCATTTAAGGAAAGAAATGAAGCATTTCGTAGGAACGATGAAGAAGTTTATTATAGTAAACAAGATACAATTATTATTTTCAAAGCCTATTTAACATAAAATTAGATTAATTGCAAAACTAATAATGGAACAAAACTGACCGAGAATTTAGTAATACATCATGGATGTGTTAATTATGTTAATTGATTGTTTATGCATCATCTTTTTTAAAATTGAAATTAAACTGTAATGGCTACATAAAAAGAAGTATACATACTGTACTGTATATAGATATAGATATACTGTACAGATACATTATGTATAGTTTGTAAAAAAAAAAGGAAGGAGACCCAGAAAAAGGTTTCAGGTTCCAGGGGAAATACAGTTAAATGTCCAAAATGAAAAGCAAAATATAGAATTAGACATAACATCTTGAAAAACAGGGGTTTGTAGTCTCTTCTGCTGACAAAAAAGCTCCAATTCACAGATGCAGTATTATTTCCTGACACTGGTCTGTAAAGGAATGTATGGCACAAGTTTAAATATGAATCTGACACAGAAGAAGCAGGGTTAAGAACAATGGAAGCAGTCTTCTGGGGAGTTCTCCTTTACTCGAAAGGAGCTGGAAATTGGGTGAGTTGCTGTGTTACAGAAATCATCTTTCCCCCCATTTTTCCTCATATTATTACCTATGAGACACTACTGGAGCTTCTAAGTGTGACTAGATAGATGTATTTAGAAGAGATTTACTCTGTACATGTCACCAATGGATATTAATATCAACACCCAATAAATCAAAATGATGATAAAAAAACAGTGAAATTACATGTTGCCATTCGCCAGTACCACGGCCAGCTAATATTATTACAAAAACAGAATCTAACCTAGATATGCTTGGATTGTGATCAGAGTGGAAAAAATACTTTCACATAAGAAAAAAAGAATTTGAATAAAGGACCAGGAAATTAAGACCAAGGAGTTTAAACAGAGAATATTGAAGTATAGTTAAGTTCTAAATCCAGGACATCAAAAATCCAAAACAACAAACATATGAGTTTAAAAATCCAGGTCAAAAATAACCATGTGTTATCATCAAATCTAGGGGCCCCACTGGTAGATTAATATCAGGATACAGTATCTAGCAAGTTGCTTTCAAATATTGATATATTATACTTCCTACCTATTCATTTTTGTGGCACAGTCTTTCCCAAATCAATACTACACATTTATATATAAGGAAGACTGTACAGTTTAATGTTTCTGTGGTTTGTGTAACTGTACAGTATATCTTATGTTAACATTTGCCAAGTCCAGCAAGGCCTTACTTCCAATAGTTATTATCTAGCCTATTGAACACTGAGTTATTAATTCAACCAACTGTTGTCTTTTACTGGTTATATAGTTGCAGAGCAGGTCTTGCCTTCAAGATTATTATTGAACCGTCTTAAATATAAGTTTACATACAGAACAATGGAGCATACCTCATGCAGAACTACAGAAGTGGATTAATGGTTGTTAATGCTGTGGTATATAACCTGGCTAAATGAAAGCAAAAACAAAAAATGTTCAGACACAATTGTAACCAGTACAGTATAAACTTGAGAACAGAAGCCTTTTTAATCTGATTATATTGGGCTGGTTTAAGGTAATGTCCTGGCTGCTGATGATATCCTGGACCATTAAAACATACCTTACAGCATCGACTTTGTATAGTTTATATAAAGACAAGAAAAGAAAAGCAAATGGTAAAATATTATATGCAGGATGTAAAAATGTTAGACTTGAATACATAATGGGAGGTTTCAACCCTGAAAGTCCACCTTATGAAAAGGACCTAAGTGTCATAATGGACTTTTCCATTTCTACATTGAAACAATGGACAGAAGTGATTAGGAAAGCTAATATGATGTTTAGGTAAACCATACTGGGTAGAGTACAGTTCAAGGGAGGCTACATTCAGGGACATTGTTAGGATTTTCAGAGGTCAGGGTCTTAGCTCCTCTCTGATCTTTGTATGCAGTCTTACTCAAATTACTTGGATAAAAACATTGAAGAATAGGGGAAGGGAAAGTCCCCCATGAAGTTTCACAACCTTTGAACCAACATTTAAAATTGAAGCGCGAGAGTGGGGTTTCCCTTGGCTTTTTGCTTAATGATCAGGAGCTTAATCAAATTGAATAAACAAAAAAATAAGAGGCTTACTGATATTCCCCAAAAAAATACAGAAAATAAAAATACAGAGGCTGGCATAATAATGCAAGATTAATTCAATCAATAATTAAATAGTTAAATATTAAAAAATTCTTAAATAACTTAACAAAAATAGCCAGTTATAAAGAAATACAAAATAATAAAACTTAATAAGAACTTAAGGAACAGAAACTGGTGATTGATGTGATACAGCAAGGGTTTAATCCTTCACTCAAGTCTCTTTTCTTTCTGTTTGTTTATTTATAATGTTGTTTGCTCCTTTTTGTAATTATTATGATATTGTTCTGTAAAAGATACAGTATGTTGTGTGTTATATTATGTTTATGAATTGTTTATTTTTTCAGTTGACCTTTGTTCTTTGAGTTATGTTTCTTCTGGTATGTATGTTGACTCTAGAAGGTAGTGTCCCTTGACGCAGCAGCAGGGGGACCACCGCCAGTTCAATTTAAGACCTGGAAGAGTACACGGTGGCTGCTGTGGCACTAACAACTGTTTTTGTTTGTCCCTTCTTGGATTTTAAATTTAAGCACCTGTAACTTCTCTTCCATTTGATTGATGTTTGTTACTGGATTTTGACTTTGTTTTCGGATTTAGAGTTTCTGGATTTTAGACTGGCTTTGTTTATTTAAGACCTGGATTAATGCATACCTTTTTTTAATCATTTTTGCTTCTGCTCTTGCTTTTGTTTTCAAAAATCTGCAAGTAAATAATTTAAATATACATGAATTATTTTTATCATTGTGGACCAGAGGTTTTCCTCCTCCAAAATCTGCTCTATTTTGGCTTGTGCAGGCCATGAAGCCTGCCTCTTGAATTTAAAGCCAGGCAGATTTTTGGTTCTAGGCTGTATTTAGAGAGCCTTGCAGCCTAGTTTTTCAGAGAAAGCCTGTTGTGAAGATTTATGAGACCTACATTTCATAGTGCTGGGAAAGGCCACTAAAGAATAAATAATTAACAATAAAAACAAAATTAAGTTAACCTGATTGAATAAAAAAAAAGCAGAAATAGACTGATACACATACTCTACTCAAATACAGACTAAACCCACATGAAGAAAGCAGAAAAAAAGTTTAACAGAACAATAGTAAACTAGAAACAATGGTTCCAAAGAACAACACTTCAAAACAAAAAATCATTCATTCATTAATTTTCTATCCTGCTTAGCCCCGAACAGAGTCTGCTGGATCCTATCCCAGCTAGCACAGGACACAAGGCAAGAACAAACCCTGGGCAGGGCGTCATTGCATTGCTGCAAAATAAAAATTCAACAATCTGAAATCCAAATTCTGAATTTAAAATCCCTAGAGAGATAAGGCTTAAGAAAAATACAAGGGAAGGTTTACATGAGAGAGGAGACAAAAACATAAAAGCTTAACTTACAAATACCACAGCAATGTTTAGTAACAGGAAGTGGACTTAAATGGACCTCTCGGGTAACTGCAGCCCTAATGATCACAGCACCTGAAAAGCTTAATTAATAATGAAGTTCTGTCCATACTAACACAAACCATAACTGAAAGCAAAGAGCTAGGGAAAATTAAAGCACAAAATAAAATGTAATCAAGACAAAGGTACTGCTGTTAAACCATGCACACATTGAATTACTTACCAAAAAGTGTGGCAGACAAACAAAGTTTTTGAACTGAATGGAAAGTTCTTATAAAATTTATTGTAACACTCTAAAATACAGGTAAGTGTGTTGGGCCTCTGAAGTACTGATTTTACTCAGTCAATAATTTGCTTGCATCTTTTTTACCATGGCTGTCATTCATTGACTGCAGCCAAATTTTTAAATAGCATAACATCTCTGAATAAGTTTATTCCAACTCTTTTACAGTCTCACACATACAAGTAACTGTTCATGCTCCTCTGTTTACAAATGTGTAGCCATTAGGTCCCAGACAGTCTTTTGAAATTCCATCTACTTTATAATACACCCTCAGTGACCACTTATTCTATATGTGCTATTCACCATCAGGTAGTGATCACTGCCTGCTTTTCATGTGCTCCCAATTCATCAAAATGGCTTAATTCAGATTACAGATCAACTTATTAAACGAGTGTGCTGATGTCTGCATGCATATTGGAACATGTTGTCATATTTAGCATGGTGCTTTTTAGTTTTTATTTCATGATTTATGTTTTTTCTTTTCTTCTATGATTTGTCTTTAGAGTTCATTCTGAGATTGCAGATTGGAATTGTACACCTAAAATATCAATCAATAAAATTAACTGAAAAAGCATTTATTGTTTGAAAGATATTTACAAAATCATTGCCGCAACAGACATTCCAGTTGTAATACAAGGGATGACTCCTCTCTGAAAATAAAGTGAAATTACTGGGTCATGGAGTGAAAAGACAATTCTGGAACAAGGGCATAACTTACAGCAGTGAAGGTGTACAAATTAATTTACAGAGATAAGGTCTATTGCTTTTTCATAGCAGCAGTATAAATATTTATATGCATGATTCTGCTCTGACTTAATCCAAGTATATTCACAAGTGTAGCTTGAAAAACAAAATATCAAATGGGGTGGGGGAAAAGCAAGCATTTTCAGTTCCTAAACTTGAGTATTATAATGAGATCCTCTGGTATGAACTAATATCCAAAGCCTGATTTTCATAGAACACACTGTATGCTGGGCAAATAAGTATGTTGGCTAATATAAACACACACACAGAACTTTTTTTGTCTTAGCAGTTATATGAGCACAATACTTATAGACATTATTGCGTCTGACAGTATTCAAATTATGCCTTACTTTTTTTAGCCAAGGTGACCAGCACAATTGCACCAGGCAGCATCAAACAGCAATGGTGAGCAATTGCAACCCTCACAAAATATTAATAAGACCCCTTTATTAAAACTGTAATTACTTAACTCATAAAAGCAAGGTTAACTGGACATCCAGAAAATTGAATTTGAAAGTCAAGTTTATACATACAGTGCCACAAAAACTATAGTATCTAACTAACATTCTCGTGGCATTCGGCAACATTAGATCAGATCCAGATGTGTGATGTTTGCACATTCTCCTTGTAACCAGAATAGGGTTTGGCATCCTGCAACTCTGTAATGAATTGAAAAAGGATAGGTAAACATATTTCATATAAGTACACTTCTTATTTTCTTCAAACTGCATAGCCCTTTCTAGTAATTTTCCATGTGATTAATATTTTAAGAAGTAACTCTATTGGTTCTGCAGTTACACAGTAGTGCAGTTCACTGCATTGTTGCCTGACAGCTCCAGGACGATTGTTTGAGTCCCAGTCTAGATCCGGTCTGTATGGAGTTTGCACCTTCTTTCCACTTCTAAAGGGGTGCTTGTTTCTGACCTGTAGATATGCAGGTTAGATGGCTTTAAAATAAGATCAGTATGAGTAAGTAATTGTGTCCTGTGATTCTCTGGTAGACATTCCAGAAAAAAGCTTCTGAACTGTGACTTTTTCTGCAAGCTGTACTGAATATGAACCTACACGTGATATATGCAAATTCAGAAAATAAATTAATGAAAACACTAGTTGGTATTTTTCCATCCATCCACCTATCCATCCATCTATCCTTCCAGACATCTGATATCTCCATCTACTTATTCCGTCACTGAGTCACTGAGAGGTGGAGCTTATCCCAAAACATTGCATGCAAATAGAGTTGAAGTTTTTCAGTTAATTTTTTCTAATATATTGTTTTCCAATGATTTGTACATTAATTTTGCATGCTTGCACAGTGGTTTGTGTTACTTCCTCAGAGCTGAAGTGATCTGGATTCGATTCCTGTTTGGGTTACTCACAGTGGAGAATCTGTATATTCTCTGGTGGCCTCGTGTATAACGCCATGCATAGAAATCACATTAAAACATGGTGAACGGCCAAAACTGGAAATGTGTGTATGCCCAAAAAATGCAGATGTAAAAAAATGTGTGTACGCCAAGTTCCACGCACTTTCTCTTTATGAATCCTAATCAACATGAGTTTTAACATACATGCATACATCTACAGCCCCACCCTGACTCCTCCCCGAATTTTGCACTTTTTGTGCCATGTGGTTTATTTTTTTTTATTTGCTTACATATTTTTGTGAAAACTCACACAAGCAAATATAAAACTTATCCTTAACACAAGAAAAATAGTACTAGGAATGTATGCTAAAATTACAATTTTCCGATCCCTTTTGTCATCACAAACATGTGCCGGAAAAATGGAAGTCATCTTTTCTTGATACTGAAAGTTGCTGCTTCAACTGTATGTTTTTAGGCTTTAATTTTCCAGCGCTCAATGTCAGATTATTCTTTATTGTAAAATGTATGCGAGGGCAAGATATTTTTAAGCTATAGAAAATTCTGTATTTTGAAACATAAGTTCATGTGGCAAATACATGTGTAACAACCTTGCACCACCAATCCTTTATTGGTAGGCAAAGACCTGAGCTCTTTATAATGGTGTCGCCACCTCTATTGTTGGCAGGTTCACTATAGCCCACTTTAAGCCCGGTAATACCCAATCCAAGCACTGTTACTCAGATATTACTAAAACAAAACTCTCTTTACTTAATTGGAACATGAACAGTTTCCAAAACTTAAGGTATTTACAAATATATACACAATACATAAAACACAAACACTAAATTATTTACAACTATACAATACATATATTATGTGTCCGAAACTACTGGTGAGCTCACCCAGGACTTGTTTACCCAGTCAGTAAATATTACTCACTCCGTTGAGGGCCCCAAATGTAGCTCGGGTGCGTAATGGCCACACAAACAAGAACAAAAACTGGCCCTTTCACTTGAAAGTTTATTCAAGCCGCTTTAAAACCAACAAACAAAATAAACACTGACCTTGTTTTATATCTTCCTCCTTATACACCCTCAAACACCCTCTTTACTCGCTGATCGCCATTTCTGCACTTGCGTCCTGCCTGCCGGCTTTCCCTTTATCACCCAACTCCTTTTATGTTTTAGCCGTGTGCTAAAGTTAGTTCCTCTTTCTGTCTTTCCGTCTTGCTTCGCCGTTTTGCCTCAACAGCGCCTCTCTTTTCTCTTTCTGTCTTGTTTCAGTGTTTTGCCTCAACAGCGCCTCTCTTTTCTCTTTCTGTCTTGTTTCAGCGTTTTGCCTCAATGGCGCCTCTCTTTTCTCTCTTTCCGTTTTGTTTAAGCGTGCTGCCTGAAACTCTCTCTCTCGTTCCTTCTTCCCGTCTTGTTTCGGCGTGCTGCCTCAACTACGACTCTTTCTGCAACTTCCCCTTGTTTTGGCATTCTGCCTCAACAGTCTCTCTTTCTGCCACGCCTGGTTTCGGCGTTCTACCTCAACAGTCTCTTTTAGCAACGAACTCTCCTCTCTTTCTTTCTTCCCATCTTGTTTCGGCATGCTACCTTAACTACGACTGTTTCTGCAACTCTTTCTTTACATCTTGTTTCGGCGTGCTGCCTCAACTACGACTCTTTCTGCAACTTCCCCTCCCTCGTCAATCAGGCGACACATATATATATTCAACTTTACTCAACCCCCACAACTTGTATCCCAATTCCTTCAATAAACTTTATTTACACAAACAAGGTTATATTTTCCTTTTGAAACCTGACCAGGTTACACATGTATAAAATGTTTGCAAAGAAATAACTTCAACTTGAAAAATACCAGATTTATCCTTTAAAATTCTATTATCTAGTAAGTTAAACATTTTATAAAGGATAAGTTTGATATTTTTCAAGTTACAGTATTTCTTCAAAATCAGTTATATAGTAATTTGACACATAAAATTGTTTTCTAAAGGAAAGCATTTTTATAAATTTCAAAAATACCTTCTCTGTTGTATGAGCTTACAATGGAGCTCTATGGAATCCTGTATTCATATCTGATAAAAAAAAAAAAAAAAAACAAATATCGTCAATGGTACAGTCAATTATGACAAATGTATGTTATTTGCCATTTGTTGAAATGGCAAATGCAATGCATTTTATTACTATATGCATTACAAAGTATGCTCCAATAGATGGTGCACTGCAAACGTTAATACTGAGGTCTACATTGATTGCTTAGATTTCATCCTGTCTTAGACGGGTACCACAGCTAGTTTTAGTATACTAAATGCACCTTATTTGGAAGGTCCAAAGTGAGGTGAGTCAGTATTGTGGCCTAACGTATACAATGAAGACAAGAGAACACTCCAAGTAACTCCATAAAAAAGTGATTGAAAAGCAGGCCATCCAGCAAAACAGTGATTTTGCAAGAAGACTAATGAAGGTGGCCATCAAGATACCTATGAGGGCTTGGAAAATGGCTGGGATTGGAGAGACGTGCAACAGCTGCAGCCATGTGCTTCACTAGTCACAACTTTATGAGAGAGTGGCAAAGAGGAAGCCACTCTTAATTAAAACAAACATGACATCTGAGGTAGAGTTTTCCAGAAAGCACATTGGAGACTTGTGATGGTAGAGGGTATTCAACAAAACGTAGTGAAATCCTGGAGGAAAACCTGATGCAGTCTGCAAGAAACCTGAGTCTTGGTAGAAGATTTGTTTTTCAGTAAGACAACAACCTCAAACATAACGTTAAAACTACACAACAATAGCTTAAAAACAATATTTTTAATGTCCTGGAATGGCCAATTCAGAGTCCAGATCTCAATCCATTTAAGAATTTGTGGATGGACCTGAAAAATTACTGTTCATTCATGATCCCTAAGCAGCCTGAAGAAACATGAGCAGTTTTGCGAAGAAAATGAATGGGGAAAAATTACAGTCTAGATGTGCAAAGTTGATATGGAGCTGTTCTCTCAGACTCAAGGCCCTTATGGCTGCCCAAGGTTCATCTACTAAATACTGACTTGAAGGGAATGAATAGTTACATGATCAATTATTTTATTTTTTATATTTGTATTTACTTTAAAACAGTTTACAGCTATCTGTTTTCACCTTAACACTGAAGGATCCTTTTCTTTTGATCAATGTCAAAAAAACAAATTACATCTACTGTATGTGATTGAATGTTGTCTAACAATAAAATGTGAATATTCTTATAGGGCCAGTATTATCCTACTATAACCTTTTACAATAAGTAAGTAATAAAAAATTAAAATGTCTGTCCTTGTGACCAGTGGACACAGATTTCACTGTGAATGAGTTTGAAACTCTAGAGTGTGTAAGATGCTAGGGGTCACTGTCACCCCTGTAACCCCAACAGACAGATACACTGGACACAGGTTAAAAGGAATAAGAATTTGTTTTTAATCTTTCTTTTAAATAGTGCCCTTCAAGCACCACCGCCACCAGTAAACAGGCAAATCAACCCAATAATATTCACAATACACACACCTCCACACCTCCCACCCAACAAGCAAGCTAGAGTCGGGAGGAGTATGACAGAGTTTGCTGGGTTCACAGCAGTCCTTTAAATAGTCCTTGACCCAGAAGTGCTTCCATTCTTCCTCCTATGTGACTTGCCAGCATTTCCAGGTCACATGGAGGACTTCTTCAGCCCAGAAGTACTTTGGGGCTTCCGTCCCCATGACTTGGGAGTACTTCCAGGCTATACAGAAAGTACTAATCCCCAGTTCCTCCTGCAGTGTATCCTGGCAGCATCCATGGTACCCAGCAGAGCTGTGAAACAAAACTCCAGATCCCATGGTGCCCTGCGGGAATCCTGGGCGCAACTACAGTGGTGTGAAAAACTATTTGCCCCCTTCCTGATTTCTTATTCTTTTGCATGTTTTCTGATCATCAAACACATTTAACCATTAGTCAAATATAACACAAGTAAACACAAAATGCAGTTTTTAAATGATGGTTTTATTATTTAGGAGAAAAAATCCAAACCTACATGGCCCTTTGTGAAAAAGTAATTGCCCCCTGAACCTAATAACTGGTTGGGCCACCCTTAGCAGCAATAACTGCAATCGAGCATTTGCAATAACTTGCAATGAGCCTTTTACAGCGCTCTGGAGGAATTTTGGCCCACTCATCTTTGCAGAATTGTTGTAATTCAGCTTTATTTGAGGGTTTTCTAGCATGAACCGCCTTTTTAAGGTCATGCCATAGCATCTCAATTGGATTCAGGTCAGGACTTTGACTAGGCCACTCCAAAGTCTTCATTTTGTTTTTCTTCAGTCATTCAGAGGTGGATTTGCTGGTGTGTTTTGGGTCATTGTCCTGTTGCAGCACCCAGGATCGCTTCAGCTTGAGTTGACGAACAGATGGCCGGACATTCTCCTTCAGGACTTTTTGGTAGACAGTAGAATTCATGGTTCCATCTATCACAGCAAGCCTTCCAGGTCCTGAAGCAGCAAAACAACCCTAGACCATCACACTACCACTACCATATTTTACTGTTGGTATGGTCTTTTTCTGAAATGCTGTGTTCCTTTTACGCCAGATGTAACGGGACATTTGCCTTCCAAAAAGTTCAACTTTTGTCTCATCAGTCCACAAGGTATTTTCCCAAAAGTCTTGGCAATCATTGAGATGTTTCTTAGCAAAATTGAGACGAGCCCTAATGTTCTTTTGCTTAACAGTGGTTTGCGTCTTGGAAATCTGCCATGCAGGCCGTTTTTGCCCAGTCTCTTTCTTATGGTGGAGTCCTGAACACTGACTTTAATTGAGGCAAGTGAGGCCTGCAGTTCTTTAGACGTTGTCCTGGGGTCTTTGTCACCTCTCGGATGAGTCGTCTCTACGCTCTTGGGGTAATTTTGGTCGGCCGGCCACTCCTGGGAAGGTTCACCACTGTTCCATGTTTTTGCCATTTGTGGATAATGGCTCTCACTGTGGTTCGCTGGAGTCCCAAAGCTTTAGAAATGGCTTTATAACCTTTACCAGACTGATAGATCTCAATTACTTCTGTTCTCATTTGTTCCTGAATTTCTTTGGATCTTGGCATGATGTCTAGCTTTTGAGGTGCTTTTGGTCTACTTCTCTGTGTCAGGCAGCTCCTATTTAAGTGATTTCTTGATTGAAACAGGTGTGGCAGTAATCAGGCCTGGGGTGGCTACGAAATTAAACTCAGGTGTGATACACCACAGTTAGGTTATTTTTAACAAGGGGGCAATTACTTTTTCACACAGGGCCATGTAGGTTTGGATTTTTTTCTCCCTAAATAATAAAAACCATCATTTAAAAACTGTATTTTGTGTTTACTTGTGTTATATTTGACTAATGGTTAAATGTGTTTGATGATCAGAAACATTTTGTGTGACAAACATGCAAAAGAGTAAGAAATCAGGAAGGGGGCAAATAGTTTTTCACACCACTGTATGCTTCATGGAAATTGCGATCTAGCATCTTGGGGAGGCAGTGTCCCAAAGTAGCTGCCTTCCCCCATCCTTCTACTCTTTGGGTGTATCGGCTGGGTTGAGCTGCCGGCCGTCCACCACAAGTGAAAACAGCAAAGTGATGTAACAACATGGGGGAGAGCTTTTATTCCATATTTCACATTGATGAGTTGAATGTCTAGATCCAAAAAAGAATTAATGCATATGCACCATAAAAATAGTCCAACATACACAGGGCCATCTTAATGTATGGGCATTGGCCTTGGGCCCAAGAAGCACTGGGACACATTATATTTCTGATGCCTGTGTATGTTTCTGTTTTGCTGTCAAAATAAGGGACCTAGTGCACTTCTTTGCCCGGGGGCCTATGATGCTGTTAAAATGGCCCTGTCAATGGCATTAACTGCTCTGTAAAAATGTGCTAAATAGTGCAAGACATTTTGTTTTACATTTAATGGATACAGTCAATTATTTATCTTCTGCACTATCAACTTATTATCCTATTAAGATTCATTGCCCCCTAAGAAACGTAAATGATTCTTACAGTATATGTTTTAATTAGAAAATTGTTTCAACACGGATGCTGTCTATCATTTTCTTAGACCTCAAAGAAGGAATGACCACAGCTTCTGTACACTGTTCTGAAGATCATCTCAACTAGTTTTAATTATTATAAATCCCATTAAAATGTCAGCAAATATAACAGAATTGTGATTGCTCAAAAAAGGCAATTATTCCCATAGTGCACTGTATGAATAAAGAGAAGTTATTACAGTAAAAATTAAATTGAATGAACAGATGTGCACTACCTGTGGCAATTTAATTATTCCGAATGAGGAGTAGAGATTTTGTTGAATCCATGCTCATGGGCATATTGGTGTTTATATTTACAAACCATTTATACAAAGTAGGGAATGCATGAACATCACTTTTGTGCTGAGAGGGACCAATGTGAAGCTTGTATAACTGTTTTCTCTTCACACAAGTGGCCCTCACTTCACAACCTGTTCATCTAGGTTAGGTTCTCACCTACTCTGAAGTACAGAAAGCCAGTGTCTTACTGTGGGCATACACTATGTGATTATAGCCCAACTTGTGAGCACCACAGTGGTTATTTTCAAATTGGCAAAAATATCACAAGAAAGCTGTTGATGGTCAAAAAGAAGATACCTTCTCTACATTACTTTATTCCTGTGAAACATGGACATTGACAAAGAAGGAAATTTTTAAACTGAATTTGTTTGAATTGAGATGTTACAGAAAGATTTTATAAATTGGATGGAGACACAAGGTAAAAAATGAAACAATTTGAAAATATCTTAAATGAGAGAAAATGATTTTCAAAGATATTAAGGAACAGAAGATCTGTCTCTTTCAGCATCTATGCATGATTGGAGGACAAAAACTAATCAAAATAATGATAAAGAGAAAAATGAATTGGAAAAAGTGAGTAGGAGGTCCAGCAAGGAGATGGATTAAGGACATTAAAGAATGGTTAAGAGAATGAGAATGGACAGCATTAAATATGACTAAGGAAAGAAAATAATTCTGGAAACCATCATGAAAAGAATGAAAAGCACCTTTCAGTCTCTACAATCCCTAGAAGGACCACAGAGGATATCTGGTTTTGAATCTGGAAGAGATACATTCCAAAATGATCTAAGTGACTTACGGGCTTGGATAGTTATTTGACGTGTGAAAAATATTTAGGTTTTAGTATGTGAGGTGTGTGAAGTCTTGTGATCTGATTCTGCATTTCAGTTCCCACTGACCAAACAGGTTGTTTCTCAGTGCTTAGTCTTTTGGAAGCCCGGCTGTGAAACATTTTTGAATGTGTGAGAATTATGACTGATTGGGTGAGTTCTTTCAAGGCAACCACCCAATGTAAAATTCTTCTAAGATATCATGTTTAGGTCTTCAAAGATAAATTATTGAGAAAAGCTGATCCACAGCCTCAAATATCTGGCAGCATTACATACTTTAATGGAATGTTTGTCTTTTTCTTTTTTGGATACACTTAAAACTGTGGCAAGAAAATTCGTTACATCCTCCTCTGAAGTCATTCTTCAAAGTGTCAAATTGTATGGGTACTGAAATGACTTGCTAAGTGGTCTTACCACACAATCATGCAAGACTGCAAATGTGCTGCCAGTTCATGAGCCTGTGATATTTTATTTGCAATCTGTCATCAATACAGATGTATAGTGGGTTCTTATTCTTGTGTAACACTCTTCACAGAATACAGATTCATGCTTACACATTTCTAAATATAGAAGTAACGGTAAAGTGCTAAGCCTCGTAAAGCATTCATACATAACCATGGACGGCCGGGATGCCTCTTCGCTGGGAGGACCGGGGGAACGAGCCTGCTCAGGACAGTACCTCTCCTGGAATGGTACTTGGCTGTCCCCCTGGGTTGCAATGGTGCCTTGGACTCCTGCAGGTTTCATGGGAGTTTGAGTTGCATACAGCCCTGTTGGGATCTGGGGGCACCGCCAGGAGGTGCTACAGCTACTCCTGAGCCCATATGGGCGGTTATTTCACCACACCCTGAAGTGCTGCCAGAAGTAGGTCATCAGCACCTGGAGCACTTCTGGGTAATGTATAAAAGGAGCCACCAGACACTACTCAGGGAGCCAGAGTCAGGCGGAAGGAGACAAAGCTTGCCGAGGTGGAGTGAAGGACAAAAAGAAAAGAAATAAGAAGAGATAATTGTGTTCAGGTGTGTTGTTTGTGTTTACTTATGGGAATGGGGAAGGCGTTGACTGAAACTGAAGAAGCAAAATAAAAATCACATGTGTGTCTTCTGCATCTGTATGTGCCAGGTTAGGTGGCTGGAATGCCCCCTACTGGTGTCACACCAGGTATATCAATGTTTAACACACTCAGAATCATACTAATATTAAGTCTTAAAATAAGAATTAAACTATTGTCTGTTGAAATTCCTGGAGACCAAAGTCTTTTATAAAAGGCAGACTCAGAAGTCTAATGATTCAGACCACTATCCTTTATAGATAGATAGAACTTTATTTGTCCCCAGAGGGAAATTTGGCTTTTAACAGAAGCTCTTTAAACAAATAAATACATAAATAGATAGATAAATAATTAAGTTAGTAACTAAATAAATAAATATACACATACATTGGTCTGAACACATGCTGGAATGACTGTACAGGAAACAAATTAAAAGAAAAAAAAGTTCTAACTTGGCTGTTACAATCACAGTGAGGCATTATGCAGACATATTGCTGTTGGTATGATGGAGCCCCCGTAGCGTTTCTTGACACTCTTCTACTGAATAATTTGTTGGCTGAAAGTCCTCAGTGTCATTATGTCAGAGAAAGGATTTGTGGCATTGTTCAAAATGCCACTCAGTTTTGTTTTAATGCTCTCGTTAGCTACTACTTCCAGAGGGGGTGCACAGTGCATCCTATAACTGAGCCTGACTTTTTAATTAGCTTCTTGATTTGGTGGGCTTCTCTTAAAGTGATGTTACCAGCCCAGGACACTACGGTGTAGAAAATCACACTGACCATCACAGAGTTATAGAAGTTGTGAAGGGCGTCACTTCCCACATTGAAGTAACAAAGACTCCTAAGGGAAAATAATCTGCTCTGCCCTTTCTTATATAATTCCTCTGTGTTCCAAGACCAGTCCAACATTTCATTAATGTGGACCCCCAAGTACTTGTGGGAGTGAAACACCTCTTTTGTGTGGCAAAAGTTAATAACCAGTTGCTTGGTTTACTGATAAGTTGCCAACAATTCTCTCTGCACCAAGAAACAAACCTCCACCTGGCTCCTATACACTGTCTCATCCCCTTTATCAATACTCCCCATAAGTGCAGACTCATCTGAGAATTTCTGCAAGTTACATGACCTGATGTTATTTTTATAGTCTGAGGTGTACAGCATGAAGAAAAAAGGAGACAAGACTGTTCCTTCTGGTGTTCCACTGTTGCTCACATCTATATCAGAAACACAGTCCTTGAGTGTCAAACTGTGGTCTGCCTCTGAGTTTACCCCTTAACAGGGGATGACTGCATGGTATTGAAGGCACAGGAGAAATCAAAAACATAATTCTTACAGTGCAACTAGCTTTGTCTTGGTGAGAATAAGCCTTGTGGAGCAGACAGACAGATAATCTCCAATCTTGGTCCAATAGGCAAACTGCAGTGGGTCTAGGTGGTCTACCACAATACGACTCATACAGTCCAGGGCTAGTCCCTCAAAAGTCTTCATGATGTGAGACATAACTACCACTGCCTGTAGTCATTAGTTGAAGAGGTGCCTGCCTTCTTTGGAACAGGAACAATGCAGGATGTTTTCTACAGCAGTGGCAGTTTCTGAAACCGCAGGAACACACTAAGCAGTTGACAGAGAACACCACAAAGTTTGTCAGCAAAGGCCTTAAGAAACTGAGGACTGACTCCATGTGATCCCACAGCTTTTACTGTGTGTAGCTTCCTCAGTTGTCTCCTTACTTGCTTTTGAGTTTATGTACAGTGCACACTGATGATCATGGGTGGACTTGAGAGCTGGAATGGCCAGTAACATGGTATGAGTTGTTGATGTGGTAGGGATGGTGTGGGGAAACTGGTCATTGGAAGAAGGTGGCATTTGGTGGGAAAATCTATTAAATTTGTTAAGGGCATTAGCTTTGTTCACATCTTCTTTCTGGCACCTGAGCCCTGGATTGCTTGAGTCTCCTAATTATCCCCAGTCCATTCTAGAAAACCTTTTGTGTTATTCTGAGTGAGTTTGTTTTCTGTTTTTACTTGGTAAGCTTCCTTTCTTTCACTCAGCTTTTTCTTTGCATCCTTCAAAGCCTCTTTGTCTCCATATCTCAATGCTGTTTTTCTCATTCAGGAGGCCTTTTAGCTCCTTAGTAATCCAGGGCTTGTTGTTTGGAAAGCAATGCACTGTCTTTGTGGGTACCACTTTGTCAACAAAATAGTTAGTATATAATATAGTCTGTGATGCAGTGACAGAGTCTGTCAGTAGTTTTTCCACTTGACATTTGCACATCATTCCTGAGGCTGTCATTTGGAAGCAGTCATTCAGAGCCATTTCAGCCTCAAGGCTCCACTTCCTCACTGGTGGTAATATATTGCTGTCTAATAACAGGTTTGTAGCTGTGAATAAGATGATTCAGATTTTCCTAAAGGAGCAAGTAGATTACACTTAAAGGCATCTTTAACATTTAAATGCAGCAAGTCCAGCTTCTTATTTCCTTGAGTGGAACCAGTCACAACCTGCTAGAAAATTGTCATTGTTTGTTCCAAAGTCACATGGTTGACATCGCCACATATTATTACTACAGGGTAGGAGTGAGCTATCATTAAAGTTTCGGTAACAGAATGGATCGTTTCCATTGCTAGGTACCCATTAGCAGAGGGATGAATATGAATCGTAGTAAGGATGATGTAATTTATCTCCCTGGGCAGATAACGTGGATGAATTGCAACAGCCAGAATTTCAATGTCTGAATTACAATCTGTAGTTTTAACTGTATTATGCTCCCTTTAACACTATTCCTCATTCACATATATGACCAGTCTCCCTCCTGTCTTTTTTCTACACCACATTTGGTCTCTATCTGCTCAAATACAATGAAATCCATCCTGTATTAAAACAGTGTCAGGTACAGTGGAACCTCTGTTCACGAACGTCTCGGTACACGTACAACTCGGTTTACGACCAAAAAGTTCGCCAAACTTTTGCCTCGGTTCACGACCACACACTCGGTATACGAACAAGCCAGTTTCCCTTTTGGTTTGTGCGCGCCGATGATTTCCACATGTGTTACATTGCTCTCGGTCAGACGTGCATGCTTGCACGTGCGTGCGTGCTTTTGCTTTGTACTCTTTGTGCTCTATTCCATTTCCCTTCCGGTTCATATGCGCCGATTACTGTATTTAAGCTCGTGTTGAGCCACTCCCTGTCCACTGTTCTCAGTCAGACGTGCGTGCTTTACCTGTGATCTCTTTGTGCTCTACAGTATTTTGTGTGCTTTTGCAGTTAACCATGGCTTCTAAGCACTGTCACCTCCTCTCCACCCAGTTCCTCCTCACTTCATGCCAGAGCTCGACTCATGCAAGGTTAGTTTTCTTGGTGGTTTATGATTAGTTTTTGTATTACAGATTTTTCAAATGTTCATTTTTCGGTTCATAGCGTGAATTGTTGCAATGTTACTTTTCTTGGTTGTTTATTAAGTTACGGATTTTTCAAATGTTCTTTTTTTTTCCCTGTGCTTAAAACTCATTTAAAAAAAGTGTTTACAGCGATCGGGTTGTAAGGCTATTAGCGTGAACTCCTGCAATGTTACTTTCTTGGTTGCTTGTGGTTGGTTTTTAAATAAAGTTCGGATTTGTTCAAATGTTCCTTTTTTTTCCCTGTGCTTAAAACTCATTAAAAAGTGTTTACAGCGATCGGGTCATAAGGCTATAGCGCGAACTCTTGCAATGTTAGTTTTCTCTGTTCTTCAAGGTTTTCTCTGTGTTTTTCAATGTTTTTACATTTAGTTTACTATTAGATGTGCATTCTGTCGTATAATTAACTATATTTGTGCTTAAAAATCTTTACAAAAATGTATTTACATACAGTTCGTACGGTCTGGAACAGATTAATTGTATTTACATACAATCCTATGGGGGAAATTGCTTCGAGGTTCCACTGTATATCAGATTTAAGCCAGCTCTCCATAAAGCGCAAAACTCCACTATACTTGCATGCTCCATGGGCTGTTATAAGTGTTGACAGTTCATCCATCTTATTTTTCAGCAATCAAACATTTTCCACTACAATAAATGCTAGACCAGTTTTAAAACATTTTCACCTTGCTTTTACTCTTGCGTCAGCACGTTGCCCTCTCCATCTATGGACAAACAGTTCCTGTGGTAGAATGAGACTGAGATGCTTAGGCACTTGCTATCACAATGTAAGTAGCAGATTACAGGAGTATTTAATACAACCTGCTTTCATTCTACAATATCATAAACTCACAACTACATAACTAAAATAAATGGAGGTCTAGTGTGTTAGTAAGCTTCTCAGTCACTATTTTTTCTCAACGGGAGGAGTAGCCCACCAAAGCAGCAGTAGCACCATGTGCCACAGATTGATCTACAGGAGCTAAATTGAATAAAAGAGGGTGGTTATATAGGGGAAAATATCATTTTATCATTTTATTTGCAGCCCATTTTATTTGGTAGTGCATTTGAAACTTAGAACTGCAGTTGCAGCCCCCTTAACAAACTTAATATTAAACGTGAGTTTAGCTCTATAGCATAACAGCTGTAATTGGCAAATCCAGATTGCCTCAGTGTGAGAAAGAGAGGGCCCATAATAGAATTGAACCCGCGTTATGCTCTCTGATGCCAGGATGGATTTTGGCCACCTTGATATTAAAGTAGAATAGAGATGGATGGCTTGACAGATTTCAAATAAGATAAAAATAAATTAAAACCTGAAACACAGGAAAAATTAGATGGTATTGGTCAATCAAGACAATTGGATGGTTGTACAGTGGATTAAGAAAGTATTTAGATGCCTTCTGTGTCTGAACATTTTATTGTGTTGTAGTTTTAATTTTAAGTGAATACATTTTCCATTTTTGATTGACAATTTACATTCAATAGCCCATATTGATAAAGTGAAAATGTTGTCTCTGCAAATCTATTAAAAATCAAAAACTAAAATCTCATTCATTTAAGTATTCAGGCCCTTTATTCAGAAGTTTGTAAAAGCCCCTTTGGCAGCAGTTACAACTTTGAGTCTTCTTAGGTATGTTTCTACAAGATTTGCACACTTGGATTTGGGCAGTTTACCCATTTTTCCTGGCAGATCCTTTCAATGTCTGCTGGATTGGATGGGAAGCATCTGAAAACTGTCATCTTTGGTCTCCCCACAGATTTTCTGTGGGTTTTAAGCCTGGGCTTTGGCTGGGCTACTCAAGGAGAGTCAGCGACTTGTCTCAAAGTCACTTCAGAATTGTTCTGGCTATACAGTTTGGCTCATTGACATGCTGAAAGATGAAAATTTGCTCCAGTCTGAGATCACATGCACTCTGGAGCAAGTTTTCTTCAAGGACCTCCCTGTATTTAGCTCCATTGATCCTACTGTCTACTTTTCCTCAACTCTCACCAGTCTCCCTAACACTGCTACTGAGAAACACCATATTCATTGTATGATGCTGCCATCACTTCACCTTGGAGATGATATTAGGCAGTGCCTGGTCTTTACCAAACATAGTATTTGGAGGTGTACTCAAAGAGTCCAATTTTTCTCCCATTAGACTAGGGAATCTTTTTTTTTTATCATGCTCCTTTAAACTCCTATTCCCTTTACTTGAGACTGGCATCTGTCTAGCCACTCTACCCTAAATGTCTGATGGAGTGCTGCTGAGACAGATTCTCCCATCTGAGCAGAGGACTTCTGAAACTCTCTGACCAAAGCCCTTCTTGTCTGGTTACTCAGTTTGGCCAGACAGCCAACTCTAGGAAGAGTCCATTTCACAATTATTGAGGTCACTGTGCTCCTTTAAACACTCAAAGCTTTAGAAATGTTTTATACCCATGTCATAATATGTGCTTCACCATAATTTGATTGCGGAGGTCTACAGAAAGTTCTTGGACTTCATCTTTTAGGGTTTGCCCTGACATGCAGCATGAGTTGTGCAACTTTACATTCATAAGTGTTTGTCTATCTAAACAAAGTCCAATCAATTCAGTTTTCCACAGGTGCACTCCAGTTAAGTTCTAGACACATCTCAAAGATAATTAACGCAAAAAGGATGTACCTGATCATAATGAGTGCCACGGCAAAGGGTCCAAATACTTACATAAATAAGATACAAGAGTCTTCTGAAAACATGCTTTCACTTTGTAACTATGAGTTGCTGAGTGTAGATATATGGGCATAAATAGCACAGTTATCCATTTAAAATGAATTTTCCAACACAATAAAATGTGTATAAAGAGAAGGGACTTCAATACTTTGAGTCTACTGTATATATCCTAATGAAGAATATAATAAGATGTTTTTAAAACACAGGAATGGGAGAAAATTAGTAAACAACTGTAATAAACAGCAGACTTGAGCCATGAAGTGTTGGGGAACCAGCAGGTCTGTGCTAAATCCCAGGGATATGAGGGAAAAAGTACAGGGTGGTCCAAATCTAATTATGCATATCCAGATCGTCTGGATGACTTTGATTTATGCGGGGACGATTCCAGTTCAGCGCAAAGACGATTCTTCATCTCGTCAGTTTGCACACTTCTCGATGGTCCGGGATTTTTCGGGTGATTTTCTATGTAATAAACTTAATAAGTTATAGCATAATGAAAATTGCATAATTAGATCTGGGCCACCCTATAGTTAAAATAAACAGAATGTGAGGGTGCTAAAACAAAAAAAGAACTGGTGCTCCTGAGTGGGTTCTTCTCAGTCAATGAACTGACACCTTCTTTCCGTTTTCGGTTTCTTTTGGAAAGGATGTGTCTTGGCGATGAGGAATCAGAAGTGACATCACTTGCCTTCCATATGGGGTTTGCCTGAAGTGAAGATGGAAAAAGGAGATTGCATTACCGAGTGCGCCCCTCTCTACTTGGGGTAGCATTACTTACCTGAATAAAGCCTACAAATAAAAAATCCAAAGCAGAGAATCATGTAAATGATTACTTTCCTTTAAATATGTAATTCTCCATATACATATTTAATTTCACTGTTTGAGGAAACTTCTATCTAATCCATCTGTTTTCCAATAGGAGGCGCTAGCTCCTTGGAAATACGTTTTATTCAATTGCGACGTCTTAACCTGAATTTAGATAATTATAAATTAAAGAGGCGATACCCTCCCTTAGTGATACGGCAGTGAAAAATCACATAAGAGAAAAAAATAACTTATTTTTGTTTAATATCGGCTTACACTGCATATAAGACAAGGGAAGCGAATAGCAAGACTCATTCCAAGGGTGGGGGCCTGGCGTGTAGAATATGCCATCATCATCGCTGTGTAGGAAGGATTTTCAGGACTGAATGATGTAGTCTTCCATCCATCCATCGGCTTCCAACGTGTTTGGCTACTGTCCAAGTCTTTTATACCATTTTCTCCACGTGCAGGCCCCCATGTAGGCAAATAGTCCAATTCCAAACGAGGAAAGAAGATTTTGTGCTGACTTTTAACAGAAGAAAAAAACAGTATGCACCTGTGTTTAGGTTGACTATACATTCCCCCAGCTGTCTTTGTCTATCTTGCCCTGTGCTTGGTCTAGCAATTCCAAATGCTGAGCCCCTTTGTACTAAATCTGGCTCAGCTGTGCATGTAAAAAGAAAAACAGATTTAAACTGACTGCACAGAGACAGTGACATTAAATGTACTATTATTATACACTCACCTAAAGAATTATTAGGAACACCTGTTCAATGTCTCATTAATGCAATTATCTAATCAATCAATCACATGGCAGTTGCTTCAATGCATTTAGGGGTGTGGTCCTGGTCAAGACAATCTTCTGAACTCCAAACTGAATGTCAGAATGGGAAAGAAAAGTGATTTAAGCAATTTTGAGCGTGGCATGGTTGTTGGTGCCAGATGGGCCGGTCTGAGTATTTCACAATCTGCTCAGTTACTGGGATTTTCACGCACAACCATTTCTAGGGTTTACAAAGAATGGTGTGAAAAGGGAAAAACATCCAGTATGCGGCAGTCCTGTGGGCGAAAATGCCTTGTTGATGCTAGAGGTCAGAGGAGAATGGGCCGACTGATTCAAGCTGATAGAAGAGCAACTTTGACTGAAATAACCACTCATTACAACCGAGGTATGCAGCAAAGCATTTGTGAAGCCACAACACGCACAACCTTGAGGCGGATGGGCTACAACAGTAGAAGACCCCACCAGGTACCACTCATCTCCACTACAAATAGGAAAAAGAGGCTACAATTTGCACGAGCTCACCAAAATTGGACAGTTGAAGACTGGAAAAATGTTGCCTGGTCTGATGAGTCTCGATTTCTGTTGAGACATTCAAATGGTAGAGTCAGAATTTGGCGTAAACAGAATGAGAACATGGATCCATCATGCCTTGTTACCACTGTGCAGGCTGGTGGTGGTGATGTAATGGTGTGGGGGATGTTTTCTTGGCACACTTTAGGCCCCTTAGTGCCAATTGGGCATCGTTTAAATGCCACGGGCTACATGAGCATTGTTTCTGACCATGTCCATCCCTTCATGACCACCATATACCCATCCTCTTATGGCTACTTCCAGCAGGATAATGCACCATGTCACAAAGCTCGAATCATTTCAAATTGGTTTCTTGAACATGACAATGAATTCACTGTACTAAAATGGCCCCCACAGTCACCAGATCTCAACCCAATAGAGCATCTTTGGGATGTGGTGGAACGGGAGCTTCGTGCCCTGGATGTGCATCCCACAAATCTCCATCAACTGCAAGATGCTATCCTATCAATATGGGCCAACATTTCTAAAGAATGCTTTCAGCACCTTGTTGAATCAATGCCATGTAGAATTAAGGCATTTCTGAAGGCGAAAGGGGGTCTAACACCGTATTAGTATGGTGTTCCTAATAATCCTTTAGGTGAGTGTATAATACCATCCATGTCTTCTCTTCAGCAAAACTATCCTAGAAGGAGCAAAGTCTGTTTGAGATCACAATTTCATCACCATCCAGATCTTCATGTAGACTAGGCCAATTAAGAAATGCCATGTGGCATGACAGAAAACTGAAACAGGAACATCAAAAGTAAAACGTCAAGTAAACTCCACACACACATCAAGCAGGCTAGAAACTGGGCCCTGCTTACTGGAGCTGGTAGGAAGAAATGCTACCCATGGTAACATGCTGCAATTTGAAGCAATGTACAGTTTAAAGAAACTGCTATAGTAATGATATTTGATCCAATTTAAAAAATAGGAAACGTATAATAGAAAACAAAATGAAATACAACAGAGGATTAATCTTGTTAAATTTATATGAAGATGTGAGTTACTTCATCTTCAAAAATGAGAGTCCAAATTAAACAACAGTTAAAAATTCCAATGAGAGTTAAACAATTACTCAAACTGTGTAATGAAGATTTGAAGACTGACCACAAAATAAATGACTTTAACCCCCAATGCAGGTTTCAAATTAAATGAATTTTGATTGCAGTAGTAGTAGTACACTGAAATGTAGTTTTAAAATATTTATTTTTTAATCAGTCATAAAGCACATTTATTTCAAGGACTTCTCTGGTGAGAATTCAGCGTGTTACTTCTTAATAACAGTCCTAATTTTAACAGAATGTGCTTTTTGGTGACTAGGCATTGTGCAATATTGTTTAAGCTCTCCTGTGAAGGGCTCTCCCTAGCAACAGATGGCTTTGTCTATCCTTTATTGTATGGATCTTGTCACTTGATTTAGTCTCAGCATACTTCTACAAACAATACATATACAGTAATTCTGTAGTTGAGATGTTTCAATTGATTGTATTATAAATGCACTTTATCTGGAAGAATCCATTTGTGCTGAGTCAGTATGGTCACCTAACTACACAATGAAGACAAAGGAACACTCGAAGCAACTCTGTGAAAAGGTGACTGAAAATCACAAGTGTGTGGATTGAGACAAGAAAATATCCAAGTCACTAAATATCTATTGTAGCCCACTTAAATCAATCATTAAGTAAGAGGAAGAGTATAGTACCGTTTTAAATCCCAGTAGAGCAGGCCGTCCACAAAAACTGAGTGATCATGCAAGAAGGAGACTAGTGAATGAGGTAATCAAGAGACCTCTAAGAACTCTGAAGGAGCTGTAAGCTACAGTGAGAATGACTGGAGAGAGACTATGTTCAATAACTGTTACCCAGGTGCTACACCAGTGGCAAAGAGAAAGCCAATATTATAAAAATAAATAAATAAATTAAATCACACAAGACACATGGGAGAATCTAAAGTCAGCTGGAAAAGGGTTCTGTGATCTGATGAAACCAAAATTGAGCTTTTTGATTTCAGATTGACCACCATATTTAAGCAGTGCACATTACCATAAACACACCATCCCCATCGTGAAACATGGTGGTGACAGCATCATGCTGTGGGATCACTTGTCTGAGGCAGGCTCTGTGTGGGTAAAGGATACAATGAATGCAGCAAAATACACAAAAATCTTGGAGGAAATCTGATGCAGTCTGTGAAAACCCTTCACCTTGGCAGAATATTTCTTTTTCAGCAAGACAATGACCCCAAGCATAAAGCTAACGTTACACAGGAATGACTTAATGTTAGAGTTCTGGAGCAGCCAAGTCAGAGTCCAGATCACAACCCACAATCCAATTGAGAATTTGTGAACTTAGAAAAGGCTGTTCACTCAAATGTCCATTTAGCCTGGCAGACCTTGAGCAGTGTTGCAAAGAACTGAGGCAATCCTTAGAAGATATTGAATGTTTCACTAGGACATAAGGTGCAAAAGAGGTTAATATAAATGAGGGACAACACACAGCCAACACTTCTGTCCAATTTGTTTTGTAATTCACAGGCTGTCCTCCTTATGTGCTTTATGGGTAAATAGCACAAAACATTTATATATGAACTTAATAATTGTTGAGCTTCATTGCATTTGACAATAGATGTCATTTTCTGAATTATTATATGATAAAGACCCCTTACTACAATAAACAATACTGAAGGAGGGCAGCAGAGCTCCAAATTCCAATGATCAAATGGTAACCAGGCCAAGATTTGAACCCTAATTTTTGAGGTGATGGGTTTTTATGTTTCACAAGAACTGCAATTACTACAGTGGTCAGATAAAGAGGATCAATAAAGATCTGGAAAAAAAAACATTTAAGGTGTACTGTGACTGATTGTCAATTAGATAGAAAGAGAATTCCTTAATTAGCTGACATTTTTAGGGATACGATATATTAATGAATACATCCTTTTGTGTTCCAGTGAAAGTTTAAGTAAACCCATCCTTTTTTCAGTGGATTCTATGAAATCTTCTTTATTCATTTTGACTAAACATGTTCAAATCCTTTATTCAAGGAACTGGCAAGTGGTTACAGAGAACTTCTCATAAGGATTGCTTTGACAGAAAGAGGAAGATTCCTCCTGACTTTAAAATTGACCAGAATGTGAGGCTGGCCATACTGCACAGCCATGTTTCCAAGTTAAAACCAGTTTGTGCCTCTTTTTCTCATTGGTGACAAAGAATATGAGATCTAGAAAATACTGGACTCTAGATATCAGGGTGTTGAGACTAATTCACTTATACGACTCAACTTTGATATTCGGTTCAATAAATTGTTAAATGAAATGTGAAATATGAAAACAATTTGCTAATGTATAGCAATGGAGCTCATTTGAAAAATGTTTTTATAAAAGGCAAAGTAAGTAATATTAACTAATTTTTCACTTTATTTCTTTTTTGTAACTCAATGCCAGTCAGATGCTTTTGAGGACTGACATGCAACACGTCACAACTCTCCAACACCATGAATGAAGTGATTAGGTTAAGTGACCATTCATGTTATCCGTTCAAAAGCCATCATATCCTCCTGTCATACCCAATAAAAAAAAGAATTTATTTTTCTCAAGTTTACTAAAATTTACACTAGGCATTTATTATAGTAATTTACGTCAGGAATCCAGATCTTATTTTGAATAATAATTGTTTTTCTCTTTTAGTAACATCATGTCAGAAGTATACTTGAATGGAGGCAAAATATTACTGTTTTTTTATTATATGGTCATTGTTACTTGTCTATGCATAGTTGTGTTGTCATAATGTTAGTAATCATCTCCTTGGGTTGTATCGTACTAGTTTTCTTGTTGGTGTCATCAAATAAAACAGAACCTCTACCCTAAACAAACTGCTGGGGTATTGAGATTCTTTTGGGTATTTTTGGATCTGTCTCAGTTTTTTCATGGTAGTTTTGCTTTGTTTGTTGTTTGATCTTTGCTTTTTGGTATTTTCTGTTCATCCTTGTTGTGTTCAAGATTTTCTATACAGGCCTTTTTGCATTTTAATTTTTGGGCCTTAGTATATTTTTTGAAATTTAAGTTATCCTTTTGGATTTTCGTTAGAGCTAAACCTTTATATGCTTGGGATTTTCTACTTTGTATTTTGATTGTCTTTGTGTATTTATTTAGAATACTTGATCATTCTGCTTTGTATTTTAATAACTTAGCAATTGTACATTTATTTATATTACACGTTGTAAAAGACAATTCAGTACACAACATAAAGGTTTGGGGTTTCCGGCCCCGTATACTGTACAATTCTCCACAGTACAAAGCAAAAAAGGGTCAAAATACATAAACAAAATTCATATGTATGCACGACACCGAATCATGGCGTCGGCGGCCATTTTATGAAGGAGGAGCCGGAAGTGGAGGAATGCTGGGAGGGAACCGTGGGGGAAGATGGGATCGATGACGTCAGGAACAATGGAGGAGGAAGGGCGGAAGTAACGTACTGTGGGCAAACCAGGCTTATGGTGACGGAGCGTCTTTTTTTCTGTAAGAAAGCAAAGGAAAAAGGTTAGTACCCCGCCATTCCCTGCCGGCAAATGTCTTCCCAAGTGTGTTAAGATCCGTCCGCGGTCTCCTACTCAAGCGTCGATGACCGACCCCCTTAGCCCAAAACCGTCAGGTCAGGCGGACCTAACCGAGAGGTTGTGGAATACGAGAGAGGGCATCGGCATTGGCCTGAAGGGTGCCACGACGATAAGTGACGGTGAACTTATACGGCTGTAAATCCAGAAACCACCTGGTGACTCGCGGATTCGACTCTTTATGTAGGGACATCCACTGAAGTGCAGCGTGATCATCACCAGAGTGAATTCGCGACCCAACAGGTAGTAACGGAGATGGGTCACCGCCCACTTAATGGTCAAGGCCTCCCTCTCCACTGCCGCATACCTGGTGTCTCGGTCCAGCAGTTTCCGGCTTAAGTACATCACGGGGTGTTCGACACCATCGTACGCTTTGACTCAACACGGCGCCCAGGCCTGTGTCCGAAGCGTCGGTCTGGAGAATAAAAGGGAGCCCAAAATCGGGTGTCTTTAATACAGGTGCCGACGTTAGGGCCTTTTTTAGGTCACTGAATGCGTGTTCCGCCTTGTCGTTCCATACCACGCATAAGGGAGCACCCTTCTTTGTTAAATTGGTCAAGGGTGCTGCCCTTTCGGAGAAACGAGCGGTAGTACCCTGCCAACCCCAAGAAAGCCTGCACCTGTCTCTTGGTATTCAGACGGGGCCATTCCAAGATGTCCTTGATTTTTGAACACTGTGGTCTCACCTGTCCTCATCCCACCAGGTAGCCTAAATACTTGGCCTCCTTCAAGCCAAAAAAACACTTCCGAGGGTTTATGTGGAGGCCGGCTTTAGCTAGTGTTGTGAGGACAGCAGAGACCTGCAATAGATGCTCCTTCCAGGTGCCGGAATAGATGACTACGTCATCCAAGTAGGCGGCATTATAGGACTGGTGGGGCTTCAGCACTCTATCCACCAGATGTTGAAAGGTCGCCGGGGCCCCGTGAAGCCCAAATGGGAGGACCTTATATTGCCAATGCCAAAGGGGTGCTAAAGGCCGTTTTTTCTTTTGCGGATGCCGTTAAGGGAATTTGCCAATACCCTTTCATCATGTCAAGAGAGCCGTACCCAGCCGCTCAAGAAGGTCGTCAATGCAGGGCATCGGGTAGGCATCGAATTTGGAGACCTGATTTAGACATCTAAAGTCGTTACAGAACCTCCAGGAGCCGTCTAGCTTGGAAACGAGGACGATATGACTGGACCAGGGACTATGGCTCTCCTCAATAATGTCCATATCCAACATTCGTTGCACCTCCAATTCCACTTCAGCGCGTTTTGCCTTCGGGAGTCTATAGGGTCTCTCCCGGACGATTACTCCGGGGTCCGTGACTATGTCATGTGCAATCAGCGAGGTCCGGCCGGGTGACTCGCTCACTACTTCGGGGACGGTTCGGATCGCATGGGTTAACTTCTGCTGCTGTAGGTGCGTCAGCTCATCACCGAGGTTAAGGGCAGACATGCACGCGAACAGGGAGAGGGATCTACGGGAGTCGGGGAACTCCTCCCTGTATTTCCAGGGTTTTAATAAATTTACATGGTAGATCCTCTCACTCGGCCAATGATTGGGCTGTTTAACCAAATAGTTGACGAGTCCCTTTCTTTCCTTAACCTCGTATGGCCCTTGCCAGTGAGCGAGTAACTTAGAGTGAGAGTTAGGAACAAGCACCATCACCCGATCCCCCGGGCGGAACTCCCGGAGGACGGAGTTACGATTGTAACACCGGGCCTGCGCTGCCTGCGCACGAGTCACGTGGTCTTTTAGCGGCCTGATTTTAGTGAGCCTGTCGCGCAGTTGCGCCACATACTCCAGTATGTTAGAGGAGGGAAGGGCCTCAGCCTCCCAGCCCTCTTTTACTATATCCAAAATGCCTCGGGGTTGTCGCCCATATAACAACTTAAAAGGGGAGAAGCCCGTAGAGGCCTGAGGTACTTCCCGGTAGGCAAAAAGCACGAGCGGGAGGAGCTGGTCCCAGTTCCTGCCATCCGCGTTGACTACTTTGCGGAGCATCTGTTTAAGCGTCTGAGTAAAACGCTCCACCAACCCGTCTGTCTGCGGGTGATAGACAGACGTCTTCAGGTGCTTTATCCGGAGTAATTTGGCCACCTAACTGAACGTACCTGAGGTGAAGGGGGTACCCTGGTCCGTGAGGACTTCTTTGGGAATACCAACTCTGGAAAATAAGTTGACTAATTCCCGTGCGATATTTTTGGTGTTAGCGGAGCGCAGGGGAACCGCCTCTGGGTATCGGGTGGCGTAATCCACCATAACCAATATGCACTTATGGCCACGGTTTGAGGCTTCCAGGGGTCCTACTAAGTCGACCCCTATTCTGTCGAAGGGGATATCGATCAGGGGTATAGGGAAGAGAGGAGCGCAGTCCCTCCTAGGAATCTGGCGGATCTGACACTCCGGACAGGATTGGCAGAAACGCCGGACCTCCTCGTTGATCCCAGCCCAGTAAAAGCAGAGCTTAATTCTCTCCAAAGTCTTTTCGGCCTCGAGGTGGGCGCCTAGGAGGTGAGCGTGAGCTAGTTCACATACCTCCCGCCGGAAGGTACGCAGAACTAGCAGCAACTTCCTCACCTCGCCCTCGTGGGTTGCCACCCGATACAACAGATTGTTTTCAAGCACAAAAAAGGGCTTGTGTGGTATGGATCCGTCGGCTTGGGAGCTGTTTGGCAGAACAACCACATTCCGGGCAAACCGCAGGGAATCGTCATTCCACTGCTCCCTCTTGAATGAGGCCGGCGTGGATCGAAATTGGTGATCCAAGCTACCCAGAGGGTCTTGTGAGCTGGGCTCTGGAAGAGCTCCCTGGTTTGTTTCTTCCCCGGCGGATACTTCCGGGTCAGGGTCCATCGCCAAGGAAGCGTCCCCCGATGTGCCAGCACCATTAGGGCCTGCCCCGGAGCACGGCGTGGAGACCACGGGAGGGGCGCCTCGCCCCCTCATAGCCAGACCCAACGAGGCCCCGGGAGCGGTGTGTGTCTTACCGCATTTTTTATGCGAACAGTCTTGTCCCAAGATCACCGGATAGGGGGTTTCGGGCAACACCGCGACCACCAACTTAGTCAACTCCCCCTTCCAGGTGATATAACATTGTGCGGAACGATACGACTTGGTCCCTCCATGCACGCAAGTGACTTGTAGATGTTGTTTTAGCCACTGTCGCGGTAACACATAACGGCGAGCCACAATGGTTATATTGCTGCCGGAGTCGAACAGAGCCACCACCGCATGCCCATTCAACAACACCACTCCCGTTTTTGGACTCGCCAAGGGATGCGACGGGGTACAGTACCTTTCCGTTGAGGCCCAGGTGCAGTCCATTGGCTCCGTGGGGATGTTCATGGGACAGGTCGGCAGCAGGTGGCCGGTCTCACCGCACTTGTAACAGCGCGGGGAGGCCAGCTTTTCTTTGGATATCTGTGGCGCTTCTGCAGCGTGTCGAGGGGGCTCGGGGGTGGCCGCCCGTCCCTGTCGGTTCCCACGAGCTGGCCTTTCTGACCCCCCGACTCGGAGGACCACTAGCTGACGCTCGAGGACTTCCAGGAGTCCTGGCATGTCCTTGTAAGGATGCCGCCGGACCTGCTGGGCGAGGGAACTGGGCATTGCGTTGACCAAGCCCTCACAGGCCACCTGCTCTACGACCTTCCGGGCCTGGGGTCCCTCGGGCCGTAGCCAACACCCCATCTTGCCCCAGAATTCAAAGGCCTGTGCTCGGGCGGGTTTCTCGGGGTCGAACTGCCAGTTCCGCCACTTTCCCGTCTGCTGGCCCGGCGTGATGCCGTAGTGTGCCAGGATCTCCGGTTTTAGGAGGTCGTAGTTCGCGGCCTCCTCCTCGGGGAGATCATAATAAGCCTTCTGCGCGGGTCCCTTCAGGTAGGGCGCCAGAATGGACGCCCACTCGGACCGCTGCCACTCATTCCGGTGGCCGCCCCTCAAAATGCCAAATATGACTCGGCGCCGTCCGCCGGGTCATGGGTACCAAAGGCGGAGGTGTCGGTCTAGGCGGGTTGGGCCTTACCCTCTGGGCTTCTGCCAACCTGGCCTTCGTTGCCTCCAATTCCCGGGTGGTAGCGGCTTGCGCTTGCTGCAGGGATAGGATCTGTGCATTCATCCCTTGCAGCACTGTGTTGAGGTCCTGTCCTTCTGTCATGTTTTCGGATCTTCTATCCTGCCGGCTACGCCACTGTAAAAGACGAATCAGGACACAACATAAAGGTTTGGGGTTTTTGGCCCTGTATACTGTACAATTCTCCACAGTACAAAGCAAAAAAGGGTCAAAATACATAAACAAAATTCATATGTATGCACGACACCGAATCATGGCATCGGCGGCCATTTTATGAAGGAGGAGCCGGAAGTGGAGGAATGCTGGGAAGGAACCGTGGGGGAAGATGGAATCGATGACGTCAGGAACAATGGAGGAGGAAGGGCGGAAGTAACGTACTGCGGGCAAACCAGGCTTATGGTGGCGGAGCGTCTTTTTTTCTGTAAGAAAGCAAAGGAAAAAGGTTAGTACCCGCCATTCCCTGCCGGCAAATGTCTTCCCAAGTGTGCTAAGATCCGTCTGCGGTCTCCTACTCGCGCGAGCGTGACAACGTCTTATGACTGTACTTCTGCTATATTTTTATGTGTTTATTTAAACCAGTTTACTGTATATGATTCTACACTTGTTTTGGGTTTTTTTAATTTGTAGATTTTATTTATGACATTATTTGTTCATTCTATTCTTTCTTTTATGAGATGTTCTATTCCTTGGTGTGTTTTGGAAACCATCTTGTGTTTTAAAGATTAGTGCTGTTTTGAGCACTGGTTGTTAGGACAGCGCCTCACATTTCCAGGGGTGTGTCATCAGAGAGGTTGTGACACCAGGGTAATTGACACAACTTAATAAAAAGCTGACTGAAATTCAGTTCATCATTTGAGTTGTGGATTCAAAACCCTTTTCTATGTGTTTTTCTTAAATCTTTTCTGCTTTGCTTTTATGTGGTTGTCACTTTTTGCTAACATTCTTTGGCCTCAGTTTTTGTATCACGTCTTGACCTGATGAGTGTGTCCTTTCTGACTTTTTCTGTCTCACATGTATCTCCTGATGCTGACAAAAATTGTCAGTTTGCTGTCATAACAACTTGACCTTTCCATATTTTTATTATTTTGCTATTGTACTTTTATTTAAATTACTTGACTATTTAGCTCTGTATTTCTTTGCTCAACTGTCATTTGTATATTCATTTTGTTAATCTTGCCTTTGGATTTTGATAAATTGGCACTTGTGTATTTTTATTTTTTGGCTTTTGCACCTTGTATTTTAAAATTTTTTTTGGTTACTTAGTCTTTTCTCCTCTTGATAGTTTTAGCATTTTGGCCTATTTCTTTTTACAGTTTGTCCTTTTATCCATTACTGTTATGCTTGTGGTGGTTAATACATCAATTTAATTAAATTAAGACAGTTTAGGATATCATGGTTTCCTTAACTCTTCCCTTCTGTACTATGAGAAATCATAAAAATTACTTTCACAGCCAGCTAAAAGATCTGTTGGCAAGCACACAGCTTCATCCAGTGCTCATTTTTATTGCAAGCCAGTTTTTACAGAAAAATGACTGGAAGGTGAAAGTAGCGGGAGCCGTCAGCTTCTCAGTCAGGGAATGGTTTGTAAGTCAGAAAGAGAAAGAAAAAAAAGTGATTGTCAAAAGCCAAAGCAAAAGTACAAAACAAAATGGTGTCACCAAAATATCAATAAAAAATAATATTCAAAAAACTGAAATAAAACGCCAAAAAATTCACAAAAATGGCTTCCTGAGAGTCAGTTTTGCCTTGTGACATGGTGCTCCATCATGCTGGAAAATATACAGATCATCACTAAATTGCGGCAGGGTTGTTGGGAGAAGTTGCTCTTGGAGAACATTTTGATACTTTTCTGCCTCACTCCGTGCTGTCCGTAGACAGCTTAAACAACTTGGCACATTCACATAAAAACGACAATGGGTGAGTTTTCTTGATGGCTTTTACTGGACGTATCTTGTTGTAAACTGAAATATATACAAAAGAAACATACAGGTATATATGGGTGTGCAACCAAAGACAATAAATAATGATTTACAAAGCAATACAAAGCAGGCAGTATACATTTAACAATAACGCTTTAAAAAACACTTACAAGGCAAGTGATTTCCACAGTCGGATCAAGATAAAGAGAAGCATGTAGACAGGTGTCCAAATTGCAGCGTACCACAACTAACCAGACCCAGGAGTTTATATACCTTAAAAATACGCTTCGGACGTGACCGAAACAAGAGATAAAGGGGTGCCTACGTGAAACACATGGGGTGTATTGAATTTAAATGCTTATTATAGGACCTACAAGCTTTATGTGAGTTTCATAGACATTTATGACACCACTGTGAGTGGGACATGACTGACAGGTGTGTTAATAAATGGCAAGACAAAAGGGGAGCACAGCTCAACAAATAACAGTAACAGCTAACAGCATGTGGGGCAGAACAGATACCTTTTTTTATTCATGGCACTGTTCCTGAACAGAATTGTGAGTGGGCCCACTCACTTGGATGAGAAGCAAACCCACACATGGATTGTCTCAGGATGCTTCACTTTTCTTCTCGGGACAATTGATTTTTCAGGTGTGAGGATTCATCCAGGGAAATAACTTTGCACCAGTCCTCGGCTGCGCAGTCGTTGTTCTTCCTGCAGAATTTTAGTCTGTCCTTGATGTTTTTCTTGGAAAGAAGTGGTTTCTTTGCTGCACTTCATGACACAAAGGTCTTCATCTCACTGTGCATTCACATGCACTCACACCCACCTACTGCCAATACTGAACAAGCTCTGCACAGGCGGCAACACGATTCTGTAGCAGATTCCTCAGGAGAACACGGTCCTGCTACTTGCTGGATGCTCTTGGACGTCTTGAAGCCTTCTTCACTGCAATTGAACCTTTCACCTTGGAGTTCTTGATGATCCAGTAAATGGTTCTTTCAGGTGCCATTTTAATAGAAAAGTGATAATGTCTGCACCGTTTCTTTGGAGGTAATTATTGCTAATACAAGAAGACAATGATTTCGAGCGCAGCAGTCCCTCTTTTATAGCAATCAGTCTGCCCTTCTAATTCAGCAGAGTGATTTCAGCTGTTCTCGTTCACTCCTTCACCTGTGCTGATGATGTGACTATACTGAAATGAAGTTAGCTGATCATTTTGTGCTGTTTGCAATGAATTGATCACTGTGACATTTGATCACTCTGTACAATAATCTAAAAACAATGTGAACTGCCATCACAAAAAATGAAGACACAAATTTTGTAAAACACAACATTGGGTCACTGCTAAAACTTTAGGCCAATTCTACTTACAATTGGCATCCTTTGGTTATGCCTGCTCTTGAGCTCCTGAGAGCAACAATGCATCATATTGCTTATATTTTTCTAACATTAATGTACAGTGACTACATTCTGTCATGAAAAGACTGCATAGTGTAATTATGTTTTTCTTGTTCATGCATGGTGCTTATTTTATGTTTGTGTGTGTGCCTCAGCATTGTGAAGCACGTAGTGCCATACTGTAAGCAATTATCACTGATTTTGATTGTGGCACACTAAAGTAGATTCAGGTTCTGATTTAAGACTACTGTATGCAATATATTTTTTTAAAATTATGTACCATTTATCATTAAAGTTAGACAGCCCAGGGGCTCAAGGAAAAATGTTTCCATTGTTTTACACAAATTTAATTTCATTTTATTGATCTAAAGCATAGTTTACTTAATCTGAGTATTGATTTACATTATGTTCACACAAGTGGCATTAAAGAGTGAGGACCCCAAAACACATTTTATTCTTCAGAAAATCTAAATAATTTGACATTAGCAATGAAAATGTGACTGGGGAGTAATGAGAGATCATGGAGCAAGAGAACTACTATTTGGTGGCTGGAATAACGTACACATTTAATGAGGGACTGGAAGGAAAAACAGCATTGTAAAAAGGTTTAAAATCTACAAAGGCAATTTTTAGAAACAAAATTTAGGTAATGGCCTTAAATGTGCTGTTGGCAAGGTGTGTGTGTTATTAGCTGGTATGCCTAGAGACACTAAAAGTAGGAACAAAGAGGGAAGAAAAAGAAAAGCAAAGTCAAGACAGGAGAAGGCATATTTCTGTTTTAATAATGAAAAGGCATAATTTTAAACAGAAAGCCATAGCTTGCTTGATTTTGTTTTACCACTGGTCCTCACAACTATGTAAGCACAATAGTGGGCTTATTTAAATAGAATGTTCATCAAGAAAAAGCTACAGAGAGCAGATAAGAATATTGTGGATGACATACTAGCTAAGGAAATGTTGCTTGTGCAGTCTTGTAGAGAATAATCTTGAGTCACCAATCGTTTAAATTATACATTTTTAAAATTCCAGGAAAAACTATACAATTCCATGCAATCTAGGATCTATGCCGAATATGGGACTCATGTGAAATGATACTGGTGTATATAAAGATATAAAGCTATATATACTTTCAGTGGCCTCCAAAACTGCTTGAATTCATTAATTAAGGGACAGAAACTTTCTTTTTGGCTACAAAAAACTTGAAACTTCATAGACATTCAGTAACAAGTTTTACCATAACCGCAACATTTTCAGAACATAGCACCATTAACATGCCTCTTGGGACATTCCCCTTCTTCGTAGCCCAGTTTACCGCCTTCCATGTGCCTTAGCTATAGATTTGACAAAGCAGTAGAAATGGACAGCTTAAACATTTCATTGATGGTGGAAATGGAGAGTGCCAACAAATGTTTCTATTTATGTTTGATTTCTAAATCATTTATTTATTACTGATCCTGTTAATACTCAAAATTAATTTCTCTTATTATCTCTTCTCTTAATGACTGTATTTTACATTAACATTCATGCAGCTATCCTTGATCTTTCATTGTCCTGCTTGCTAATAAATGTACAGGCTGACAGACAAATTGCAGTATTGTGATAATATCAAGCTAGGTCCACTGTATATATGGTTATTATTTTCATATGTACAGAGTGCACTGAAATTTTACACGTTATGTGTGGGTCTGGTGATGACCCACTGTTCACTTTAGGACCCTTTAAACTTTTGACTCTTGCTCTGTTAAGTCAAATTTACCAGTGTTTTGTGGAGATGCAGCTCCACTTGTGGTCACCATCAGAGTCGATCAAACTTGACTGCAATCATAAGTTCAATTATTCATTTAACCTCTAAACTTCTGAGGCAGTACAATACAGTATAGAGTAAGCAGGTTCAAAGTTTTATATACTCATAACTTTATATATATTCCACTTTTAAATGTGCCTATAGCAAAATAAAGCAGGGTGGGTGTGATAAATAACCCATACAACATAGATGAATGGGAGTTCTTACAAAAGTCTGTTTGCCTTTTACAAGCTCTTATTTGTGGATGAAGTGTGAAGGTAGATAATGTTGGCTAAACTTAAAACAAAGAGCAAGAACTTGTTGGAAAACAGTTGCACAACTAAACTGACCCAATACAAAAGTATAGGATGTATCACGCAATAAAAATAGACCCTTCAGTCAATGCCTACTGGCCACATCAACTTCCAAAATTAACATGATACCAAATTTGATGGACCAGCGATTGAACTTCAGCTGCGCCAGATAGAGGACGATTTAGGCAGGAATGGCCATTATAGATACAGGGTCCACGAAACGACTAAGCACTTAACTTGGACCTTCCTTGCAAGCTGTGCCAGTCAGTCTTGCTCTTTTATATCTTAAGTGCACCTTTGGCTAATACAAATTCCTGCACAGGCAAAAATCCTGAAGACCAGATTCAAATGGTTGATGGATAAAGACCCAGTTTCAATCATTTCAGGAAACATGTGACAATAAAAGTTCTGTAAGAAGAATAAAAATAAAGGTCAAAATAAATAAAAACAAAACTGGAAGGAAGGAAGGAGAAATAATTAAAACATGTCTTCAAGTTGCACATATCAACATAACTTAAAACCCAGGTTGGATGGGGTGCATTTGGGGTCTCTGGAATTTGTTTGTTGGGACAGTGTCAAGTCAGAGGCATTGATTTTTAGCCTTTGTCCGGCATCCAAAAAATATTTGCCCCCACCATTTTTTAAAGAAGAACCAATTGCACATAAGTTTATATGTTTCCAATGATTTCCTTTTACATGGTAAGAGTTATAAAACAAAGAATGACCTGAAAAAGTTTGTATTTGGTGAAAAAGGGTAAAATATGGCTTTTTTTTTTTTTTTAACTTGACAGCAATTCAGTGCATTCCTGGCAAACACCTTTAAGTATGCTGGATAAAAGCCGTGTCCAACAAATGCTTTCACAATAAGGGCATTGCTTGGAATTTCACAGGAATAGATGGAAAAATTATTTTAATCATTTCATGTGATCTTTAAATGTTTATGAGTGCTGAATTCAAAAATGAAAATACATTTTCTCTTTCACATATCTTTTTTTATGTAAATGTTATTTTCCTGTCAATTATATACAACCCCAAAGCAGAAAAAGTTGGGACAGTGTGGAAAATAAAAAATAAAGCAGTAATTTACAAATTTCCCTTAACTTTTATTTCATTGCAGACAGTATGAACACAAGATAATTCATGTTTTTTTTTTGGTCAACATCATTTGATTTGTAAATAAACATCCATTCTTGCCATTCGGGTTTGCAACACATTCCAAAAAATGTTGGGATGGAGGCAATTCAGGGGTAGTAATGAGGTATAATAACTAAATAATGATGTGATTTGAAGCTGGTGATGTTAACAGGTGATTGCAATCATGATTCGGTACAAAAGCAGCATCGAGGAAAGGCCTACTCCTTTAGGAGCAAAGATGGGCAGAGGATCACCAGTTTGCCACCAAGTGCGGGCAAAAATCTTTGAAATGATGAAGAAAAACGTTTCTCAAAGACAGATAGGAAGAGATTTGGGAATTTCTCCCTCTACAGCATAACATAGTGAAAAGAATCAGGAAACCTGGAGAAATTACCATGCGCAAAGGCCAAGGGTGCAAGCCTAAACTGAATGGCCGTGATCTCTGAGCCCTCAGACGGCACTGCATTAAAAACCGTCATTCATCAATAAATGATATAACTGCGTGGGCTCAGGACTACTTCAGGAAGTCACTCTCAAGCACTACAGTACGTAGTTACATTAGGAAATGCCAGCTAAAACTGTACTGTGCCAAACGGAAGCCGTACATAAATAGTGTCCAGAAGTGCCGTCGACTTCTCTGGGCTCGGAGGCATCTGGGATGGTCCATTGTGCAGTGGAAACGTGTATTGTGGTCAGACAAATCGGTTTTTCACATCTTTTTTGGAAGAAATGGACGCTGTGTGCTGCGGACCAAAGAGGAAAAGGACCATCCAGACTGTTACCAGATACAAGTCCAAAAGCCAGGGTCTGTCATGGTATGGGGTTGTGTCAGTGCCTTCGGCAAAGGTAACTTGCACTTCTGCAATGGCACCATCAATGCTGAGAAGTATATCTCAGTTTTGGAGGAACAAATGCTGCCTTCAAGACGACATCTTTTCCAGGGACACCCATGCTTATTTCAGCAAGACAATGCCAAACCACATACTGCGCGCATGACAAAGGCATGGCTGCGTAAGAAGAGGGTGCGGATGCTTGACTGGCCTGCCTGCAGCCCTGATTTGTCTCCTATAGAGAATGTTTGGCGCATTTTGAAACGAAAAATGCGTCAACTAAGACCCCATACTGTTGCGCACCTAAAACGTTGTTTGCAGGAAGAATGTGACAAACTAACACCTGCAACACTTAGTCACTTGATTTCTTCAATGCCTAAACATCTTTTAAATGTTGTGAAAAGACAGGGGAACTGTACAAAGTGGTAAATGCTGTACTGTCCCAACTTTTTTTGAAATGTGTTGCAAGCCTGAATGGCAAGAATGGATATTTATTTACAAATCAAATGATGTTGACAAAAAAAAATGAATTATTTTGTGTTCATACTGTCTGCAATGAAATAAAATTTGAGGAGAATTTATAACTTGCTTTTTTCTTTTTTTATTCACATTTTCCACACTGTCCCAACTTTTTCTGATTTGGGGTTGTATGTAAACAGTAGACGTAATTAAATATCAAAATTTTTGTTTGATAATTTGATTGAATTTAATTATTTCCTAATATTAAAACCTGAGTGTAAAGAAAACAGCTTTCTGTTTTGTTTTGTATTGGGTTTTTTTAACAGTTACTAACTAATATGGCCACCGTCAGTAATGTATGGATCTGGGTCAGCAATCATGATGTGCCAAAAATGGTCATATTTTCTGCTTTGGGTGGGACAGCAAGGCCATGAATTGAGTTTGGGTTCCGAAGGAATGCCCAGCTAGAAAAAATACTACAGCTTGGTACCCAAAACAGTATCCTCAGACCTGGCTTGATGGTTCCAAATAAAGGGCTCCTGCCACCCCTTCATTTTACTCATGGTTTAATTAAACAGTTTGTCAAAGCTCCACCAAAAGATGACGCCTGCTTGACGTGTTTGTGCCTGAAGTTTCTGGGTTGGTCTGAGGCTAAATACTGTACAAAGAGGGAATTTTTGCCAAATTTGATATAAGAAAAGTGACTTTGGACGCAGAATCTGATGGTATGATGAATGAGTCTGGAAAGAGGGACTTAGGTATCATTCAAAGAAGTAATTTCAAATTCTTTGGGTAACAGTAAAGATCCAAATGGGGAAAAAATGCTGAAAAATTTATTGTTAAGTTTGAGGAGTCGAGTTGCTACAGGAGTCAAAGTTCACTTTATGGATTCGCATTTGGAATTTTGTCCTGAAAAATTTGCAGCGATGAGTGAAGGACAGGGCAAAAGATTCTATCAGGATATCATAGACATGGAAAGACAGTACCAGGGACATTACCATGTCGGTCTGACAGGGAACTGCTGCGGGATGATTCATAACAAAATAGGCAAAAGTTTTGGATCAAGAAACTAAAGTTATACCAATGTGTATGTGTTCTTGATTACTGTATACATTTAAAAATATTAAATTGACTAAACCTACTTTCATGGTAAATAGTTTAATATAATGTTGTATACATTAATAAAGGGTGTCATTTGTTAAATTTTAATAACATTTCTTTTCAAATTAGTACTTAAATGCAATGTGATAGAAACATTCTAATTATACTTTTTATTGTGTTCATCAATGCAAGTAACAACGCAAGTAACAATAGCTATCTACAATTACATCTTTTTGTGAGATTAATTTTGCAGACTTGTTTGTGTCAGATATTGAAATTTATGTTTGCCTGAATGCCTGCAAAATGTGTCTTCCAAGAGGTGAACTTTGAGATTTGGTTTTGTTCAGCTGAACTGGACACTGTGCAGAAAAGAATATTTAATGCACACTCACACAAACACGAACAGGTTCATCTAAATGTAAGAGCGTTACTATATTTAAGCTATGTGATGATGTGACCACTGGCTCTAAATCAGGACATGTTTGTCTTCATCACCATCTACCACCGTCAACACACAGGGTTTTGCAGGGTATGTGTTGCTAGGGGGTTTAAGGACGTCTCTACCCTGGAACTATCCAAAGCGAGAGGAAAGTGAGCTGAAAGGTCCACGCCTGCTGTGCTGGAGACTACGTGTTTCTTCAGCCTACTAAGGCTACATTAAGACTGCAGAGAACAGTGACGAAATTTTGAGTTTTGGCTCATATCCACCTTTTTTTTTTTTTTTGATTTTTCAAATTAATGTAAGTGATTCAAATTTGATATGAATGTTTTTCAATATCTATCCTGAACCAGCAAAACAATTAAAAATTAATTCATCAGGCAGAAGCAATCTAATAGGCACCCAAAAATAGCAGCTAAATTATAACTGCTGACAGGCTGACTTCTGAGAGTTTATACAGCATTACCAAATTGCTTAAAGCTGTTTTGAGTGGAATCATCATTGCCATTTCCATAGATTGAAACCTGAGGACATAAGAAATGAGTCAGAACTGGTGGGAATACAGTAGGATGTGGAGCGACTTAAAGCAAAGTAGTTGACAATTTCAGAATGTGAAGCGAGACATTTGACTATGGCAGTGTCTAACTGCAAGACTCCCTTGTAATAATTCATGCCGGAGGCGGGACACTGCAGAAGCGTCTAGCTGTTTGGATGTATTGGCAGGCATCCTCTTTATATTCTTTTTTAGACTTCTCCAAAAACATCAAATCAGTGTCACAGTTTTTCTTATGTTTGTCCTAATTCTATTTTATTTCACCTTTGATTTTAAACATAAAATCTAAAATCTAATTAGATTTTTCTTTCAGTTTTCTTCATTCCTTTGTATATTTTAAAAATAGGTATATTGTGATTTGCCAAATTTATTTTAGTTAAAAACACCATCAAACCATTTTCTGAAAAAGGACATATGGTCCCTGCACTGCGTATTTGTGTTTTTTTACTGCATTTCTCTGCAATCTGTAAAACACTTAGAAGTGGCAACTTTTTCATGCATTGTTCACTGTCTCCTCAGTGACTCCAATATTACACTTTCAGTAATATTTACTCCTAACCAGTACTGGTTTCTTTTCAGTTTTATGAGTAAACTTTGGAACTTTCTATACAGAACTTGTTCTCTTTAAAACTTGAATCCTACTTAACAAGGTTTTTGGGACCTTATTCCACATCCTTTGGTCATAGTTTCATCCCATTTTCTAAGTTTTCTGGATTCGTCCCAGAATATTTCTTGAATCCATTCTGTTGGGTGTTTTTTCTTTAGAAACTCAAGGGTAAATATTATCTGGTCCTGATGATTTGCTGGATTTCAGCCTACAAGTATAGATTGACAAATTAACTTAACACTCCAGAATACCTGAAGAAAAAACATGAGAATTCAAAGAATTTCCAAATTTCAAACTGAACTTTAGTCCCTGATTTGTAGTCAGCCACTTTAATAATTCTTTGCATTTATATAGCACTTTTCTCACTACTCAAAGCGCTTAGCAATTGCAGGTTAAGGGCCTTGCTCAAGGGCCCACCAGAGAAGAGTCCCTATTGGCATTTACGGGATTTGAACCGGCAACGTTCCGATTGCCAGTGCAGATCCCTAGCCTCAGAGCCACCACTCTACTGTACTGTAATTTCAGCTAAATGATACCTTATATATTTATGAATTTCTTCATAAATGGTATATATGAATAATACCTTATATATTTATGAATTTCTTCATAAAATCAATGACCATTCTTAAAGTACATTTGGGTCATTCTATTTTCACTACAACAAATAGGACATGAAAAGTACTTTTATGGTAAAGGAATCATAACTTCAAATACTGTTTATTTTTATTTTATATACCACCTTCAAAAGATGAAGGGCTTAGTCATAAAATATATATATTAATGAAAGGAAAAAGTAATATTCTAAAAATGTTGAGAAATGTGTTTTTTACAGGGCTAAATTTTATTACAGCAGCTGGATATTTTGAAGGTTTAATGATAAAAGAACTGTATATCTTTCTAAACTGCACATTGTAAAGTATTTGTGATCATAAAGAAGTGACAAATTTGAGTTGAAGTTCAGTTTGAGCAATAAAAAATTCAAAAGGAAAATGTAAGTTGCAGTTTGATTCTACAGTATATTTAACTGTGCAGACACCCATTGCTCTTGCTGGGAACTGGAGTCCCATAGGGCAGCCTTTTCAGGGGTACATCAATACTACCCGGGGAGCTGCTGGGGTTTATGATCTGTACTTTGTGGGGCTTCTGTTTGACCCAAAAGTATTTCCAACAGGCTATATCAAGCACCAAAAGTACTACCGGGTCAAATATAAAAGAAGCTGCTCAACCTCATCCAGGTGAATTGGAGCCAGGTGTGGAGGCTTTCCTGGGAGGAGTAGAAGAGAAACAAGCAAGAGAGAAAGAGAGAGAAACCAAGCTGGATTGGTAATTGTGATTATTAAAGAAGCCTTTTGTAAGGTAATTTATAAAAAAATAATGTTGCATTTGCATCTGGTCTGTGAGGATGTGTCTGGGATGCTGCAACACCCACCAGTAGTCACAATGCTTACTTAGTTATATTTTCAAATTTTCTTTATTCTATTGAGAGTAGTGGGGGCCAGAGCCGGTGTCATAGGGTACTCACACACAATTAAATTGGGGCATTCTAGAGTGGCCATACCCATAACAAGCATGTATTTGGGGATGTCAAAGGAAAATTAATGCAGACATGGAGGGACCATGCAAACTGCATACAGACAACATCTACATGAAGAATTCGACCCCATGCTACTGTAGGACAGACTGACATAATCCATTCTGTTGTTTTGGCTCGAACACAGAAGCTGGCTTAAAAGCCAGGATCAGATACACTTATTGCAGGCTAAAAATCTCAGTCTGCATGGTGTGGCCCCTCATTGGAATGCAGCTTTGTGCCATATTTCATAGGATGATCAATATTAGACATTGTAACATTGCAAGGATGTCTTCTGACTGTACGAGTTTGGCGCCCAAGTTCACACAAAGGCCCATAACTCAAGAACTAACAACCTTAAGTGACAGATCTTTGCACCAATAGTCAGCCAAAAGGATGGACTTTTCTGCATCCAAAAAGCCAATGACAAGACCTCTTTTATTTCATTTAAACACTTTAACCACATCCCAATTAACTGCTCTCTTTAGCAGAGTTATGAATAGAACAGCTCTCTTCACATTTCTAGCATCCCAGCCATGTAGTTAAGCAGAGATCCCATACTTATTGAAGCGTCCTTTGAACGGGTGTCTTTTTGGTTGTTTTAATTAATTACCAGAACTGCCAAAGGTAAAACTGATAATTAACTATCTGAGTAATAATACACCCCACACCCTTGGTGGACAAGTTAAAATTTATTCTGTTTCTACAATGTTATGTCACTGAAACATCAGCTCTAATCACTTCACTATTCTGAATACTTTACGTATAAATTCATCTTCCCCTCCTTCATGTCTATTATTTGTTGTCAAAGACAGATAAATTGTTCATCCATTTTTTGATCCTACTACAATAAGAGACCCAGTTACTAGATTAATGATAGTTTAGAAATGATGATACAGAACGCGAAAAGGGTACAACAGGACAACACATAAAATAAGCAAAATTGCTATCAGTACATGTTGATTCTTCTGGGGAAAACGCACACTCCAAGAGGAAGGTATGGTTTTTATTTAGGTTATGTCTCTCAGGCTACGTCCACACTAGTACATTTTCATTTAAAAACAACATATTTAAACTTAAGGATTTATAGGTTTACAGTGTTTTCACATTGTTTACAAAAGTATCTTTGCTTAAACTAAAATAACCAAAAACGCATATGACGTAGCCATTCGCCCACAATGGGCATGTGTGTATTGGTGGAAAAATCCTTGAAGGAATGGTAACACCACAGGCTTTACTACAAAATAGTAGCAACCAGTAAATTATTTGCCTTTTGTACATGTCTACAGCTTTCAAACTGTACAAAATACAATTTAGATGCATACAAGTACGCATCACAACAAGCACCATGGAAAGAAAATTCTCTATGCCTGCTATTCTAGAATATAGTTTTCTTCTGTAAAGGGTGAGCAATAAGGGAATTATACATTGTAATGAGCAGGATCCAATCAAGGTAGGAGGACAACATACGTAATAAATACTAACAAATCAGAGTGTAATTAGAGTCTGCTTTTTTCAATCGTCTATGATTTCATCCATTCATATTGTAACACTAAGCCGGCCTTTTCGTAAGAATATTACTGTTGAAAATGTTTTGAAACATCTCTGTTTTTTGGGGTTAAAAATGAACTGTAACGTTGACAGATTTCTCAGAAAGGTGACAAGCATGGGCACCAAAGATGTTAGCTGACTGTAAATCCAGCAGTTTAGAGCTAGACTATAATCCCTTCTCCAGAAAAACAGAATAAAGTCGGGGAGGAAAATCAGAGGTTTTAATACCTCAAAGCAAAGGGCCAAAGGGTTCAATGTCATCGAAAAGGACACATAGGACTGTATTGTTCCTAATACAAAATACCTGGGCCTTTAAGGATAACATAAGACCCTGGGTTGCAAAAACACCATTGTCTGCTAGAGGTAGTTCTAGCCTGGCATCCCTGGTGGAAACTTTCCCATTTGAATCCATTAATCAAGAGGGGTGCTGTGGACAAGTACTCAAATGGCAGGAGGAATACAAGTGAGGATCAAAACAGATATAGACAGAAGTTAAAGAGAGTATTCTCAAAAAGTGCTTGAAGTGGAAATTGTGCATATAATACCTTGCAGCTTAAGATGGATTAAAAACTGTATAGGAATGACCCGAGAGACTGAATTTCACCTTCCTTTTATTCAGTTTTGTTACTGGTTTTACTCCCTGTGTTCATGTCTCCTTTCCTTTGGCCTGTGTTCTATGGCATTTGCTTGCATTTGGAGAACACTAAAAAGCACCCATTTTTGTTCATCTTACTTTTTCTATTATAAGATCACAGGGACTAGCATCATGTGCAAGATAGGAGTTAGTTTGGGCAGGTTTGCCAATTTATTACAGGGCACTCTCACACACACACACTTATTTATATTGGGCCAGTCAGCTTAGGGTTGCCAGTAATTTCAATTTGCCTGCCTTTAAAATGTATGAAGGAAACCCATATAGACACTGAAAGAATGCGCAAACCACACATGGACAGCCTACCAGAGCAAAACTAAGCATTGCACCACCATACTATCCCCACCCTAAGTATATGAATCTTTATTTATTTAATATTGTTCTTCAGCGTGATCATAAAACCCATGAGGTCATAACCAAGGTGATATGTATTATATAAAAGCTAACTTCTCAAAGTCAACTGAGAGCCTGAAAGGATGAAACACTATGGAGTACTTTGTGGAGTAACCACTGTCACAGACGGCTGGGGTTCTTACCCAGCCGGGATGCCTAGAAGGTCCGGAAGGTGGCAGTAAAAGCTTCCGGGTCAGGAGGACCGCCCTGGAGCAGGAGAGGAGGAGAGACTTTCCAACTCGTTGGGACCCGTGGCCACCGCCAGGGGGTGCCTTCAGCCTCCTAGAACCCGGGAGAACATTACTTCCGCCACACTTGACAAGATGGCGGAGGAACCTGCCAGGGACGTCCGGAGTGTTTCCGGGGCAAAGGGCAGCACTTCCGCCACACCAGGAAGTGCTGCCGGAAGATTGTCATCAGCCACCTGGAGCACATCCGGTCGGGAATTAAAGGCGCAGCCTCCCAGCAATCTGGGAGCTAGAGTCGGGAGAGGGAGCAGGATGAAGCTCCCAGGAGGAGATTGGCGGCCAAGGACTGAGAGAAAGAGGAATATTGGGGTGATTATTGATTTGTGCATTGTGTGGTGTTTGTGGACTGTGTTTATTTGTTGAATAATAAACGTGTGACTTCCGACTGGTGGTATACGGGCAAGTCTCACACCACCTAGAGCAAAAGTAAAAGCCTTAATGTTATTCTATTAGGCTGTTTCTAGTAGTTTATCTGTTGTACTATTAGCAAACATAAAAAATGAGTTACAATGGGTGCTAATCAATCAAAACTGGCTTTATATTGCCTTTAAATACTTTTGACACATCTGAAATATTAAGAATACATTAATGGCACCATTTTCAGGAAATGGCAACAATGCAGAACACATAAAATTGTTTAAAGCAGGCGGTGTAAAGAGACTTAACCTTTAGAACTAAATTTCTTCATGGGAGCACATTAATTGCAGGAATTACATAAAATTAATTACAATTACAGAGGAAGAGAAGAAATTACACTTTTACACTGGGCTGTCAAAAAGGGTTTTAAGGTAAACTGATTTTTCACTGGAGGGTTACACTATGAAATACATGAAAGGCACCAATCAAAAACTGTACACAGAAACCCCATGAAAAGATTTTTGAAGCTGATGGCTTGTCGGGCTGCTAAGTGGCAATTTATTGATCAGAATTGTGAGTATGAGTAATATATTTAACAAATGCCAAAAGAAATCAATTGCAACTCTTGAAAAGAAAATAAGATACACAAGTATGTAATTAGGATGCCTCAGGCACCTCCCAATTGACAGGGAGAAGTTACAGGGGCAGATCCAGGACATACTTGAGAGATTATTTTGGACTGAATGGCAAGGCGATGCTTATGGAAGAAATGGAGAGTGCTGCTGAGAGTGGGACAGCATGGTCTGTCCAGTTTAGCATTTTGTCATCACACACCCCATTAAGAAATTCTGATCAAAACTGAAGTGCAGCGAACTGACAAGTTAGTGTGACAAGAAAAGTGTAAAAAGAAGACAGCTAAAAATGTTTTTGATCACAAATGAGGAACCGTAAGAAAAAGTGTAATGTTTTCATGAAAACATTACGAGAAACAGTCCTTCATAAACATGTATTTTAATAGTACATTTTCATCCAAATAATGTAGCTCAAAATTCCTTACAAGAAAAAGAAAACAATGCAATAAAAAAATAAAAACCAAAATACAAATAGATAAGAATAAGAATGAATAAATGACATATTGAAACAGCACATACATAAGTGATAGAAAAAGTAGAATCTATACACATTTTTAAGTCCCTAATGATAAGTCCGATGCTATGGTCAGATGGCTGTGGAGGACAGAATTTTTTATTCTATTTTGAGGGGCGAAATACTGAAGAAAAATTAAGAAAAATATGCAGGGGCTCCATGGCCCCTACTAGTCATTGAACCCAACATAAATGTGCAACAGTGGTTCCTTACTGTTTTTTTAGGCTTCGGCCTATAAAATTTGATGTAGTGGGTTTCGTTGACCGTTGGAATATCCAGTTTTATTCCAACATCCCAGATGGTTACACATTACTTTAATTAGGCAGTGAAGGTGGTGCAAAACTGTAAAAAGAGGAAAATATGGGTTAATTATGATTACCAATACCAGAAATATATGATATTTCTATGCATATAAAATCTTTTAAAAGTAGAACTAAACTGTAGCTATGAAAAAGTCAAATTAATAAAGTGAAATTTTAGATTTTTTTAAAATGTTCCACAGTATTGACCTGGCATATCTCTGTTGGTAATATATTCCAGATATTTGGTACAAAACAAAAGAAGGCCGCCTCACCACTTCTTTTATACTTAGCTCTTGGTATGATTAGCAAACCAATGTTATGTAGAAGATCTAAGGTTGGAAGTGATAATGTAAGGGGACAGACACTCCATGATATACTGTAAGAAGGAGCAAGATTACGTACAGCTTTCAAAACCATTAAGTGTTACAAAATCAATTCTAAAAGACATGGGCAACCAATGTAATGATGTTGAGACTGGTGTGATGTGCTCAAATTTTTTGTTTTTTGGTTGAGATTCTTGCTGCTACATTCTGAACTAACTGGAATCGAATGATGCATTCTTAGGTAGACCGGTTAGGGGTGTGTGACAGTAATCTAACTGACTAAAAACAAAAACCATGAATTGATATCTCATCATCTTGCAATGCAATAAGAGATCTAACTTTTGCAATGTTCCTTAAATTAAAAAAATGCAACCCTAGTAAATTTAGCTCAGAGTCCATTGATTACACCTAAATTCTTTCCGCTCTGACTTTTATTCCTAAGGGATGAAGTTTATCTCTAAGACTCTCATTATTTCCATTTTTGCCTACAATTTTTTTTTTCTTATTTAGCTTGATGAAATAACTATCATCTTGTCTGAAGAAGGGGCCTGAGTTGCCTCGAAAGCTTGCATATTGTTATCTTTTTAGTTAGTCAATAAAAGGTGTCAATTTGCTTGGCATTTCTCTACATTCATAATGGCTAACACAGTACAACACCCTAGTAGTATCATCCATTCAGAAATATATGACATTGAATTAGAGAGCCAAGAGCATCAGGATCACCAGATTGTATAAAGAAGGATGCCTGTATACATTTACATGGACATTGGATCTACAGCATATTCTTGTGACTTACTTAACCAAACTTATTTCAGTCTAAGCTTCCATATAAAAAAATGTGTCCATTTCACCACTTGCATTACTGCCATAATTAATCACACTGAAGGTTATTGTCTGAATGGAGAGTGGAATGGACCGAAGTGTTTTTATAAACAAGCCCTTTGTGTTTATGCTTTTGCAATTCGTGGTGTATCACTAAAGAGTGTACAATCTGTTACCAAACCAGGCAGCATCTCCAGCAGTACCTACCACTCAGGTTGCTCTAGGCACCAATTCAAAATAAGTCAGTGTTCTTTTGCTTCAGCCATTTGCATGAAAAATGTTTTTCTAGATATTTTTTTTACTCTGTTCAAAAAAGAAATTGATCCATGTAAAGGTATTAGCCTTTTCTAATAGATTAGCCATCCTCAGTTTTTTTTTTTTTCAATTAAACCACTTTGGCAGAAGACAATGAAATGGAGAGCTGCAATGCATGAATCAGCATAAGTAAAAATTAGTAAATGTGTCAGCTTTTGTTTTCCACACCATACAATATTTGGTTTATATAATGTATGATTTGTTAACCTTCAAGTGTAATAAAATATAGCTGCCACCACTATCTAAAAATAAGCCTACCTGCGTAGCGACAAAAGCATAAAGTCATAAAGTTGTATTTTTTTGCTTGATGTTGCATTTCTTGTTAGACAGTTCATGAGTTTGTTGGTCACTTTGTGTCTATATTTTTGCTTTACTATTTGTATCATGGGAAATTTGGATTCAAAATGATTATATCTGCTAACACCAAATGATCTAACATTTCCTACACACAGTGGAAGGTCTATCTTACAGACTATATTCCAATGGTGAACAACATGACTTCTAAGTTCAGCTTTCAGGATGTCATTCATCTGCAGATCAAAAATTTTACTTCCAAATGCAGATCACTCAGCAGGGCAGGACTGAGGGATTAGTGAGGGTCAGAAAGTACTCTGCAACATAAAAAGGGGTTATCAATGATAATAAGTACCTTGTATTCCATTTCATCCTGGAATCTCATTTCAGAATCACCGCTCAGTGCTTCAAAGCTTCCAGATATGCATACTAATGGAGTGCTTTGTCCATTCTCAGTTCTCTCCGGTCACTGCTCTCAGTTTTGGAACGTGAGTATGTTGTTTATCATGCATTTATAATGCTGTGATTTTTATTTTGTAATGCTTGTATCACACATAGCACCTTATATAAATGCTTCCCTCTCAGTTGGAGTTCAAGATTCCACTTAACAGTCAGAAGGTATGTACCAATCTTATGTTTCCATAAAGGTCAGGTCAAAATAAAGTGAAAGGAGCTCTAGGAAAAAAATATATGAAAAATAGTCTAGACAGAGCGGAGATCAAAACACTGAAAGACAAAACAATTCCCAAACAAATCAAAAGGAATAAACAGAGTATCAAATTAAGCACAAAATCAAAAGTCTGAAAAAAATTCAGATGAAGCAACATTTTTTTGATTGAAAATGAAGTCTTTCTTTTATCAAATCATTTAATTACTCGGCATCAGTTCACCCTTAAATAAGATGATCTTTAAAACCACATAACCAAAGCCTTTTACACACTTTATTTCAATGGATGATAAAATTTCCTGGATAATGGACAATCTGTTGGGCAGACCACAGTTTGTGGTGCTCAGGGACTGTGTCTTTGATGTGGATGTGAGCAACAGTGGAGCACCATGAAGAATAATCCTGTCTCCTTTCTATTTACTCAGAACACTACAAACAATAAATTTAACACCAGGTCAAGTCTCTTGCAGAAATCAGATGATTTCGCATTTATGAGGTGCGAAAGGGAGATGAGACAAATTATAGAAGTCAATCAGAGAACTTTGTTTCCTTGTGCAAAGAGAGCTGTCTGCATCTGAACATCAGCAAAACCAAGGAACTGGTTATTGATTTTTGCCCCACCAAAGAGTCTGTATTTACGGTCACTACTGAAGGAGTGGATGAAGAGATGGTCCACTTGGAGGCCCACATTAATGATAGGTTGGCTCGTACCACAGAGGAACTAAATAAGAAAACTTCCTGAGGAGACTGCATTTCTTTAATGTGGGAAGTGACATCCTTCACATTTTCCACAACTCTGTAATGGCCAGTGTGAATTTCTACACTGTGGTGTGCTGGGCAGGTAAAATCCATTCAGGAGAGGCCCACCAAATCAACAAACTAATTAAATGGGACAGCTCAGTTATGGGGCTCACTCTTGACCCCCTGGGATAGTAGCAAAGGAGAGAATGAAGACAAAACAAAGTGTCATTATGAACAATGCTGCACATCCTCTCTCTGACACACTGAGTACTTTCAGCCAATGAATCATTCATGAGCAGTGTGCCACAAAACGCCATTGGGGCTCCTTTATACCAACAGAAATATGTCTGCATAATGCCTCACTGGGACTGTGACAGCCAAGTCAGATGGTTTTTTTCCTGTTTAATTTTCTTAGTTTTTAGTATTTCCAGTATGTATTCAGACTATAGTGTATGTGTGTGATTATTGATGTATCCATCTAGTTATGCATTTACAGTTTTCATTTAAAAAGCTCCTGTGAAAAGCTACATTTTCTTCAGGGGGACAAATAAAGTTCTATCTACCCAAAATTTAAAATGGAAGGCTATAAAGCATAAAAAAAGATAATAAAAATAAACATTAGAAGATCAAAACACACTATTTAAATCACAGCAATAATCCACTTTGGCTTGTCTCTCTATCTCCTCTTGTGCAAAGAAATGTGCATATTTCTGGGAGAAAGGTAATATAGTCATCTCACTCCGATTTAATGTTTAAGTATGTAGTAAATAGGGCTTAGCTAGCTAACCATGCTGAGTGACTGTAGAATGTTTCTCAGCTATAGGAACGCAAATATAGTGGTGCAAAAAGAGTTGGGGAATTGCCCCATATAATATCTATTGGAAGATCTGGAAAAGTGGTCAATATCTGATGAAAAAAACAAAACATTTGACAAAATAAGAGGCGAAATGATCATTGTATATACAAAATGGCTGCAGGAAATTAGCTGTGAGGAACTGACAATAGAAACAGAAGTGATGCCATCATTGATGGGCCGGAAAAGTACCGTCATCCAGAGGAGCCGGAAGTGACGTCATCATTGATGGACCGGAAGTGACGTTATCCACGGGAGCCATCTTGAGGAAGCCATTTTCACAGACCAGAAGTGTTGTCGGTGAGTGCATGTGTTTATGATTTATCTTCTTTTGTTCTGTAGAGACAGAGAAAGAGGCATCAGTACCCCAAATCAACCCCTTATCTTGCGTTATATCACTCACCTCAGGGCTTGATGACTGCCTACTAAGCATATGTGTGTGACAGTGGCTGACATCATACAGACAAGAAAAGCATTGACTTAAATTATTAAACTGACATTGCCTTTTTTCCTCCCAAAACTGTTCCATTCACTAGTATAACTAATTTGACTTAATATTGTAAGCCTAGCTAAAAAAAACAGGTAAATACTTGGCAAGCCACAGATACACAATGAGTAATATGACTCCAGACAGTTAAGTCATGTACAAACCCCATTTCCAAAAAAGTTATGACACTTTCTAAAAATGCAATAAAAACAAAAATTTGTAATTATTAATTCACTTGAACCTTTATTTAACAGGCAAAAGAACAAAAAAGATTTTCAGTGTTTTCACTGACAAACTTAATTCTATTTGTTAAACAAAAACAAATTTAGAAATGGGTCTGTATTTAACCAACTTCTTTTTTATTCATACATACACCTAGCTATTAATTAATTATTCATTTAGAGATAACAACCAAGTTCTTTCTTTTTCAAGAAAAAATTGACACAAAAAAAAAATACCAAGCAATGCCTTTGTCAAACCAGTTAGATTGGATGTGGAAGCAGTCACAGTTTACACAAGTCTTATGTTCATATATGAAAATCTTTATTGAGCCATAGGAACATATTAGTAATATTATAAGCATTAAGTAGATTACGTAAGAACAGGTGAGCACAACAGTTCTTCTAAATTCTCAAACTTATGTGTGACAGGTGTCTGGTCACACTTACAGGTAATCTAACTTAGACACCATTAAAATGTTCAACTACGCCACCCAGTTTTATTAAGAGACTGGGAACTCTTGAAATTTACTGATAATAGCACACAGGGTTCTTTAAATTGGGCGGTGAGTAAACACACAATGAAAGACACAACAGTAATTTCAGGAAAAGCAACAGTAACTTTTATTACACAAGACAATATAAAGTACATTAAAAAGATGAATTTACATTAAAAAATCTTAACAATATCAGAAACAAAATTCCTTTTTTTAAAAAGGAAAGCACACAGTCAACACTCTAAAAGTCTGTTAAAAACAAGAATTGGAGGATACAACCGTTAATGGTGCAGAGTCCAGTATGCGCACTGTGTTACCCCAACAATTAATCATCCAACTGTCCACAGATGCAGTCTTTTCACCGGACACTTGTTTCCCAAAAGAAGTTTTGTCAAATCATGGAATCCCTGTCAGCGTTTCTTTGTTGTTCTTTTTTTTTCCCACTTTGGGCTCCTTGTGTTGCTGCAACCTAAGCACTCCTCACTTCTCATCCACCAGCTTTGCTTGGTCCTTTCATGCGGGTTCCCTCTCTCGCTGGACCCACAACCTTTGTCTTGTGGAGCTGTCTCTTCCTCCCTGGAGGTAAGTGTTGCCATCCTTGTGCCTCACCTTGTACCAGCTACATACCTGAGTCTGCCTGCGAGTCCCTGTGCTCTGTGCAAGTGTCTTGGCAGCGTTCTCAGTGGACTGTCCCTCACCCTGCCTTCTCCTGCCCAGAAGTTTAAATGTCCTTAAGTCCCTGCCTAGATCAACAAAATGATGGATTAAACAATGGCACATCCAAATTTCCTGTGTTTAACAAATAGTGTAAACACAAATTAACAAAATGTACTGTTACCAACTATCAATGAGTACACATATGCTGATTAGAAACCAATATTCTCAGATATGTTAATTTCCAAGTCAGATAAATACAAACATTTTCCAAGAAAGGAGCAGTCCTGTTATGACAAATTTGTAGTGTTTGTATGTTTAACCAGTTAAAACTTCAAAGCAGTGATTCTTTTGCAAGACAGCAGATACCTATATCCTGTAGACGGCCATCACAATAATCAGTAACAGGATTACCCAGGAAATTTGCATTTTAACTTCTCACCCCAGTCCCAACAATGGGTGCCTATTGCCTCTTCATCTACTGTGTTTTAAATGTAATATTTACATGTTCCTTTGCCTAAGAGAGAAATGGAACCACCCAGTGTACAAAAAATGTCCCCCTCTGACATATGCATTATGATAAATTACTTCAAACATGGCAACTTCATCTGAAAACATAATCACATCAACTTAAACTACACTGGAATGTATGAGAATCTTATTATTAAAGTAGCATTGTGTCTTTGCTGCGACTGGGGGTAAATTTAACTGGAGATGTCTTATATATTTTCACATTTAAGTGGAGACTTGAACTGGCAGAATAGAATTGTTTTTCAAGAATTTAGAAACAAACAGAAAAATCAAAATCTGATTTTTTTCATTAATGTCCTAACAAGAAGCACTTTGAAGTAATCAGTGGCAATGGTAGGCAATGATTTACCTAGTAATCCATTGTCACACATGTGCACTTGGGAGAAGGTTGATTGGTTAAAATAATGTTATTTCTCAACCAGACTTGGGGTTTGCACTGTCAACTGATATTTCTCCTTTTGTCCCTCTGCAGACCATCCAAAGAACGGCCCAAACAATGATGTCCCCATTAACTCTTCCTCTGACATCACTTCTGTCCAACCCTCCTCAGAATCCACCTACCAAAGACATCACTTCCTCTTCCGGCCATCCTGATCCATCCCCTTCCTGTTTCAGCCATATAAAAACTCTGTGTTCAGTTCTGTCTTGAACTCCATTTTGTATCAACGTGTTTTTTATTTTTGTTGCTGCTTATCAATTTCGTGGGTGGCCATCCCCAAACCTGTTTACATCTCCCGCTCTCTTTATTACACCATTTACTTAATCATCTTTTTCCATTACAGAATAACTGGAACTTGATGGTTACCATTCCACATTGTGTTCAGACCTGCTGATCCTTTTTGAAATGAGACTGCCTGCATCTAACAGCATTTGATGAGCACCAGGAGCCTCATTTTTAAAACTGGAAATGGAAAGTTGATTACGCACTTTTCGAGCCTCTTTTTGTGTGTATGCAACAACCCCCACAAATATCACAATTTGTAAAAGAACTTAATGGGGGAGCATGTGTATGTTTACAAACTCTGGCCCATGCATATATAACATTTTGGAGAAACTAGGAAATGATGATACCCTTGATCAAACAGGGAAATGCAGCCAAACCATCTAAATGATGACTCACATGTATAAGTCATATCACCAAGCTGTCAAAAATGATGAATATGATGTACAGATTGTATTTTATTTTATTTTTATTATGAGAACCAATGCTATGTCATTGCACTTAACAACTTTTTTGTCTTTTTGTCAGTTTATACAAGTCACTTCTCTTTGAAATGGCCAACAGGTCATGAATATCTCTGTTAAGGTTCACTCCATCATGCCTGCTGTGCTGGAAGCCAATAACCGATTGGAGAGTTACTACATTCAGTTTTTGTATGGTGCAGATACATAACACATAACATTTTTGCCAACATAAGAAGGCAATTTGTAGCAATGTCTGGTTCTTCTAACGTAATCAGAGCAATTCACTGCATTCATATTAGAATATGGGCACCTAGAGAAAACAAAGCTACTTTTTAATAACCATAAGTAGTTACATTCCATTAATAAACAAGTCATTTGTGATGCCGTGATGTGGCGAAAAAATGTTATGTTTTAATAGGCTGGGTCAGTTCATGATTCATTAATTTTTAGGCAAAGTAGTTTTAGCAGACTTGATGGTACTGTGAGGAGTGAATGGTTTGTTGGTAAGGCAACTGTCTGATCACTCAGATTTTCATTTGGCCTGTACTATTCATTGTAGCAGTAATTATGTCATTACATGTGTCAGGTAATAGTGGGTATCCACTCAGACACTGGCACCTTATGCCTTTCCTAGACCCCCATAACACAGAGCAGAGGTGATATGGTATGGTATGGCAGTTGCGGAGCTCAGTCAGATACTATTGAATGTGGGGGGCAGGGTGGCGGGGTCCTGATGCATCAGAAAGGAGGCTAATCTACCAGCCAATGAAGTTCTGCAGCATTGAAAGTGCATATGTATGAGGCTGATTAGCATGCTCTATATATGGATGTTTCAGGGTAGAGTTCAAGATTCATCAACGTCTGCAAATTTACAAGGTGATTGTGATGTATAAAGGGTAAGGTGCTTTGAAATGTTTATACACCAGGTTTTACAAATAATATATTATTTTTTTGCCAAACATTTCCTGCTTTACTTATGTGCTCATATTAAGCGTTTTCCTGTTTTTCTGGCATGTATTTTCTCAAATTCCTGCAAAGTTTTAGGCCCCTGGTTTTTTAAATTAACATTTCCATACCCATATAATTTAGGGTTGTAGACAGGGGCCAGAGCCTATCTTGGCAACATCAGATGTAAGGTAAGATACAGTGTACGTAGAAGGCTCTATACAGTATGATTTTGGTAGACTTCAGTCATGTGCTGATGCTGGCTCTCTCTATCTAAAGTCTCTCATTCACCTTAAGATCCTATTCCAAGGTTATGAAGGATAACTTGGTCAAAATTAATAGTACTGCAAGTACCTAACTGCAGTACTAAAACAAAAATTCTGAAATGGTTAGTGTTATGAATTTTAGTCTCAGACATAGAAAATATATTGTGAGGACTCAAAAATAATCCACCAAAGCAGCCCAAGGCCACCACTGGCTTCACCCCAAATCACTTGTAAGCTTCTTCCTGACCAGGTTTTGAGAAATATCAAAATATTAAAGTTAAAAATATACCTTAAAAGTGCCAAAATATCCCATAATCTCTATCAAGGCACAAAAATTGTGGAAGCTCTAAGAATCTTTTTAAAATATGTATAAAAACCACAAAAAAAAAACCAAACTATAACAAAAATGCTTGAAAGAGTCCTGAAACCCAATCCAAGTGAAGAAATCCAACAACTAGAGCAATATGTCAGAAAAAAACATTAAGTTGAAAGAAAAACAGTACTAACACAGAACTCCAACATGCTTCAGTGAACCGCTACTAAGGTCTCCTTTCTACCTCAACATGCAGCCAGGGAGAAGTTTTAACAGCAGTAGCTTCATGGTGGTTCAAAGCACAAGGGACAAAAGGGAACAATACATTACACATAGATACCAAACATAAACATAACAATATTAATATAATAACAATATTAATAAAAAAATATATAAATATTTGACATTTTTTAAATAAACAAAAAAGACTGAAAAAGAATGTAAACCTGAGCCAGGGAAAAAGATATGTTGTTAAATTATAACTGTAACTTCCATTTATGAAAAATGAATAATAATAATTTTTTACATTTGTATAGCACTTTTCTCACTACTCAAAGCACCCCAAATATAGATAAAAACAAACAATAATATTGTTTAAGCAGCCTTACCAGTAAGTCTAAAAAGATTTCACTATGCTAAAGTAATGAGTTTTCAGCTTTGGTTTAAATGCTGAGAACTTTGGGACATCCCTAATATTGGTAATTAAAATCTAGATGGCACATTGTTATGTGCTCTGCTCCCTATATTTATTATTTTTTCTAAAATTTTACTAGCTGTGTTAGTCAATGGGCTTCTGTTAAAGTAAAGGTGGATATATCAGAAGTACCATGTAACCAACTAAGTGCTTTTTAACAAGGGGCTAATATTATTAGTTCACTGGAGCTGCTTACTGTTAAACATGCTACCTACAGATGTTGATGGTGGTGGACTGAAAGAGATTCCAGCAGAAGTCCATATTAAAGTGTTATTCGATAATGTTTAAAAAGTGATTTAAAGTTGATTCATTTAAAGATAAAAAATGCCAAAAATCCCAACTCTTCTTTAGCATTAAAGCCTAAAATGAGTACTGCAATGTATACACAATGAGTTTGAATAAATGTCTACCATTAAAAAAAATAATAAGTTACTAATTACTTTTACACACACACAAATGTGCTTCATTCCATTCAATTGTTGCTTGGCTCCATTGTTTAATTTGCAGTGTGTTTATTTTTTTATTATTATTATTTTCCTCTCTTTTCATTTTTTAGTTCCTTAGTTTTTCAAAAATGCAAGGCTATGCACTGATAAAAAATGTAGTGTAATTGGTTTATCTTGATGTATTGTTACATATGGTGTACTCAGTAAAATGAAGATCATGCTTGGCTAAAGTGCATCCTGCTGCCATTTTCAGATTGCCCAAATCTTGCTTCGTAGATTATGTTAAACTAGTAAAATACCCGCGCTTCGCAGCGGCAAAGTACTGCCTTAAAATTTTTATTAAGAAGAAAATTAAACCTTTCCAAACTGAGGGAAAATATACCAATAATTATTTGTTAAGGATCTCTTTGTATACCACATTGTGAGATCGGACCTCCGGTTGTAATATGACCAAGCTGTGCGCTGAGCTTACTCTTGAGCATGCAACGTACAGTTGGCCATGTGAACAGTAATCTTGTTTGAAATCTCACAGATTGGATTGCTGCTGTCATAATCGGTTTGAAGTGACATTCGGCATCTGTCAAGCGTTGTAAGCATACAGCCGGTTTCATCGATAACTTCACATCCAGCTTTTGAGAGTTTAAACATTCATAAACATTAAAGTGTCCACTACTGAAATTGTCACCTGTGAATCTAAGATGTTTAAGTGGCATTGGCGGTTGTCGAAAGGTGTAAAATATTTAGCCATTTCGGTACACTTGAAAGCGACAACCGAACAATTCAGCGGCAGCCATCAACTCACATGCAGAACCATAGGTAAAGAGCTTAAGCATTTCACTCTTATAGTGCTCCTGTGTAGTATAATTATCTCCTGTACCGTCATCAGTCCACACCTTGAACCTGTCCCAGTCATTCAATACATAAAACACAATGTTCCTTCGGATGTCAAGAGTGAGCCAGATATGGCCGTGCAATATGTAACAAAGAGAATGGAAAAGGCAGGTGCCATCTCTGGGTATGGAAACCACTCGGTAAGTGACAGTTGTTTAATCGATGGTGATCACCCCGATGGACATGTTAATGGGGGTACGGTTGGAATGATAAAGGAAATGGGTACCTGAACAATGTAAAGTAACTCTAAAATACCTACACAATAACTATAATTGTAATAAACGAACAATAAAACAGTGGAGAAGCCATGGATTAAATAAAAAGGCTGTAGTTATCAGCAGGGAGACATGAATCCCGTGGTGAAGCAAGGAAGGGAATGTAGAGACCAGAGTGATGGACGGCCTTATATAGGCAGGCAGCCAACAACGTGGGAGGCGTTGGGATGGGGGACCCAACGCCGCCTCACACGGTGACCGAGCTTCAGGCTATGGATGTATATATGTACGTAAGTAGGATTCAGTTAGCGCTGGGAACCCGCGTACCAAATTTCTTGAAGATGGACCCATAAATAACAAAGACTGTTGAAAAGTTCAATATGGTGGCCGACAGTGGCATCATACCACCGAAATAAGTAAGTATATTGGTTTCAGTTAGCGCAGGGAAGCCACCAACCAAATTTCGTGAAGATGGGGCCATAAATAAGAAAGTTCAACATGGCGGACGTTGTCGACCGTTATGACCGTTACGTGTAGAATTTCGAAATGAAACCTGCTTAACTTTTGTAAGTAACCTGTAAGGAATTAGCCTGCTATATTTCAGCCTTCTACCTACACGGGAAATTGGAGAATTAGTGACATTGGAAAGTTCAATATGTCAGCAGACAGTGGCGTCATACCATCGAAATAAGTACGTACATTGGTTTCAGTAAGCGCAGGGAAGCCGCCTACCAAATTTCGTGAAGATGGGGCCATAAATAAGAAAGTTCAACATGGCGGATGTTGTCGACTGTTATTGACCGTTATGACCGTTACGTGTAGAATTTCGAAATGAAACCTGCTTAACTCTTGTAAGTAAGCTGTAAGGAATAAGCCTGCCAAATTTCAGCCTTCTACCTACACGGGAAGTTGGAGAATTGGTGATGAGTGAGTGAGTGAGTCAGTGAGTGAGTGAGTGAGTCAGTGAGGGCTTTGCCTTTTATTAGTATAGATAAAACATAACAATAAGTAATGATAAGTAAAACAGCTGAGTTTCATTTTGAATATGTTGTTTTGCATGCCAGTCTGTCATAATGAAACTTACTAAACAAAAAAGAATTTGGTGTGGGCGGGTGCAGTAATAATAGCTCAGGATTGCTGCAAGAAATGTTAGGGTACCACCCAGGTCATCCCTTTTATTGCTCTGGAGACACAAAACTAAAAGACCTATAAAGATAGCACATGTTAGCACACATGTCCTCTTATGGGGATTCAACAAGTGGTTTTCTATGCTTTAGTAGCGCTTCATCTTGCGAGTTGCCCTGGCCAAAAGTGATGCCTCCTTCCGGGACACCCGGGATATTACCAGAAGGATGGGGCTAAATACCTTCACCAGGTGGCTTCCCGGCACTTTGGAGAAAAAAAGAGAAAACAGTGTTAGCGCCAGCATGCCCTCTTGTCTTGGCAGGTTATTACATACCTTGACTGAGCCTGTGAGGAGGTCCTCCGACATGCACGTGTGACATGGGATTTAGGAGTGTTTTAAGCTTTTTTTGTGTTTGTAGAAAGAAAGAAAAGAAGATTGCTCCTTAAGGGTTTGGCAAAAATTGCTCAGAAAAGTGTCTAGATCAGGGGTGCCTAATACGTCGATCACGATCGACCGGTAGATCGGAAAGGGAGTGCAGGTAGATTGCGTTGCATTCAAAAATATATTTTTTTTAATGTTAGTCTATCATATATCCTCCCTATGGCATTTGCCACTAGATTCACATACAGGGTGGCCAGTCTGAGATCTTTTTTCTTCGAACACACTGGTCAATCCGCATACACGATCAAACATGCAAGCTACTGGAAAACTCTGGCTATCTAAGTGATCTAGTTAGCCTTCCAATTTATATCGACTAAAGAAGGGATTTAAAAAAAAGTTGTTGGTTATGGGCTGGATGTGGATTTGGAAGAGGATTTTTTTTTCTCACCATGTCACAATCGAAGTGCGTTTGTCTGATCTGTCAATCTATCATTGCTATTCCAAAGAAGGAAAATGTGGAAAGGCACTTTCGAACTGTTCATAAAAACTTAATTACGAAAAGCAATCTGAGAAAGAGAAAGGAGAAGGAACTAAAATCGCAGTTAATCAGACAGCCATCATTTTTCACACAGCTGAATTCAAAAGCAAAGGCAGACACACTGAAGCATCGTTCCAGGTGAGTCACTCGATCATTAAGCATAAGAAGTCCTTCCAAGATGGAGAGATGATAAAAGATGCCTTTGTTGAGGCAGATGGCTAGGGAAAAATTCCTGCTGAGATTTCAAGACCCCTGGCCAGAGAAAAAGGAGTTTCTCCTTGTCATTAAACATGCAGAATACAGTACAAGTTACTTAGTAATGAGCAATGGCCGGTGGACTTGCCTTTTTTTTTTAAAGCCCAGCCGGGACGCCCAGGAGGACCGGAGGAGGGCTTGTGCCTCCTCCAGACCGCGAGGGGGCGTCCGCCCTGGTTATGTTGGGGGCCTCGGGTGAAGGGATTGGAAGCCCAGCCCTGAAGGGACCCGTGGCCACCGCCAAGCGGCGACCCAGTGCCTGAATATCCCGGGAGCCCCGCACTTCCTCCACACCAGGAAGTGCTGGTGTGAAGACGACAGGGGACACCCGGACAGCTTCCGGGTGCGCAGCCGACACTTCCGCCACACAGGGGCGTGGCTACAGGGGAATGCCAGGAAGCAGCTGGAGCCCATCCGGGTTCCTATTTAAGGGGCCGCCTCCCTCCAGTCATCGGCAGAATTCGGGTGGAAGAGGACGGAGCTGGAGGGAGGACTAGAGGCGGCCAGGAGATAGGCACGGGAACTGTGTGGCCTGGACATTGGGGGAATCGGTGCTGGAGGCACTGGGGTTTGTGAGTGCACAAAAACTTGTACATAGTTGTAAATAAACAGTGTGTTGGGAGTAACAATGATGTCCGTCTGTGTGTGTCCGGGCCAGCGTCCACAATATATATATAGCCATCTATATATATGCACTCTTTTATAAATGCAACATGTGTAAACAACAATCCAAGATATGACAAAATACTTACTATCAGATAAATGCTGTTATCCAGCGAGAAAAAATTAATGTTATAACCTGAAAGTGGTTGAAAAAAAAAACACAGCAGTTGGTACCTTTGATAACATGTGCCTTTTGCTGATGCTCTTATTTAACTTTGTCAGCAATAATGAAATAATCTGGTTGAGAATTGTAGTTCTCATATGGGGATTTGCCACAAGGTTGCAGATCAAATGGGCGTGGGTAATACGTAAGTACAAATGCATCTTCTTTGAGATTCGCCGAACTTTCCGTTTCATTTTGTTTCTGTAGAGTGGCTTCATTTGCATAAATAGCCACACCTCATTTCTCTGTACAATCGCTGTCAGTGCTGTCCCAAAAAGGCAATGCAGCACATTACAATGTCCCACTCACTACACCATTATTAAAGACAAATATCAACACATAAAAAAACACAACTCGGCTAACTTTCTTATTTTGTACAAAATCACCAAATTTCAATCAAATCAGTCATTGCATTTTGAGATTTTAAAATATTTCATTTTTTTGTTGTGGGGGAGGTTACCCCTAAATATTGATATATCAAAATGTCCTTTTTCTGCAAATTCTTGCTGATTTAGATTTTTCATTCTATATACTGTATATGATTTTTTAAAATTATTTTTAATCTTTTTTTCAATACAGTTGAACAAAAAAATGCAAAGTTTATGAAATGTCACATTTCAGTAGTCAGAAATATGTAAAGAATCTTGTAGGAAAAATGCTGACCAACCATGTAAAGCACTGTTTAATCTGGAGAGCCTCAATCTCAACCATAATCCTATCCTTACAACTGAAATAAAACTTGATTTAATGTGTCAATCTAAATTGACAAGTAAAGGAACTTGTCTTATGATTCACATCATTAAAATTAAGTATGCAGGTGAGCAACCAGACAAGTAGTAGTGTTCTGCCTAGAGGAAAGATCAGCAGAAAGAATAATCAAAGATAAGGAGATGCACGAGACAAAACTCAAAGTTAAAGGTACTAGCAATGGTCATTACTAAAGTCAAAAAAATACCAATCCGCAATGCCCAATACACAAACTGAAAATCAAAAAAGCAATGAGACAAGCAAAAGCTCCTGTTCTTGAGGGTCAATAGCACACAATAACTACTGTCACATACATTTTGTTTGTTCCTTTGAGTCCTGAATCTTGGACAACCAGGATATGTGTGATACTCATATTTATACCATAGTAATGCTGACGGTATGTGCCGTAAGTTCCCATTATTTTATTAAATTATTGTTGTTACAGTACATTATTTATGCAGCAATATACTGTGACAAAAGGCACTATACCAGCGCCTGACCCAAAACAGACAGACATGGGAGGCACATTTATTAAACAAATAAATGTTTTATTTTTCTTCGCTTGTGGGCAACACCTTCCCCATTCCCACAGGCACAAACACAGTCCCACAAGCACAGTAGTAGTACACAATACTTTCTCTTCTTCTCTCTTATTCTTTCTCCTCCATTCCTCTCCGGCAATCTTTGTCTCCCTCCTCCCGACTCTGGCTCCCATAGTGGTGGTTGCTGGCTCCTTTCATAGCCCACCCAGAAATGCTCCAGGTGTTTGGTGACCCATTTCCGGGTGCAGCTCCGGGTGTGGAGAAAGAACTGCCCACATGGGCTCAGGAACCACTGTAGTGAGCCCCCTAGCGGCACCCCCGGATTCCAACAGGGTTGTAGAGAACTCCAACTCCCATGGAGCCCTGCTGGAATCCGAGGCACCACAGCTACACATGGGGGCTACGCACTAGCGTCCTGGGGGAGGTACTGTTCTGTCCATACTTGTTCCCCTGGGCCATATAAAGAAGAGGCATCCCGGCCAGGCAAAGTTGGCATAGGTGAAGTTTAATGTTTAGGCTTGGGTGGCCAGGTAACCCACAACTGTACTGCCACATAATTACATCACATCCATCCATCCATTATCCAACCCGCTATATCCTAACACAGGGTCACAGGGATCTGCTGGAGCCAATCAAAGCCAACATAGGGCGCAAGGCAGGAACAAATCCCGGGCAGGGCACCAGCCCACCGTAAGGCACATGCACACACACACACCAAGCACACACTAGGGACAATTTAGGATCGCCAATGCACCTAATCTGCATGTCTTTGGACAGAGGAAACCCACGCAGACACGGGGAGAACATGCAAACTCCATGCAGGTAGGACCCGGGAAGCGAACCCAGGTCTCCTTACTGCAAGGCAGCAGCGCTACCCACTGATTACATCACACCCCATGCCAAATATTGGAAACTGTTTTTAATACAAAGCTACAATATAAATTATGTCACACTTGCATTAATACATTTAAAACTTTGAAATTACAAAAAATACTGAAATTGCAAATACGGTTAATACTGTCTACTCATTGTAATTGTGGAAATAATAAGCCCGTTTTTTAGGAAGTTAAAAAAAGTATGCATTCCGAACTGTTAGTGAACTTAATTAACTGATTTAGAAGTTGGAGCCTTTTTTTAATTATTTATTTGCTTTATCAAATAGACATATAGCACTTTTTGTTTCTTTGATTTTTATTTTTATATTTTGTAACAGGGGTATGTGTGACATGTGGTAGAGGCTTCTCAGACTTCCACACCATGATTTGTATAGGCTGGCATATGTAAGTGCTTGGCATGTGCACTACTGTTTCAGTTGCTTGTGCTGACTACTGAGAATCAGTTTTGCTGACACAGGTGCCAGATGTGTAACAGAAAAATACTGAATGCAAAATATATAAGTTGAAATAACCTCTCTCAAGCTAAGCCTGAAACAGTAAGCTAATCTGTAGCTGAAATTCTACAAAATGTTTCTTTGTCTGTTTTAAAGGTAGGCAACATGCAAGAGAGAGGGAGGGAGGTGCTCAGGGCATGACAGACAATAAGATTTGTTGATCCATTCATTTTCTAAACCCACTAACCAGGGCAGGGTCATGAGGCAGTTGGAGCTCTACCTCAGCAAGAAATGGGATTCAGGTAGGAGCAGCTCCTGGACACACATCTGCTGCCAATTTAGATTCTCCAATTCAGCTAACCTGTATGTGTTTGAACTGTGGGAAGAAACTGGAACAAATCCAAAGGGACCTACATGCAAACTCCACATAGGGGGCATCTGGGACATGATCTGAGACTGAGAGGCAGCAGTGCTAACACTGCATCACCATATAGTGTATTTGTTGATTATTAACATTTTTATATTAGCTGTGGCGTTAAAAATCTGTGTGGAAAAAATACCCTTTTTGAGACTTAGTTTAGTAATATAGAGCATCTTTTAACATGTGCAATATCTTCATAATCATTTATGGCATTAAAGCAGTGCTAATGTTATGGTAATTCATTTAGGACTATTTTCATAAGGGTTTGTTTCTGTGATTATATATCTGAAAAAGTCTTTCTTTTGTTATAATTATGCATAGTAATGAAGCAGATTCCACATATGCTTTCTCAGGGAAAAGCTGTGGGTTTTATGACATCTGAAGTGTCAGTATGTTCCCTTCCCTGTTTGTGTTTCTTGGCAGCCAATTGAACTGGTCTCAGTCTCAATAGTCTTATTTGGTATTTTTTAATACTTAGGCTTTGAATTAAATGTAACACACATTAGCCGCCTACTTTCTGAGATTTTATTCTGAAACACATGCTAAAGAATAGCTCTTAGCCTCTGAGGTTGCATATGAAATATTATTTATGTAACACACACTAAGTTAATGTGACCACAAAGGGGAACCACTGAGCCTCAAACTCAAGACACAGCAATACCCCCACACTTGTTTAGAATAAAAGATTTTAATTCTCACAAGACACTTTCTCGCAATCCTCTTTCCAGAAATCAGCCACTATTACAATACAAATTACACAATTCTTCCTCCTTCTCTACCTCTGCTGAGTGTTGACTGCTTTCTCTCATCTCTGACTCCTCAATGTGAGGCAGTGGACTCCTTTTTTAAGTCGGACAAAGGAATGCTTCTGGTGTCACGCTGTATCCTTGAGTAAGCACTTCCAGGCCATAGAAAAAGTAGGGAGGTCCTAATTTTCTAACTCTGTTGATAGCCAGCGACCCCGACAGGGCTGCAATTCTGAACTCCAGCTCCCAAACACCCCTGCGGGTGTCCCGACTGGGTTAACTTATGAGGACCACTGCCACCTAGTGTATACAGAATGGAACAACCCCCAATCCTCTGCTTTTCTTAGTCTGTATGTTGAATCAGACCACCCCAGTACAAATGTCATGCCTTGTCCCACTGGTCAATTTGCTAGTGTCTTTGCTTTGGCCTCCCATCCGGGTAATGAAACATAATCCCATCTGGCCTTATGCCCATTCTCCTCTTACAATAGCTAGTTAGTTTCTGAGTTTTTACTCTAGGCATACGCTAGTTAAACAATGCTTAACATATGCGGTTACAAATAAAAGCATCTACTAGCCATAGTCATATTACTTTCTAGGGGTATATAGTTAACCTAGCTCAAATATTACAGTAACTTATAACTACCGTATATAGTCACGTATAAGTCGGGTCTTGAAACCTGATAAATCGATCATAAAAACAGACCCTGACTTATACGCCCATTCAAAATGTGACACTTGCATTTTTTTTTTTTAATTCTTCTTGCCTCCTCCAATCTCACATCAGTTTCTCAGACGCATCGAATTTTGTTGAGGTAGCGCAGTTACCAATTTCTTTCGCTACTTCAATGACGTTTAATTTAAAACCAGCTTCATATTTTCTTCTGATAAAACACTCCATTGTATATAAGGGATGCTCTTACAATAAAGGTATATGAGGGTGTGAGATACAAAAAACACAAATCAGTGCAAACGTTGCTTTGGAATAGTTTGGGTATTACCGTGTGGTCACGTAGGCATGACAGAGAGATTTTAGGAGCACGCGCTGATACAGTGCATTGCCGTACCCACATAGAAATAAAAGGCAGTGTGCTCCGTGGTTACTCTCTCAGGTGGGTGTTAGCATATCATAATCTCTTGGACCAATAATGTGAGTTTTCCGCATTTGACTTATATGGCTGACATTATAAAATACCAGAAAGTATACTGTAAAATCAAGCCCGACTTATCCGTGGGAGATCTTATCCGCGAGTATACAGTTATTTATGGAAAAAGCAGGAGAGGATTGGGAGACTTATGTGAATAAAATATACTAAAAGAGCAAACATATTACAATTAAAGCTTGTGTGTGTGATGCAGACTTTGAAATATGATCTGAACTTGTCAATGTTTCTGACTAGGGGGGGAATTTCATCATTTTATTGTTTATTTTTAAACTTGGCAACAGAAATGATTCACTTCACTTAACAGATGAGTCAGTTACAATGCTGGTGTCTTAATCCGGGCATTTTAGGATGGAGCGGATTTTCTAACAGCATGTTCCTTTTGTGGACAAAGCAAGCTAGACCTGGTGTATTCAAATGTTAATACTGCTAAACCTGTGGTACACTCGCATACTTCTCACAGACCTATAAATACCTGGGAGTGCAGCTGGATGACAAATTGGACTGGACTGCCAATACTGATGCTCTGTGTAAGAAAGGTCAGAGCCGACTATGCTTTCTTAGAAGGTTGGCGTCCTTCAACATCTGCAATAAGATGCTGCAGATGTTCTACCAGACGGTTGTGGTGAGTGCCCTCTTCTACGCGGTGGTGTGCTGGGGAGGCAGCATAAAGAAGAAGGACGTCTCACACCTGGACAAACTTGTTAAGAAGGTAGGCTCTATTGTAGGAATGAAACTGGACAGTTTAACATCTGTAGCAGAGCGACGGGCACTAAGCAAACTCCTGTCAATCATGAAGAATCCACTGCATCCACTGAACAGTGTCATCTCCAGGCAGAGGAGTAGCTTCAGTGACAGACTTTTGTCACTGTCTTGCTCCTCTGACAGACTGAGGAGATCGTTCCTCCCCTACACTATGCGACTCTTCAATTCCACCCGGGGGAGTAAATGCTAACATTATTCAAAGTTATTGTCTGTTTTTACATGCATGTTTATTACTCTTTTATTTAATATTGCTTTTTGTATCAGTATACTGCTGTTGGATTATGTGAATTTCCCCTTGGGATTAATAAAGTATCTATCTATCTATCTATCTATCTATCTATCTATCTATCTATCTATCTATCTATCTATCTATCTTCCTGCAATGTATAAGCCTGTTATTGACAGCAGCAGCTCTTCATTATCTAAGGCAGAAGTCCTTACATATATTTGGGAGGGGTTGTTGTTTTGTTTATTAATATCTATAAATACTTGTTTCTTCTCTTGAGCTTCTATCTATCTATCTATAAAATTTTAATTTCCCCTTGGGGACAAATAAAATCTACCTAATCTAATTTATATCATAAAGATAAAATAAATTTTAGACAAAAAACAATAACATCAATTCAGATTAACGTTCCACGCTCCTATTTTGTCATTGGTTAGGAAACGTGAGGCTGTAGCGTAGGGCCTGTTGAAACTTAACATCTACTTAAAATCATTGCCAGACAAAAATGCCTACAAGTCACATTGGTTGACTAGGCCTGTAATGGAGCCAAGGGCCCTGGTGCTGTGGAACAGCAGTACTCACTGTGCCAGCATGACCCATTTTAAAACACCAACAAAACTGAATAAATCTAAACTAGTTTCATATTCCTCTACAAAGAAAAAGCTGTTTTATTACCATCGGCATACAGTAAGAAAATGTATAATTGAATAATTTAAGAAAATGTCATTGCTGCACCTTTAGCCTGTTATGCATTTACATTACTCTGTGTAATTTGCAATAAAAACTAAGCTACAGGATTTGAAAAATTTCCTTCTCATTCTGCATTCTCGTCAGATATAATTTCAACTGTATCATGTCACTGATATATTTGATTAAACCGAGTATTGCCTTATTCACAAAGGTAATTTAATCTTATTGCATACGGCCAGCCTGGACATTTCAATTAGGCTACGATTCACTTGCCATGGGGGTGAATAAAGTGCTGTTCTTTCTTATTACATTAGCTTACAATAATAATAATTCTAAAAATGCGACTTTTTTTCACGGTGTTAAAGGTGAAAACTCACTGTAATTGCGACACTATGTAAACAAAGGTTTTAAGGTAGGAACCAGAGGAAAGACAACCATCATTAACAACATTAAAACGCAAGCATTCAAATTTAGTGAAACTGTCTCTTTGTCCTTTTGCATTTACTGGCAGTCCCCCCTCAAACCCATCACCACCTTTATAGCTACACTGTCCCATGAAAAGCACAGAAAGGAGGGTTTCTTATTTCATATATCCCCTATTTAACAGAAAATATAATCTCCCTCTTAGTTTTCCAACCAAGCTTCAATCACTTTATATGCAGTACATATAATTGTTTCTCTTTCCAGCTTTAAGAATGAAAATCACAAGAAAAGCTAAGAAAATCCTGATAGGTTTAATGTTGAATGATGGGTGGGGAGTCTTAACAATCTGAGAGAAATGAATTTGGCAATCATTGATGCCGAGTAACCCCTGGTGATTACATAGTTCTGGAAGGATTTTAGCAGCTTTCAGATCACCACCACATTTAAAATCCCAAATCACACAATATCTCTGGTTTAAAGAAAAGTATAATGTGTGTTGTAGATTTCTCATGAGGTATGAAGATGGAAAATAATATTTATTGTAAGAAAGGTATGTTTCTTTTATACACTCTGAATCAGTGTCCCATTTCCATACCCATCACTTTTGTTTTTTTTCCAAATCAGCCATCCACCCTTTATTTTAATCCATTTACTCCCCTGCTTATGGGAAGCTGGGATCTATCAAGACAGTATCACGCTCAAAGCAGAAATCAGCTCTATTGGGACAGTAGTACACCAGAGGGCACATTCACTAACACTTTTCCATTAACAACAATACTATATACAATGCAGAAAAAAAACATCCTAGCAGAAAAACACAACAGATACTAAAAGACCATTTAAACTTGACATAGACAATGATAGGGCTGAAAATGGAAGATTCACCCTCTGCACTCAGCCATTATAGTCTTGCCTACACTGCTCTGTGAAATATGCTGATCGACTAATTCACACTGACCTAAACAGCGCCATTGACAGCAATTTTTCAAATGGAAAAAGATCATTCTAATGTAAGTCCCATCATGAATTCCCTCATGCGCCATAAGCATCTTATTTAATGTCAGACCATTTAATGTCATCAGCAAATTTGAGTTCACTGTCTAATGTCTTGCATTTAAAATATGTTACATGATCTCTGGTGCAGATTTATGACACAGTCTGTAAACACAATGTTAAAATGTTTCACTTTGATGAAATAAAGATGAACAGTTGTTCCAAATGTAAAAGTTGCTTCATGCACTGTTGCTGGTAGTAAAGGATTGGAATTACTGTTAATATTAAAAAAAGGTAACCAACTTGCAATAAACACATTTATTTCTCACAGACTCTAAATAAAATGCATGTTTCTAAAATTTAATTGTAAATATTCTCAGTTTAATGCCTTTATTAAGCAAAGCAGTGTTTCAATTAATTTAACATATAGTGGAAAAATACAGCCTATCCTGGTAGAAGCAAGGAGACATCTGTCCTGAACTACTCAACGTCTCCTTGAAAGGCAACTCAGAGTCATCACTCAAACAAATTCTTTTTTTTTTTGTTTTGCTTTTTATAGTGAGTGAAAAATAAGTGTCCTATTTCAGACTGTTTCTAAAAGTAACAACTGTGGCCTGCAGGAGTCACACCAGCTCCTCAAACCTGACACAGACAGACACAGACACAAGTTCTTTCACACACAGGTTTTTTTATTTCAGTGGGAAATGCTTCCCAAATCCGTTTCCCAACTGCACCAATGCACACAGCACAGTACAATAAGCACAGTAAAATTAAATACACTGCCTTTTCTTTTCTTCTTCTTCTTTCTCTCTGCATCTCTCCTTCCTCCTTCACTTCTCCTCCAGCAAGCTTCTTCCCTCTTCCTCCCGACTCTGATTTCAGGATCAGTGGCAGCAGTCTTCTTTTATGCTGCACCAGGAAGTACTTCCGGTGACCTGTTAGAATGGTTTGGAAGCAGTTCTGAGTGAAGCAGAAACTTGACAAAGTAGGGATCCACTGTCTCTGCAACACCCCCTCACAGTGTCCACAACCCAGGAGGGCTACCATCTATCGCTCTGGGGCAGATAATGCCCCATGTATGTTCTCTCCCTCAGTCCTTCCATTACGAAGGCGTCCTAGCCAGGCAAGGGCACACTACCTGTTGCGAGCCAAAAGACATTGTTAAGTCAAAGAAAAATACCCTAAAAAGTACTGTAAGACTACATTTCCCCATATTAAACAATTTTTATAAAGACTGCAGTTCATTGAATGTTGCAGGGCTTTCTAAGAACCAGAATTTGACATAATTTGCAAGTGAAATTTAATGTATTACTCTGCACAAATAGATTTTGCTCTTTTATCCTTTTTTGCTGAATATGAGTACTGTAAATGTACAATATATAGTATATAAAACAGTACAACAGTATACAACATTGCATAGTATGCAGTGCAAAAGCATAACATTCATTATTTTTGGTTATAATGGAGAGCAGTCACTTAATGACTCACTGCACAGTATTCTGTTTTGGCTATTTGAAATGGGTTTGCTTTTCCCATCCATTTAACCTGTTTTATTTTTTCACATAATTCAAATTGATATAGAGAATTTCAGTTCTTTTACAGAAGCTAAATTATCTTGTGCCATAACGATGGTGGGCATTATATGGATGTGCTTTATGGCTTATGATTTATTGTATAGAATCTGCAATCTTAGAGTAGTAAAATTTTAGAGCTAATGATTTTAGTTAATGTTTAGGGAAAGCTGAGTGTTTTGCACAATCCCTTGGGGGCAGCTAAAGCAGCATCTTGAGATTAAAAATTTGTTTTGTGAAAATGCACTTGATTGCATGGGCTTCAATACAGTTATACAGGCTAAGAGACAGAAGAATTGAATACCAGCATTTGGAATACCATGTAATGGCCCAGATCCTTTAGGGTAGTACTAGTGGTATTAACTATAGTTAATTTTTTTGTAATCTTTTCTAATATTTTTTTCTCTGGAACCATCTATTTAATTTCCTTTGGCTCTAAATCATGTTGATCCTAGTTTCACTTGCTTTTTTTGTAGTTTAATTTTGTTTAAAGGCTTTTTTTTATTTTACCAGTATAATTTAGGTTTACCTCAATGCCATACATTGCTTTCCCATGGATGTCACTACTTTATGACTGCTGCTTAGAAAGGATGGTTTGTTTTCATTATCATGCATTCCGGAAGTTGTGATGAGTGATGTCATTGGTGTGACTCTGTTTAAGTCAGCGTCATGTATTTGAATGTGTCCAAGGTTCTAGATATTGGAAAAAAAACAAACTTTTGTGCAAAATAATAGATTCAATAGTTTTTTTTTTTTTTGCTAAACTCTTTGTTGAGTTGAGTGGCTGACGTGTGCTTTGTGCTGATGTGCTGTAGTGTACTTTGCAAACTCTAGAGGCTGTTGAGAGTTTTTGGTCTGTTCTGTGGTGTGAGATTTAAATAAAAAAATACATTTTGCTCTTAAAAACTTGGTTTTTGGTTGCAGCAAAGGAACCATGTGGGAATTTTTAAAACTTTTTTCCAGTTAGAAGGGTTTTTGTTTTTGCTTTTTTTCACCTACACAAGAACAAATGCAGCTGGGTGTTTGCAGGTGCGTTTGGAAAAGTTACTTGTACTTGTACTTGGACCTGTACTTGTTCTTGTTATCTGTATTTGAAGTTGAGGAGGCAACAAAAGGATACGATCAGTGGAGCTTATTATATTATTCATCTGGACTTTCAGAAAGCATTTGATAAGGTGCCACATGAGAGGTTGGGCATCAAATTAAAAGAAGTGGGAGTTCAGGGTGATGTTTTTAGATGGGTGCAGAATTGGCTCAGACACAGGAAGCAGAGGGTGATGGTGCGAGGAACCTCATCAGAACTGGCCGATGTTAAGAGTGGTGTTCCACAGGGGTCAGTGCTAGGGCCGCAGCTATTTTTAATATATACTAGCCAACCCGCGGCGTAGCATACACCACATAATCAGGCCGCTTTTTAAATGCGTTTTAAGCACAGAGGAAAAAATAAACATTTGAAAAATCCGTAATTTAATAAACCACCAAGAAAAGTAACATTGCAACAATGCACGCTACGAACCAACATACAATTGTCCGTGACTGAAAACCGGAGGAGCGCCGTCGCGCTTTCTCCTTCCAAAGCGAAGGACGGGGTTGAACGGCGCTCGTTCAGTACGCACTGCCCGCTTATGTGCCCGCCCCCAACTCCCTACCTGAGTCGCTTTCATCTGTGTACAGTCCACACGCACCTGTGAGTCACGTTGAGTGTTAATTTTCCAAACACCGCCTCAGTCGGTTTCCACGTTGATTTTTCATTGTTCTTTGCGGTTCCGGCTGCTTTTTTTTATATATAATCCACCAAGTCACCTGACCATGGGGGGCTTTACAAAGGGCAGGGACGTAATCAGTGCGAGCGTATGACCCGCACGTACTGGGAATTTCTCGTTCGTGGGGAACAATTGAAAGCCACGGTCTCCATCACGAATGGGGTTCAACGGCTTACCCACACCTCCCCGCGCCGGGTAGACACATGTTGATCCATTCAGTGTAGCGCGCGTGCAGTACCGGACAAACAAGTGCATCACAGACCTGTTAATGCTCAATCTCACATGGCTGAAAGCCACTTGTCCCTCTAAGAATTTGGACGCCGACCGCTGTTGGGTCGTGTAACTATTTAGCAGGCGGAAGTCTCGTTCATTTTCGGAAATAACCAGCCAAATCGCTCCACCAACTAAGAACTGCCATTCTCCACCACCCACAGAATCGAGAAAGAGCTATCAATCTGTCAATCCTGTCCGTGTCCGAGCCGGGTGAGGTTTCCTGTGTTGAGTCAAATGAAGTGAAAGGCTCCACACCTGGTGGTGCCTTTCTGTCAATTCCTTTAAGTTTCAGCTTTGTAACCATACTCCCCCCTGAACCCAAAGACTTTGGTTACCCGGTTGGCTGCCCGACAGGTCATGGGAATGATGCCGCCGGATCGCCTGTTGCAGGGCCTGCATTGGTGAAGCAGGTGAGATGATAATGAAACAGAGGCACAGGGCTTATTGGTTTTTAAAGACTGCTTCCTTCATTGGATTTTAACCAATGCACAGAACGAACCAACACACAATCGTCCGTGCGGCACTCAGAGTGGAACGGGAGGAGAGGAGAAGGACATCCACTCCGCTCCCTCCGTCATGCTAGTCTGCTGATTTCTCGTTCAGTATACACTGCCTGCTCATGTGCCCACCTCCAACTCGTCACTCGAGTCGTTGTCGTCTTTGTACAGTCCAGATGCACCTGTGACTCACATAGACTTTTCATTGCTCTGTGCGGTTTTGGCTGCCTTTCTATATATAATCCACCAAGACACCCGACCACGGTGGGAGGGGGTGTGTACAAAGTGCAGGAGTATCTAAGAAGACGCATGTTTGTCGCGGATGCGAATTGCTGTATGTAGCGTGTAAAACAGTTTGCTATAGTGCACGCGGTTGTGCGTCGTAACCGAAAACTCGTTTTTTAAAGACTGCTCACTTCATTGTGTTTTAACCTCAGTTGTAAAGGAACGTTTTAAGGATCCCATGGGATACCCCTCGCAAACAGTTTTACACGCCGCATATGGCGATTCACCTCCGCGAGAAACATGCCTCTATTAACAGTCAACGTGGGTCGGAGCTGATGTGACCTCTACGACAGACGAATATAAATGACGCCAGTTTTTCTGTGTCGTCGCGTCCGAGTTGGTGGGCATGGCTCTGTGAGTTGTCGTCGTATCCAATGGTCTTGGAGTTGGTGGGCGTGGCTCCTTCCTGTGTGCGCCATAGGTGTCTCACTTGTCGGCGGCTTAGTGAATCCACGTCCCTTCAGACGTGCTTTCTATGATTGTCTTGCCTTAGTGAATTATATATATAGATAAATGATTTAGATAGGAATATAAGTAACAAGCTGGTTAAGTTTGCAGATGATACCAAGACAGGTGGATCAGCAGGTAATCTGTTATATCATTACAGAAGGACTTGGATGGCATACAGGCTTGGGCAGATTTGTGGTGAGATGAAATTTAATGTCAGTAAATGTAAAGTATTACACATAGGAAGTAAAAATGTTAGGTTTGAATACACAATGGGCAGTCGGAAAATCGAGAGTATACCTTATGAGAAGGATTTAGGAGTCATAGTGGACTCTAAGCTATCAACTTCCAGACTGTGTTTAGAAGCCATTAAGAAGGCTAACAGAATGTTATGTTATATAGCATGATGTGTGGAGTACAAGTCCAAGGAGGTTCTGCTCAAGCTTTATAATGCACTGGTGAGGCCTCATCTTGAGTACTGTGTACAGTTTTGGTCTCCAGGCTACAAAAAGGACATTGCAGCAATAGAAAAGGTCCAGAGAAGGGCAACTAGGCTGATTCCAATGCTACAGGGGTTGAATTATGAGGAAAGATTAAACGAACTGAGCCTATACAGTTTACGCAAAAGAAGATTAAGAGGTGACATGAAACTCTGGGACTGAGGTCACCGAGGTGGTCAAAAAACTACCGGGGGTAGTTGAGATACACCCATTGTTCCTCAAGGCACTGGATGTTGTAGGACTGTCTTGGTTGACACGCCTCTGCAATATCGCATAGACTTTAGGGACAGTACCTCTGGATTAGCCGATTTTTAAGATGGGGGACCGGAGGATGTGTTCCAACTACAGAGGGATTACACTTCTCAGCCTCCCTGGAAAAGTCTATTCGGGGGTCCTGGAGAGGAGAGTCCATCAGATAGTCGAACCTCAGATTCAAGAGAAATAGTGTGGTTTTCATCCTGGCCGTGGAACAGTGGACCAGCTCTACACCCTTAGCAGGGTCCTGGAGGGTGCATGGGAGTTTGCCCAACCAGTCTACATGTGTTTTGTGGACTTGGAAAAGGCGTTCGACCGTGCCCCTCGGGGAATCCTGTGTGGGGTACTTTGAGAGTATGGCGTACCGGACCCCCTGATAAGGACTGTTCGGTCCCTGTACGATTGGTGTCAGAGCTTTGTCCGCATTGTCGGCAGTAAGTCAAACCCGTTTCCAGTGAGAGCTGGACTCCGCCAGGGCTGTCTTTTGTCACCGATTCTGTTCATAACTTTTATGGACAGAATTTCTAGGCACAGCCAGGGCATTGAGGGGGTCCAGTTGGTGGACCCCTTGGGTTTTTAGTCACAGGAGCTTTTCAGTGTGAACTAGCTGACTGAATGGGTATTTCTCAGTCATCACTGAGTCACACCAAGCCAGCTATATGGAAAGAACGGTTCACTGCACACATACTGTTATAAAGGCGACTTCAGAGAATCAATTTGTTATTGTAAATAGAAGGCATTTCCACACTATTAATGTGTGGCTTTATAGTCCACTGAAAGTGTGTTGTATTGTGTAAGCATGTGGCGTGCTCCATAATCATAATGTGGCACACAATCGTGACTTGCCTGTACCTGAAAAGATGCAGTATGTTGAACCTGACCCTGACCTACCAAATGATCAGCCAAATTGTACAGCATTGCAACTTCATTTGAATGTAATTAGCAGAATTTAAAAACAGGTAATCAGATGCAGCATTTATTGTTTAACCAAATCATTTAATTTGTGATCAGTATCGCATAGTACAGGATTTAGATTTCTTAGTTTATTGACCACATCTCTTACAGCACCCACTATTGCATTTTGTGACTCCAGGACAGCATCTGTATAGCACACGACCAGATGGTCTCCAAGGTTTTCCAAGGCAGGGGTGTTTGCACAGTCAGTGCCCACAGATGCGCTTGGCACAGCAGCACCATAACACCACAGGGAGTTGCGTCCTCAGCATGGGGGTCACCTTTTGTAATACTGTCTGAAACAGAATAAACAGTAATACTGCTACCTGCTAATTTCTTACAAGACATGCAAGTTATTTACACGAATATGGATAATTAAAACTCACCTTCACCTGCGATGATCTCGGAGTCTCCCTTACTTGCCAATAAATGCAGCAGCTCACTGCTGAAACAGTGCATGCCCTGGAATTATGCTTCCTCCTCTGCATTTTCATGTTGACTTTGATATCTGACCACTTTTTATTTTCATTTTGGATATTGTGCAAACTTTCCGAAACTGAACTTTTGACTGCCTCTGCCATGCAGTGCCACTACATCAATTTACAGTTGTTGCTTATACCACTGCCTAATCCACCAAATAGTATGTTTTTCCATGCCTCCACTTTACTGAGCAGGACCTCCATTTCACATTCACTGAAACTATTCTTTTTACATGTGCTTTTGCCATTGTCTTTTAACAAAACACTGAATTCAGATAAGCAAAATTCTGGGTGGAGTCAGGGTAGGGCTGTTAGCATTGCATGTGCATTAAAATTCATGTTTATTGGGATTTATTAAGGAAAAGTGCATAGAACATCTGAATGTTTTTGTGCTTACACACATTTTCACTTTTTAAAATGGTGACAGAGAGGTCCTTCAAGTGCTGGTGAGGGTAAAATGTGGAGGCAGTATGCCCTGTATCTATGCTGTTTATTCTAGATTGTCAGTAGGCAGAGGCACCTGTACACAAAAAGCTAAATTACTACAGCCTGGGCAATAGTATAGAATGTTTATCAGGGACAATTAAAATTAAGTACCAAAATAGTTGCTAAGACAGCAAGTCCAAGCTTAGATATAAAGATATTAATGGCCCTTTGAAGGTGGAATTGGGAAGTGAGTTGGGACAAAGACTCAATTAGATGGTCAAACAAACATGTCAACACAAAGAACAGACATAGCTTCAAAGCCTGTTTAGTAAGGTAGACATGTTTGTTTTATGTACTTAATTTTGGTATTTTGTGACCAACCAATTGTTTACACCACTTTTATATTTCATTTTGTTTTTAAATATGCACTTACATTATATTATTATTTTGGTTCCTTATGACCATTTAACAGCCAGGAACACTATTAAAGAACCCACTACTCCCAAAATGAATATTTAAACAAAATATCACAAATTATTCATCCACAATTTGTCTCTTCTAACTTTGCTTTTCTTCCTAGGAAAAAAATGTTAGGAAATATTGTGAGGCATTTTATGTCACTTGATCTTACTTTTCCAAACTGTAAACACATACAGATATTCACATATAACATCAGTCGAGCATTTAAGCAATTAGTTCAATAAAATAAAGCTTTGTTTTCAAAGTGTCTTTACTTGATGTATCTTTCATTCATCCTCCTATTTTTTATCTCTCACTCTACAAAGGTAAAATGGTTTTAAATTTGAATAGCTTCAGAAATGTGTGTATGATATCTTCCATCATCTCTTTATACACAGATGATTGCACATTCTGCTGGCTTAAGGAGTTTATCTCAGCTCTACAGTTGCATTTTTTAATATTAGCATTAATGGAGCACTGAAGTGTACAGTATGCAGTGCTGCAGATTACATAGGGTGAGATTGTTTCCAGACATATCATTTCTAATATGAGATATGGGTATGGAATCCTCCTGGGCAGAGGGATTGTTAGAGGGGCTTGTGATTTTGATGCATGTCAGAAGCCGAGAAAATTTGAGCTGCAGACAAAAGATAAGTAAAGTATTGCCTTAAAATGTTTAAAGTTGGCATCCCTTACTTTTTGAAGAGTATTTGGGTGTACTGATTCACTAAAATGTAAACTTGTTATAACCAATACAGTAAAAATAATTTGATAGGTGTATAGTCCACTTAACATTACTGAGATCTTTGTGCTGAAATGACCACTAAAATTTAAAATCAACTATTAGGCAGAAAAAGCCAGATATACTGCATATGCATAAAACTTATATGTTACATATATTAGATTCTTAGCAGCATCTATGAAAAGTAGAACACACAAATATGAGGGAAAAGCAAACCACTGTGAAACTATGAAAGATCTGCCTTCCAAATTTTTTGTGATAAGATTAACAATACACAGGCATAATTGACCCAAAAAGAATATGGGCATGACATGAAATTGAATGCACAATTCTAACACAGGAATGTAAGAATAGTGGTAGTGTCTCACCATTGAGCTATGGTAACATTCATGGGTTAAAATGATCAGAAATACCATAAATAAGTGATGTTCTGTGGGCAATCTTCTTGTTTATGTGCTGATTATGTGTAGTGGGTAATGTTGACATTGGGAGAATTGAACCCACCAGTTGGAAAAGACAATGCCAAGCTTTGGAAGTAGCTATGAACAGTTCTCTTTGTATTGCTTATAGGTTTGTATATACTGAGTATCATAATTTTACTTAATATATTCAGAAATGTATCTACCTATTTGGTACCCTGTTTTTTTGATATAATATATATGTTTCCTTACCCGGATGGGAGGCCCCAAGTGGACACAGGTATCTCGGCCAAGGGAGAAAAAGCTGCCATACCCGAACAAGACTTTTCAGGTGGGCATACGGACATCCAGACTAGCAGGGAAGGAGATTCCTTACACGGATGGAAAGCCCCAGGCAGATTAACAGGCACCCTGAACAGATAGTACTGTAGTACTTTCCCTGACCAGGATAAAAGGAAAAGACTGTCTCTGGGGGATGTTTATCACCCCCAGATGCTAGAGGGCAGTGGCCCTGGATATCATTAGCCTGTCAGAAAGCAGCAGGGAATGCCGGAAACAGTAGTCCCTGCTGGGGTCCGTGGGTGCTGCAAGATTACACTGCAGGGAGATGCACTTGTTATTCAGAACCTCTGTACGACCCAGAACTACTTCTAACGGGCAAAACCCTGGCACCAGAAGTCCCGGGTCTTCAATAAAAGGGACCACACTGCCTTGTCCAGTTGAATCAGAGTGCGGTAGAGAGAGGACAAAGGAGAAGAGACAATTTGTTTTTGTGCTTCTGTATACAAAGTATTTGTAAACAACACCCTTTATTTGAACCCAGGACGGTGTTGGAGTGTTCGTATTTGGTGCTTACTGGCACCCAATAGTCTTCACTATATATATATAGTGGATTATATATATACAGGACTGCGTATCAAAACTACAATGTCCATGATGCCCTGCTGGTCTTCTGGGGACCTCCATACTGTATTAAAAAAAAAAATTACTGTAGAGTCATCTTTGCAGACACAAATTCAGAACACAACTGTTCCTGGATGGTAGAACTTCAGGTTTTCTGCCTTTCTGACAGGAAGAGGCGGGTCCAGGTGGATGGACACCAGAAGTAATGTCAGCGTTGTTCTTCCTGTCAATCAACTGACCAGCAGAGGAAGAGAGAAAGGTATTAGAACACATTGCTAACTGCTGGAGTGGTGGTAGAATTGCAATGACTAGAGGCTTTTAGCTCCATCCTATGCGCACGGGTGTTGAACAATACTGTATATATAGATATATACAATATAAGTACAAAAAAAAGAAATAAAGATTTGGGGCACCCTGGTGAATTGGCAGATCAAAAAAAGCAATTGCAAATAATGATGGTCTTTTCAGATGCAAATCTCAATTCAACTGGCCCCAAGATGGTAGGTTCAGGTGTTCAGGAACAGAAGCGACTCGATTAGGCAGGTAACTATCAATCACTGCTTCTGTAGAGGGAGATAGAGAATAGGCTGTAGGCTACTGCACCAACCCCTGGTTGGGGGATAATTACATTTACATCAGCCTTGAAATTGCCTTCCAAGTGCATGTGTAGCCAAATTTCCATCCAGTTTTTTGCGACGTTTTGTTATCGACAAACAGAATATACGTAAAAAAAAATGTGCGAAATTTGCTGTCTCCAGCCTGTTTCCATCCAACTGGCTTTTTATCGATAAAATGGTGTGCGTGATGACGTCATCCCCTCCAAAACGAACTGTCACATAAGTTTTGTTGTATCGCAAAAAAAAAATCTGCCCTTGAGCCGTTTCCATACATAATTTTGTGTATGTCACAAATTATCTACCTTTTGTTTTCCACGTTACACCCCCTCCACTAAACAAAGAAACAAAGAAATGGAGAGATTATTCAGACAGTTTTTTGTAATTTGCCAGCTTAGTGTTATTTCAGTTTCACAAATAATTGGAATTGTACATAATATCCGAAGACGACAGCAGAATGAAGCAGTTGCTTGTCTGATAGCCCTAGAGCTCGAAGAAAGTACCCCAGTGCGACGAAACCCACAGTTATGGGAGAGACGACGGAATAAGACCTTCTGGGAGGAGGTGGTGAGGAGACACTTCACAGAAAATCTCTGGCTGCAACATTTTAGAATGACATGGCCGATGTTTGAGATGTTGTGTGGATTTATCAGTCCTGATGTTGTGCCCATCACAGGTTTTACAAGCTGGCAACCTGCGCCGAGTATAGAGTAGTTGGAGAAACTTTCGGGGTTAGTAAAACTACCGTCCATCAATGTGTATATGCTGTGTGCACTGCTATTAAAGAAAAAATAATGCGGCGTTATATCAGACATCCGACTGTAGCGGAGGCCAATGAAATTGCACACTGCAATTCCTTGGTGCATCTTGTGCCACAGATTTACGGTGCGCTGGATGGCACGCATGTGCCTATTCTTCCCCCGACGGAAGGCTACCTCGATTACATTAATCGCAAAGGGTGGCCATCTATTGTTCTCCAGGCCCTTGTTGATGACAGGTGCATGAAATGAGACATTTGCGTTGGCACTCCTGGAAGTGCCCATGATGCAGCTGTGTTTGCAGCATCGGATCTGTACAGGTGAGCCTACCTTTTAACATCCCTTCTCAGTGCGATAACAGCTGAATTAGTACTGTAACCTGCTTCCCTTAAGGTTTTTAATTAAAACTGAAATTTGAATTAATACAAAATAACGTTTAATAAAAAAAAAACTAAAGTTAATATTAATGAGAGAATTTCTCATATATGCTAAAACATCTGCCATTTAATAATAAGAAAAAAATGTTTAGATAATGAAACACACGGTTTCTTAAATATTTTGACTGGCACAGTAAATTACCTTTGCGGTTTTTGTATTATTTAGACATCCTGAGAGACACCCCCAGGCTACAGTTGATGTGGAGGGAGTTCAGGTACCCCTTTTAGTAGCAGGAGACCCAGCCTCTCCGCTACTGCATTGGCTCATCACGAGAAATAACGAGTCTCTTCATCAGACCATGCGAACCGCTCCGCTAGTCTCGTTTTGATTGTACGTGATGAAAATGTATCATGTGACACATTTATTTGCGTTAAAGCCCTTTTTTCCGACAAAAAGTGTTTCCAATGTAGTTTTTGCGACATCTGAAGTATCGATATGGAATTTATGCGCTAAAGTTAAACAGAAAAATATTATGTCGACATGTACAACATTTTATCGATAATTAGCATTTCCATCAGCTAAAATTTGAAGCACTAAATATTTTTTCGCAAAAACTCCTTGGATGGAAACCTGGTTTGTGTGACAATATATATAAAAAATGAGTAAACTTGGTTACAGTTCTGAAATTAAAAAATGGTGATAAATTTCCTTAAATTATCAAACATAGCAATATAATACATTCTAGAAACAACATTACATTATTGACTCATTAAATCCTTATATGAACAGACTACAAAACTGACTAATACCACAGTACTATATAATCTCTTGATAACTGGAAAAACATTGATTACTCAATAGCTCTAAAAGTAGACGCCTGGTATTACTGCATATTTGCGTATCCAGTGAAACATTAATATACTAATTAGTAATGGTTTAAACTTTGAAATAATAGCGTCCGCAATTATTTGGACTTTTTCTATTCCAGCCCCCCTTTATTTTGAAATAACGGAGCAATCAGCACAAAAGACTGACACAATTTCTCCCACAAACCACAATGAGACCAGCCTCTCTCCCTCCATTCTCAGGTCTTCACAATCAAATTAGATTCCTGACCACTTTGTTCTGGACTACTTCACAGTTTTAGTGGCTGGCCCAGAAGAGGTTGGAGCCTGGGTAAGCTGGGTTCCTTAAATTGTAAACTCTGTGAAGAAAGGGTGACCTGGTTACATCAATGTCTTTCCCAGGTGTACCTTTCAAAAGAGACCTTGACAGGGGTGTGTTTAACTTGGGTATTTCACAAATCATGTTAAATACATGAATTATATAGGAGGAGGTTGGGAACATGCGCTGATTACAGTGTGTTGACATTCCATCACACGATGTATCACCAGAGTGCAGCCATCCAACAGGTGACACCTCAGCACCACTTAGCCAATAAATTCTATACTAAACTTGTTTACTGAAAAACCCCTACAAACTGCAGCCTAAACATTTCTGAACTATGGAATTCTGAAAATTAAAACATTAATATTATTATATCAGAGCATATAATTCAATCACACAGTCACTTTATAATTACACACACACTGAAAGATCTTTCTGATAGATTTCGAAGAGCTGTTGATACTCAAATGAATAGCTGTCACAGAGGTAATATGTTTAACAATTGATACAGATAAAATACAGTAGATATATCCATGCATCCATCCATTATCCAACCCGCTATAACCTAACTACAGGGTCATGGGGGTCTGCTGGAGCCAATCCCAGCCAACACAGGGCGTAAGGCAAGGAACAAACCCCAAGCATAGCACCAGCCCACCGCAGCAGTAGATATATAAAAACAAATACTGTAAGTAATTAATTGCCTTTGTCAAGAGAATGGTATTTTAGAATGATGGGACTTTAGAAAAGTAAGGCAGACCTCACAATAACTACAAGTCAAATTATGTCAAAGTTTAGGAACCATGCAACTAAGAAGTTGACCCAAAGTTATTTGGCTTCTTGAAATGATAAAAATACCAGTGTCTTGTAACTGCTGAGTACAGAACATGCTGGTGAGTGAACATTAATGAGCTGAGCAAGGTAAACCATAATAGATTTATAGGTTAACTTAAGGAAAGAACACCATTTAATAAGGAATCCAATAAAAGACATAAAAACAGGATTGGTCTGATTACACTCAAAATGTTCCTGTTATGCTTTCTGCTATAGAATTTTGAATTAATTGAAACATGCTGAAAAATGCAGTATAAAGTGTCAAAAGTAAAGCATTACTAAAATGAATTATGGGCAATGCTAAAACATAAATTACTATTTCTTGTTATCTTAATCAATAGCCCTTGGTTAATTTATTGTAAGTTTAAAAAATGTGCAGGTAATTACAAACTCCAGGAATATTACATTTTTTATTTCCAGAGAACAAACCTTTTAGTTCATTTGCTCTCACATTAAATGACTAAACTTTTTTTTTTAAATAAAATACTTATAGGGCAGCACAGTGGGTAGTGTTGCCACCTCACTGCTTTGGGTCACTGATTTGATATCTGAAAGACTTTCCCGCTTTGTTTCAGTTTTCGTGTCTGTGTTGTTCTTGCTTTGATTTTCCTTGAAAATTCCAGTTATGCTATTAGAGCAACTCTAAGTTAGCCTGTTGTGAGTGGGCAGAGTATTTGTGTGGCCAGTGTGCCCTGTAAGAGATTGGTGGTCCACTCAAAGTTGTTTCATGCATGTATCTGCTGGATCATCTAGGACTGAAGAATAAAACACTGTTCTAGTGGAGTTTCAAATTGAATGAATAAACTGTTAAGTTAAAAGCAAGAATTTAAGATAGAGTCAGGGTCAGTTATTTACAAGTCATGAGCCCCCAGTGCTTCCTTTCTCATAACCTGTCTCCACTGCTAACCCATGGGTGTCCTGCTCAAGTAATGGAGACAAGTTTGGCAAGCATAGCCAACCATCCTCAGCTTGTATCCCTGCCACCATCCCTTGGCGTCTATGGTGACCTATGAATCCTCCTCCCTTGTCCCACTGCCATCCACTGACGTGTTGAAGTGATTGGTTGCTCCTGCTCTTATCTGATGCTCAGCGAGTAACCCTGTCTCTGGGCTGTCTTTGCTCCACATGTTGCTTTCACAACCACCTTGCCTCTTTTCCATTGCATCCCAGTATTTTCATTTTCTTTCTCTTTGTCTGTCACTTCCATCTTTTCTCTCAATCTCTTTCTTCCCTTGTTCTCACACTCAGACCCGTTTTACCATCAGTGAGTGCAGAAATGCCTAACAACCTGTGAAGTCTCAGTAAAGAATAGCTGCGTTAACTGCTTGCATACATGCTAAACACAATTTGCAAATGCTGTCATTAGGCCCTCCAAGGTCTCATGGCTTTTCTGTTGCACACCAGTGGCCCTCACTGCTTTTAAAAGTCATGCACAGCACTGGACTCCTAATGCAGATTACAACAAGGTTTAATAAGGTCAACCCACAATTAAAAGCAAAAATATGCAAAACCAACCTCCAAAACCTTATATTCTATAATTAATTAACCACACTTAAGAAGACTTGTACAATAATGAATCATCTATTAACACAAAATTTGATATCAAGAAGCAAAGCAAAACTAGGAAAATGAACTTCAAACCCAGAAATATTCATAAATTTACAATAAATTCCAAAGGACTAGTAAAAATTCACAAAAGGAAAGACGTGAAAAAAGAACAAAACTCAAAAACCCTAAACTCATAATTTAAATGTTCTGCCATGAGATGGAACAACAGACGGAGTCAAAAGACAAAAGATACTCAAAATGGCAACGCTCCAAACAAAAGCAAAATGGCCTTATGATAATTGCAAAACAAAATGATTAAATAAAATAATTTCCAAACCAAGATTAAAGTAAAATATGAAAATTAAACTAAGCACTGCATAGTAGAAGTCTGCATTCCTGCAGAGATCCTGCAGGACCTGACTTAATTTTTTTTGAAGCGTGGGACAAAAATTTAAGAGTAGTGAGCAGATGCAGATGAGTGTACTTTATTTCTGTGGTTGTGACCAGCTGGTTACAACATCGATGAACATTTGAGAAAGTTATTGAAAAATACATAACTATAATATATGTATTTATACAAGATTTAATTCACAATTACAATTTATCATCAATATTGCAAGTTATACTCTTTATTGTGAAAGTGCATACAGTCAGTAAAGAAAAAAGATAGCATGTGCATGTCTGTGATGGGACGGTTTCTCTTTTTTGTGGTGCATATCAATAGCAGCTTGTAAGGCAGATGCATGATATGAGGACTGGTTGTAGTACTGTTTGATTTTTTTTTCTTTCCTTCATATATTTATTGACTTACCTTTCATTCTTTTAGGTTCAGTGGCCTGTTTTGCTACGCTTCGCATACATCATGCATGGTGCAGGTATGAATTGTGTGTATTTTAAGTGCTTGTTCAGATTTTGTTTTTCAAAAAAGAGGCCCCAGGGTAGGGGTATAATCGAAACTTCACACAAGCCCTCATATGCTATGGTTCTTTATTAGTTTTTCTAATTAAACAACAACTAGTTTACATTCAACTACTTGATATAGGGTCAGATGTCATAGAGATGTGAGCCCTAAGGCTGGCAGCATCCTGATTTATTATTTGTTCTAGGTGCGGTATACAATTCTGCATAGTTTACTGTATTTTTTCAGTTTCATTTTTAGAACCATTATTATTTTTTAACGTTACATTTTTATTTTTCTATACTGCCTTTTTCTTGCCTCAAAAAGTCTTTAAGGAGTTGCAGGATTTCTATTTCTCTTCCACAGCAGCAAAAAAAGTAAAATCACAAAAACATATTTTATTAGCACAACAGACATCTCCACAGCTGAAGTAGAAATGAAGACAGATACATGCATTAGGAAAAGTCCTCTTTGGTTTTAAAAATGATCGGTTTTATTAGAACATTTTGAAACATAATTAAACAAGTTTTACCTTATTAATGGTAATAAGCTATCTTCCTTAATGGTAGCTTTGTTCTTTGCACAAGGCAGTTATACTGATCGTACATTCGGGTTCTGATAATTATGCCCTAGTTGAAAAAATGAGTGTTAATTTTTTATTTATTTGTTTTACTTGTCTGTAATAATACACTTTCATTTATTGGACAACTTATTTATAAGTTGGTGTTGAATACTAACCTGGCTCTGTCACCTTTAGTCAAATTGCCATGTGTGTTTTTCTTTAAATATACCACACACAAGTCACTGCAGGTTCACATAGACGTGACATGACATTGGACAAATATTTAGTTCTGTTAGCAGGAGTAGTCAAGAATGGGACCAAAAAAACTGAAATGGGCACACCTCTCTTCCATAGGAGGAGGTTGGGAGTATGTGCTGAATACAGTGTGTTGCCACACCCACCACACTATGAATCACCCTGATTGGGACCCAATTGCAGCAGTCCAACAGGTAACTCCTCAGCACCACTTAGCCAAAAAATTCTATACTAATCTTGTTTACTGAAAACCCCCTATAAACTGCAGCCCAAACATTTGTGATCTATGGAATTCTGAAAATTGACACATTATTATTATGTCAGAACATATAAATCAATCACACAGTCACTTTATAATTATAAACACAGTGAAAGGAATCTTTCCCATAGATTTCCAAGAGATGAACATAAATGAAAAATAAAACAGTTTTTTATCTTATTTTGGAATTAATCCAGAAAAAATTATCAATATTCCTGACATTCATAATATGAGAAAACCAAGAAAAAAAAAATCTGTAATTCAAAACTCTACATCTGATTAACACACCAAGGGCCAAGATGAGAAGGACAGAGAGCAAACCCTGAAATAAATAAGATACTTCTCTCTTAATGGTGGTCCAAGGCAATGTCTCAGCAAAGAAGTGATGTCCTCGGGTGACTACTGTCATAAATTTTATTTTACTAACATAATGCTTTTAAGATTATTATTGTTTTGATTTATTAACAATTGTTAACACTTACCACAATGCCATTTTTTATATTAAAGGTCGTTGTCATTTTGCTTGCAGTTTCACATGGCCACAATTTCTTTGTGATTAACTGGCACTAACCCATGTGACCCAGTTTCCTGTGGCTGTATACAATGGCAGCACAAGTGCTTCATCTTTATATCAAAGAAATGTTAAAAACAAACAGAGTGAGGGGCATTGACAGACAGCGTCTCAGGGATTATTTTCAGTAAGAGATTTGGACCTCAGCGATAGCACACAGAAAAAAGGAGAGGCCAAGTAAATAAATACCAGAAAGAGTTCAAAACCACAATACAGCCAAGCACTTGGCCTACACAAATTTTTTTCCAAATCTATCCATCCAAAGGATGAGGTATCATGCAGCTGCCTTCACTATTATACCATCACTTCCACTTACATCATTAATGTGATGATCGCAGTCATGTGACACATCACCTGTGTTGTATAAACAGAAGAAGGAGCTGAGACGAAATACATTAATGTTGTCAAAACAAATGAAAACAGTTAGAAACCTATAAATATCAGTTCCACATAATAAATAACCAAAAACAATTTAACATTGTATTACTCTAAGGGGAAATTTCTAAAACATTATGGGATCCTTTAGTTTTGGTCTAGTCTTCTTTTGAAGGTAGACTACATTTTTGACCAGGAAATGAAATTAGCCATGAGTAAACTAATTTATTGTGTTGAATATACCATTTAAATCAACTATTATATGGGTACATTAGCATTCAGAGTAGAACTCCATTCCTGCAGAATGTGTAGTACTAGTAACATTTGTCAGTATAATAAAAACACAAGAGATCACGACTGTGGAATGTTGTCAGAGCTGAATGAAAATGAAGGAAATCCTGTAAATTACTGCATTATTTGTCTTGTCATCTCATTTGTTTTACAAATGTTCTTGATGTTAAAGGCCCTTTACCTAAAATCACTCATCCTTACGTTTTTTAGTTTGTTTATCTAGTTAAGTGTCATGGGAAACCAGTGCCTATCTTAGCAGCCCTGGGCACAATATAGGAACCAACCTTGATGTGATGTATATGCAGTGTAAAAGAGAGAGCAGCAAACAGCATAAAGGTTTGGGGTTTCCGGCCCCGTATATTGTATTAATTTCCAGTTTTTTTTTATCGTCAATGTACAGAATATAGATTCCAGTGCTTGACTCCGGGAGATGATACCGGCGGCCATTTTATGGAGGCGGGACCGGAAGTGGAGGAGTGCTGGGAAGGAGCCGTGGTGCAAGATGGGATTGATGATGTCAGTAGTAGTGGACGGAGGAAGGGCGGAAGTAACGTAGTGCGGGCATTTTTAGGAGGGAGTCTCATGGCGGCGGTGCGTCTTTTCTTCTGAAAGAGAAAGGAGAAAGGTTAGTACCCCGCCATTCCCTGCTGGTGTATGTCTTCCCGAATGTATTAATGTCCGTCCACGGCCCCCTACTCGTGCGTGCGTGACACGACCCCCCCCTCAGCCCGGAGCCTAACCGAGAGGTTGTGAATACGAGAGAGGGCATCGGCAGTGGCCTGAAGGTTGCCCCGACGATAAGTTACGGTGAACTTATATGGCTGCAGATCCAGAAACCACCTGGTGACTCTGGGATTCGACTCTTTGTGCAGTGACATCCACTGAAGAGCAGCGTGATCAGTCACGACAGTGAATTCGCGACCCAACAGGTAGTACCGTAGATGTGTCACCGCCCACTTAATGGCCAAGGCTTCCCTCTCCACTGCCGCGTACCTGGTCTCCCGGTCCAACAGTTTCCAGCTTAGGTACATCACGGGGTGCTCAACACCATCGATACTTTGGCTCAGCGCAGCGCCTAGGCCTGTGTCCGAAGCGTCAGTCTGGAGAAGAAAAGGAAGCCCAAAATCAGGGGTTCTCAATACTGGTGCTGATGTTAGAGCCTTTTTTAAGTCACTGAATTCCGCCTTATCATTCCACACCACGTATAAAGGAGCACTTTTTTTTGTCAGATCGGTCAAGGGTGCTGCCCTTTCAGAGAAACGGGGCACAGACTGGCGGTAGTACCCCGCTAACCCCAAGAAAGCCTGCACCTGTCTCTTGGTATTCGGACGGGGCCATTCCAGGATGCCTTTGATTTTGGAACATTGTGGCCTCACCTGTCCTCGCCCCACTAGGTAGCCTAAATACTTGGCCTCCTTTAGCCCAAAGAAGCATTTCCAGGGATTTATGTGGAGGCTGGCTTTTGCCAGTGCCGCGAGGACAGAGGAGACCTGCAATAGATGCTCTTTCCAGGTGCCGGAATAGATGACAACGTCATCCAGGTAGGCGGCACTATAGGACTGGTTGGGCTTCAGCACTCTATCCACCAGACGCTGAAAGGTCGCTGGCGCCCCGTGCAATCCAAATGGGAGGAACTTGTATTGCCAATGTCCGCTAGGGGTGCTAAAGGCGGTTTTCTCCTTGGCAGATGCCGTTAAGGGAATTTGCCAGTACCCTTTTGTCATGTCAAGGGAAGTCAAATATTGAGCCATACCCAGACGTTCAAGTAGGTCATCTATCCAGGGCATCGGGTAGGTATCGAACTTGGAGACCTGATTTAGACGTCTGAAGTCATTACAGAATCTCCAAGAGCCGTCAGGCTTAGAAACGAGGACGATAGGACTGGACCAGGGACTATGGCTCTCTTCAACAATGTCCATATCCAAAATCCGTTGAACCTCGAGGTCCACCTCGCCGCGTTTTGCTTCCAGGAGTCTATAGGGTCTCTCCCGGATGACAACTCCGGGTGCCGTGACTATATCGTGTTCAATCAGCGAAGTCTGGCCTGGTGACTCGCTCACTACTTCGGGAACGGCCAGGATCGCATGGGTTAACTCCTGCCGCTGCAGGGGCGTCAGCTTGTCACCGAGGTTAAGGGCGGCCATGCCCGTGAATAAGGAGAGGAGTCTACGAGTGTCGGGTGGCTCCTCCCTCTCCTTCCAAGGTTTTAACAAATTGACATGGTAGATCCTCTTGCTCGGCTGACGATTTGGTTGTTTAACCAGATAATCGACGAGCCCCTTTCTCTCTTTAACCTCATAGGGTCCTTGCCAATGAGCCAGAAGTTTGGAATGGGAGGTAGGAACGAGTACCATCACTCGATCCCCCGGGTGGAACGGTTGTAACACCGGGCTTGCGCTGCCTGCGCACGAGTTACGTGGCCCTTTAGGAGTGGCCTGATTTTGTTGAATCTGTCACGTAGTTGTGCCACATACTCCAAGATATTGGTGGAGGGTAGGGCCTCGGCCTCCCATCCTTCTTTTATTATATCTAAAAGTCCTCGGGGTTGTCGTCCATATAATAACTCAAAAGGGGAGAAACCTGTAGAGGCCTGGGGTACTTCCCGATGGGCAAACAGCACGAGTGGAAGGAGCTGGTCCCAGTTTCTACCATCCGCGTTGACTACCTTGCGTAGCATCTGTTTAAGCGTCTGGTTAAAACGCTCTACCAACCCGTCTGTTTGTGGGTGATAGACAGACGTCTTCAGGTGCTTAATACAGAGTAACCTGGCCACCTCCCTGAACGTATCCGAGGTAAAGTGTGTACCCTGGTCCGTGAGGACTTCTCTGGTTATACCCACTCTAGAAAATAGGTTAATTAACTCCCGTGCGATGTTCTTTGTGTTAGCGGAGCGCAAGGGAACCACCTCTGGGTATCGGGTTGCATAGTCGACCATGACCAATATGTATTTATGGCCACGGTTCGAGGGTTCCAGGGGTCCTACTAGATCCATCCCTATTCTGTCAAAGGAAATGGGAGTGGGATGGGAAAGAGAGGAGCGCGGTCCCTCATGGGTATCTGGCGAATCTGACACTCCAGACAGGACTGGCAGAAACTCTGGACTGGAGCTTTATCCTCTCCAGCGTTTTCTCGGCCCCGAGGTGTGCGCCTGAGAGGTGAGCGTGAGCTAGTTCACATATCTCCCGGCGGAAGGTACACAGTACTAGCAGCAACTTCCGCATCTCGCCCTCGTGGGTTGCAACTCGATACATCAGATCGTTCTCTAATACATAAAAGGGCTCGCGTGGTGTGGAATCGTCAGCTTATGAGCTGCCGGGGACAACGATAGCATTCCGGGCAAACCTCAGAGAATCATCATTCCATTGTTCTCATTTGAAAGATGCTGGCGTGGATCGAAACTGGTGATCCAGACTATTTAAAGGGTCTTGTGGGCTAGCAACAGTAAGAGTTCCCCAGCTCGTACCCTCCCTGGCTGATACTTCCAGGTCCCCCTGTGTGCCCGTGTCATTAGGTTATGCCCGAGAGCATGGCGTGGGGACCGCGGGAAGGGCACCTTGTCCCCTCATAACTAGACCCAATGAAGCCCCGGGAGTGGTGTGTGTTTTACTGCTGTTTCTGTGCGACCAGTCTTGTCCCAAAATCACCGGAAAGGGGGGCTCTGGTAACACAGCGACCGACAGACGAATCAACTCCCCTCTCCAGGCGATGTAGCAGTTGGCGGAATGATAAGACCGGGTTTGGCCATGTACACAAGTGACTTGTACGTGATGGTTTAGCCACTGTTGCGGTAAAACATAACGGCGAGCGACAATGGTTATGTTGCTGCCGGAATCAAACAAAGCCACCACCGAGTGCCCATTTATCAACACCACCTCCCGTATTAGGACCTGCCAGAGGATGCGACGGGGCACAGTACCTTTCCGTAGTAGCCCAGGTGCAGACACTCCTCAGCCTCCCTGGAAAAGTCTATTCGGGGGTTCTGGAGAGGAGGGTCCGTCGGATAGTCAAACCTCGGATTGAGGAGGAACAGTGTGGTTTTCGTCGCGGTCGCGGAACAGTGGACCAGCTCTACACCCTTAGCAGGATCCTGGAGGGTGCATGGGAGTTTGCCCAACCAGTCTACATGTGCTTTGTGGACTTGGAAAAGGCGTTCGACCGTGTCCCTCGGGGAATCCAGTGGGGGGTGCTCCGGGAGTATGGGGTACCGGACCCCCTGATAAGAGCTGTTCGGTCCCTGTACAACCGGTGTCAGAGCTTTGTCCGCATTGCCGGCAGTAAGTTCGAGCCCGTTTCCAGTGAGAGTTGGATTCCGCCAGGGCTGCCCTTTGTCACCAATTCTGTTCATAACTTTTATGGACAGAATTTCTAGCGCAACCAGGGTGTTGAAGGGTCGGTTTGGTGGACTCAGGATGGGGTCACTGCTTTTTGCAGATGATGTTGTCCTGTTTGCTTCATCAGGCCGTGATCTTCAGCTCTCTCTGGAGCGGTTCGCAGCTGAGTGTGAAGCAGCTGGGATGAGAATCAGCACCACCAAATCCGAGACCATGGTCCTCAGCCGGAAAAGGGTGGAGTGCCCTCTCAGGGTTGGGGGCAAGATCCTGCCCCAAGTGGACTTTAATTATCTCGGGGTCTTGTTCACGAGTGAGGGAAGAATGGATCGTGAGATTGACAGGCGGATCGGTGCGGCGTTCACAGTGATGCGGGCTCTGCATCGGTCTGTCGTGGTGAAAAAAGAGCTGAGCCGTAAGGCAAAGCTCTCAATTTACCAGTCGATCTACGTTCCTACCCTCACCTATGGTCATGAGCTATGTGTAGTGACCAAAAGAACGAGATCGCGAATACAAGCGGCTGAAATGAGTTTCCTCCACAGGGTGTCTGGGCTTTCCCTTAAAGATAGGGTGAGGAGCTCAGTCATCCGGGAGGGGCTCAGAGTAGAGCCGCTGCTCCTTCGCATCGAGAGGAGTCAGATGAGGTTACTCGGGCATCTGATCAGGATGCCTCCTAGACGCCTCCCTGGTGAGGTGTTCCGGGCACGTCCAACCGGGAGGAGGCCCCGGGGAAGACCCAGGACATGCTGGAGGGACTATGTCTCCTGGCTGGCCTGGGAACGCCTTGGGATTCTCCCAGAAGAGCTGGAAAAAGTGGCCGGGGAGAGGGAAGTCTGGGCTTCTCTGCTTAAGCTGCTACCCCCGCGACCCGACCTCGGATAAGCGGAAGAGGATGGATGGATGGATCCTCTCAAAGATGACCAAATATGATTCCACATCATCCGCTTCCGACAAAGGCACAAGAGGTGGAGGCGCCAGTCAAGCTGGATCGGGTCTTACCGTTTGTGCTGCAGCCAGCCGGGCCTTTGTCGCAGCTTGTGCTTGCTGCAGGGACTGGATCTGTGCATTTATCCCCTGCAGCATGGAGTTCAGGTCCTGTCCTTCTAAAATGTCTTCGGACCGATTATCCTGCCGAATACGCCACTGTAAAAGAGAGAGCAACAAACAGCATAAAAGTTTGGAGTTTCCGGCCCCGTATATTGTATTAATTTCCAGTTTTTTTTTTATCGTAAATGTACAGAATATAGATTCCAGTACTTGACGCCGGGAGATGTTGTCGGTGGCCATTTTATGGAGGCGGGGCCAGAAGTGGAGGAGTGCTGGGAAGGAGCTGTGGTCCAAGATAGGATTGATGATGTCAGTAGTAGTGGACGGAGGAAGGGCGGAAGTAACATAGTGCGGGCAGTTGTAGGAGGGAGTCTCATGGCGGCTGTGCGTCTTTTCTTCTGAAAGAGAAAGGAGAAAGGTTAGTACCCCGCCACTCCCTGCTGGCGTATGTCTTCCCAAATGTATTAAGGTCCATCCGCGGCCCCCTACTCGCGCGTGCGTGACAGTAGTTATACTCTGACTGGTGAACTTTCAGCTGACCTTCATTTTTAGTGGTAAGCCCCAGATCTTTTTGTCCATCATGTACAGTTTAGCCCCTAATTATTGTCACATTATTATGTAAGCATGTGTGAAACTCCAAGGGAATCCACTCTTCAATTTTACTGCATATACATGTCCCAGAAATGCCCCTGGACTGACGGCTTCACTTTAAACTTGACAGCTATTGAGCTATTCAAGTGTAATATAAATGTGCATTTATTTACATGCACATCTTCTTACTTTGAATGGGGATGCCCCACTGCCCTGTTCCCCAAAATTCTTTGCATTGTTGCTTATACTGAGTTCCAGCAGTGCTTTCTACTGGTGCTCATCATAGTTATCTATTCTCTTCTGTCTACCTCCATGTCCTGGACTCGTCACTGGTTACTCCAGAGGGGACTTTCCCACCTTCGATCATGGTGTTTAAATCATACAATACAGCAATGCTGTTCTTTGAATTTCTAGCAGAAATCATGTTGCAACACTCAAAGCTACTGCTCCTTGCTCTTCACATTACACATTAATGTAATACAAGGGTACCTAAACTTATGTAAATCCACTTTAAGCACTGCTTTGCATATACATTCACACCAACTCCATACAACTCATGAAAAATATGAAAATAAATACTGTACTTGAGTGAATGGTGTAAAAAAAAAGAAAATTGTAAACATCTAATAATAATAACATAAACTCAGATTTTCCATTATTCCTATTTATTACCCATGTCAATTAATAAAGTACACTTTCCTAAAAATTGTGTTTTGCAATGACCATCAACAAAAGCCACATCACTAGAAAAAGCAGAAATTGATCTAATGTAGGAATGTTTCACTCATGAGCAATTGTATATAGCATGTTCAAAAGTAATCAGCTCCAGTGACCTAATAATATTATTATTTGATTGATACATTTTCCTGGGTGACTTATAACATCTGAGATACACTTTGTTAACATTTCTTTTGTTAATTTCACTTGGATCACAGGCAGGTGAAGTGAGCTGCTTATGGTTATGCAGTGTCAGTATCTGAACCCTCAACTTCAGGATATGAAGTTCTAAGTCCAAAGCCATAGCCACTACACCACACTGTCTGCCAATAATTTTGTCCCTTGACAATATAAAAGATATCCATTAAATCATATATACAGTTTTATGGAATGCTGCCAATTTATTTCTATAGAAAGAGAGAAATAAAACGCATAAGGTGAACTTGCATGCCATAATTAAAAAAAAAAAAATCTGAAGATTTATGTGTGGGCCAATAATACATTTATTAACATACCTTTGATATCAGAAATTATGATGTCTACCAATTAAAAAAGGTAAAAAAAATGCAAGGGTTGCATTTAAAGAGAAATTAAGTGATGAAATTAATCCTCATAAAACACAATCCTTGGGAATATGTTTTTGATTACTTCAAGCAATTTAAGTGTTGTTTAAAAGTAATGGCAGTTTTACAGTTCTTGTAATTAACATTCCTACTTTATTGTACATCTTCTGGTTACAGGAATTTAATTTAAACATATAACACCAGAAGGATTTTTCTTAATTGCAATCTATGTGACCTCTTTGTAATAGTTTTTATAATTCATGCACGTATATGGCTTGAAACATAGTGCTTAAGAGAAGAAAAAACGTCAAAACCTTTAGTGAAATTATATTGTGTAAAATATTAAGGTTTTCTTGACATGATTTAATGCATCTGCTTCTAAAGTTAATTTGCAAAATTAAACTCACACACCAGAACTTAATTCATGATCACATTTTCACGCTGCTCTTGGCGGATTGCAAATTAAAAGCCAGATTTGTTCTAGCATTAGAAATAAAAAAGACGAATAAACATTACTGTAGAATATTCATATCTGGATAATGAACCGCTCCATTAGAATGCATGCAGTAAGGCAAACTTTAAAAGATTATGTGTGGATGTTTTTGAGCAGTGAATCATTCGGTTAACTTCCCTGCACTATTTTTTAATTCAGTTGATCTATTTTGGAATTTTACAATACCTTACCAACACTTTTTTAACAAACTATAGTGTATACAATAGTGCTGAAGTTTCTTCCAACATATATTATTGTGCTTTAGTACAATTCTGGGATTTTGAATTCCTTGAAAAAGTTTTTAGATAGACAGTAACTGCGCATTTTAAGTTAATGGGCTTTTGTACTTTGTCGGTGGGTTCATGAGAGTACCCCATTAAGTGCCAATTGTTGCCTTGTGCCCAGTGCTGCCAGGATAGGCTCTGGACCACTGTGACCCTGAATTGAACTATTTATGCTTGAGAATATTATGTCAGGTATGTTCTTAGGCTCATGCTGTTAATGAAAACTCATTATTTAGTTCTGTGGCCTTTATCAATGGCCTCATATCACTTTAGTACCCAAATCACATAACTGGCCTTCTAAGAAGTACTGTAGGGCTTTTTTTTTTAAATAATTAGCCTTCTTCACCATTTAAGAAGTAAGCACCACACAATGTACGAGTAAAATTTGCCCTTTGAGATTTGCCATTTTTTTTAAGTTTGCATGTACTTACTTAAAGTTATAGATACCTCTGTGACCCACCTTGTAGAAATGAAGAAGATTGCTGTGGGGTGCATAGTCACTTCTACACGCACACAATTTCAGCCTAACTGATGAATATTACAACATGTCTTAGAATGCTGAGGAAATCAACACAGTACAGAGAGGAAAAGCAGCAGACCAGGCAAACACAAGAAAGAATGCCCTCACTGTCTGATTAAATCCCATTGCAGCACTACTAGCTACAACCTTACCTCTTTATATATTAACAAGTCACCCATCCTCTCAGTTGTGCCCACCTACCTATTTGCATTCATTTAAGATTAAGCACACACAAATCATTGTCTTACAACTCTGCTCCTGCTGCATAAGTCAGTATAGTGTAAGTAACTGCTTTTATTCTCAAGTAAGATTAATTTCTTCCCTAAAGCCAACTATTGTGTTATGCATTTTGCAGATTTTCTTTTTATTTTTGCTTAGATCAAATTTTAGTATTAAAGGGGTATGCAAGTGCTGTTTCATTTTTTTTCCCCCACATTATTTTACCATATATTGTGCTCATGCATACACAATACATATTTGTTTTATCAGTCTGGCAAAGCTGAACATAAAGATATATTATTGTGAGTAACTTCCCAAATGTGTGTTCTCAACTCTTTCGTTCACATTCATGATAGGATCTGAAAGTCACTGTTTCGTATTAGAGGGTTACTGCTGAGGTACCTGTGACAATAAATCTCATGTAAGGTAAACAGTGGACTATGATGCAGGTTGCGCACAGTATTTAAGAAAATAACATGCCTGGCATCACACACTTTTTACTAGTTGCAAAAGAAGAAGTTTCTCTTGATTCCTAGGATATCTCTGTCTTTTAATGTTTATGTCAGGCTTTGTAATTCTGGAAAGGTGACATAATTGACTTTTGAATTAATAAATTACCTTAATGGTGCCAAAATGTCTGAGTGTGGCCAATCTCAGTTTTATTAGATGGCCATCTCTGGTGCTAGATTACTGTCAGGGTATATTAATGATATACAGCTTTATTTTTTCATGATGTGACTTGACTGGATAAAGATCAAGCTTGAATAAGCAGATTATATTTATGTATGCATTATCTACCTGTAGTGTAGATGAATATACTGTAGGGTGGCATAGCAGTTGTTAGCACTGGTTCCTCACAGCTTCATTTTCCTGGGTTTAAATCCTTTTTATTGTCTGTATGGAGCTTGTACACCACCAGCTCAGCATATGACTATAAAGTACTTCATAGAGTTGTGGGGGCAGCAAAGAACATTACCGACAACCAGACATTTTCTGGTCAGGACATACACAATACTCACTGCCTTAGAAAGGCAAATAGTATAACTGAAGATCTCATTCATCCTGTACAGCTACTTTTCTCACTGCTTCCTTTTAACAAACATTACAGAACCATTGGCACTTGAATCAGTTGATTTATAGGTTTGATGGACATCAGATAGAAAGCCATAATAATAATACTAATAATACTGTACATATCCTAGGGTACATATCTACAGTATAACTACATCTATGTATGATATTTATACAGATGAGTCAAAACAGCTCTGAACCACCAAGTTATGAACTCTACAAGATGTCTGAAGGTGTTTTGTGGTATGTGGCACCAGCAAGTTATCAGCAGATCCTGTAACTTATGTAAGTTAAAAGGTGGGGCAGGGAGCATTAGCAATGCCATGAAGGGGTCTGCAAGGTCTGCAACATCAAATGAACATCTCCATGAATGCCCGGACCAAGAGATTCTCAACAGAACACTGCCCAAAGCATTCCATTCTCTTCACCAGATTTTCTTCCCACTGTGTATCCTATGACATCTCTTCCCCAGGTAAACAATGCACATGTACTTGGCCATCCACATCATGCCACAGAAAATGGGATTTATCAGACAAAATGACCTTCTTGCATTGATCCAATGTCCTGTTCTCATGGCTGAGTGCCCATTGTAGATGCTTTCAATGGTAGAAAGGTTTACTATGGCCACTTTGACTGGCCTGCAGCTATCTATTCCCTCATGCAGAAGGATTTGATATGTGCCATGACACATTACTCTCATAACCATCATTAAAATGATTTGTGTCATAGTAGCTTTCATTGACTTTTCATATTGATAAATCTTAACTGCCCACCATCCTGTAACCAAGAAAACCCTTGATGTGATGCATCAATGTAACTTTAAGGGACTGAATGCTGACATCATCGTCAGTGACAGCTACTGAAACTTCCATGTTGTATGATTTCACATCCATTTGCTTTGCTTGTGCTTTTGGCACATTAAGAATATTAAGAATGTTAAAGACAATAATAACAGAATAAAGCATTTAAACCTGCACATTCTGCTTGCTTTGTTACTGTGTTTTGCTGTCTGGGGTCTAGATTTTAGGGCAGGGGGGGATAAGGAATAACAGTCAGCTCTGGGTGAAGTAGGCCCAAAGTTGCAGGAAGGTGCAAGAATAAGAGGAAAAGTTGGGATGGAGGACATATCTGTGGGTCTACATAACAAAGCTAGGACAGTGTCACTGCAAACTCTTCCATGATAAAACAGTATCTTTGGATATTGTTTTGATTTGATTGTTTTCTGAGTTCTCACTATTTTTTACTCACAATGAGAGTTGTGTATGTATGTGGCATATGTGTATGTGGCAGTTGCTTCTGCCTTGGTATTTAAAGGTGAGGGGCACAAGTTATTATTGTATGACATTTTGTAGCAAGGCTACATAACTTGACAGTCGGGTTGGCCTCCTGGACTGTCTGTCACTTTATTATGTTGGCTGGAAGGGTGCTTGTAAATAGCCCTTCAGGCACCTTTGGTAACATTCCAGTCTGGGAGGACCCCGCCCGGTAAATATTCCAGCTGCCTGTTGCCGGCGTGAGGTTGCCATAACAACCGAGTGGGGCAAGGATGTTTCGGCGGGAAATTTTTTTCTATTTAAGGGGAATGGCGGATCAAGGCAGGAGGAAAAAGAAAAAAGAAGGAAGGAAAAGGCTGAAGGCAAGGAGAGACTATCCACGCTTAAAGGATCATTCAGGATCTTTCTTCACCCAGGCACGTCTGTTATTTGTGGGTGGCCACCCCGAAGAAATAATCCGGTGACGAATCCCCGAGAAGAGGCCAGGTTGGTGTTCTCCGGGTGCTCCCATCTGGTGTGTCAAATATCGGAATTTGCATTTCTTCGTGATAGTCCACGGAGAAGCCATTCCACCAGAGGACTGTTGTGTTTTCCTCCTTCCCCACAGAAGGAACTGAACTGCAGGATTTATTCTTTCTTATATGTGGATTAAGTACATTTTTTCTTTTATGGCGATTTCGGAGAACATTTTTATTATTATTTTCTTTTGTTTATTGTCTACGTCGAACTGGGGATTCGGATTTGGGCTCTGGGGAGGGCGTCTGGGAAAGGGATTCACTAATGAGCACTCAGGCACCGGGCACGTAAATGTTAATATATTTTTTTCAGTCCCACTTTCCTTTGCGTGAGATTTTTTTTTGCCAGTTATATAAGGACGTGCACAGGGGACAAGAGGGGCCGAGGACCGAATATGGTAATGCTACTTCTATTATCGTCCACTTCCCTTTGGGTTGTGAAGTGTAGGAATCGCGTGTTTGTATCTTGCGGTTGCTACAATTTGTTATAATGGAAGGATAAATATCAAAGCTGGGTTTAATTGTGATTAAATTTGAACATTTTCAGAACATTTTATCATCCACATGTGCTACGATTTTGGATTTGTTTTGCTTCTTAACCTACTGACTTTTCTACACCATATTTCTCTGTTATGTTCTGGTGATCTGCACTTTTCAAATCATTTTAAACAATTCTCCATTAATTCATGGGTAAATTAATCAGACCACAACAAGTGCAAACTGCCAAACTGAGTTAAGTGGTTATTCATATATTAGTTTATTTATTTATTTATAAAGCACTTTAAAAACAACATCAAGGCTAACCAAAGTGCTGTACAATAAAACCCAACATATAAGACACACACTAACCAAACGGTAAAAAAACAGACAGAGTTGAAGAAATTAAAGACACCAAGTGAAGAAGCCTGTCTAATGTGCAATGGCAAATCATTCCAGAGTTTTGGAGAAGTAGTTTTGGAGAAGTGGATCGGGTGTGTACAGATGGCACCAGTGTGTGTGGCATATAGTCTACCACTCTCTATTTTACTTATGTTTTTGTTATTTTCGTGTGTCATGCAAAATGTCAATTCACTATTGGCGTATGATTGCCAAACACTTCTGGAGCTTCGTTTGTCTGCTGTAAAACTTGCAGTTCGACAACGGATGACGGGATTTTCCTCCTCCTCCACTCTTATCTGGAATACCAGCTTTCCTCTAACATGCTCCAGGTCCACCTCACTGGAAGATATCAGTCATGTACCTGAAGCCTTCATACAGTGAAATTATCAGAATAAATATAAATAATGTGCTGCTGTTTTGATTGGGTGTTAATGTTTTCATAAAAATAACTTTCAACTTGAGTTGGAGAATGAACACAAACCCCTTGAGTCCATAATGCCACCAATATTTGCTGCAGGTGTGGGCCACAGTTCCTTGTGATCATTCAATGAAACATAAATACCCTTAAGAAAAGTGGAAAATAGTGTGGTAGAATAACCCAACAGGACTTCAGAAACAGCTTACAATATCCTGATGGTAGCAGAAAATTATGCTCTGGCTCTGCAATTCTTCTTATCCTACTGTCTACAAGAGGGCAACAGTCATCACTAATTCTCCAACTTGCCGTGTAGGTAGAAGGCTAACATTTGGCAGGCTCATTCCTTAAAGCTTCCTTACAAAAGTTGGGCAGGTTTCATTTCGAAATTCTACGCATAATGGTTATAACTAGAAGCAATTTTTCTTCATTTACTGTAATGGAGTTGAGCTCGAAAGCCGTGTGGGGCAGAGTTTCGCGTGACATCTTCATGCCTCCCACGTAATCACGCAGTACGTAGAAAACCAGGAAGAGCTCCAAAAAGCGCTTAAGAAAACATGCATTATATAATTAAGAAGGCAGAAAAACAATTAGAAGCGAGCGAGTGACATATAAAACCATATTCAGTGGCTCACATGAACTGACGCAGTGCGCAGACAAAAAGCAACAATTCCAAAGAGTGCTGAACAAAAACCGAATTACACTGCTACGCTCAAATAGATAAACCACACGCCGTGGCAATAGTAGAGGCTTCGCCTCTAGCGCTGACGTCCGAGGTTTGATTGCCGAGAGGGGATGCACTGAGTATGTATTCACGCATTTTTATTCATTTTACCTTTGCATCCCCTTGGTTTGAGACGTATGAAAAAATATGCGGTTAACGCAGAAAGACAGATCACCAATTGAAGCTTTATGAATAATGGATACTTTATTCGTGATCAATGATTGTTTTGGTAAAGCCATACTCAGTGTATTCATTAGATGAACGGTAAAAAAGTAAGAGCGAGGGGAGGGTAACTTATTGAGGCACGCAGGCAAAACCACAATAGCACGCGGGCTCGATGTACTGTAGTCTGCGTCAACTCGATCTGAATTGCGCGATCACATTCGAAAAAATATATCTTTTCAAGTTCTATTTAGTCCATATGTGTCAAACTCAAGGCCCGCAGGCCACATCCGGCCCGGCATGTAATTAAATCCGGCCCGCGAGATCATTTTATATACTGTATTATTGTTATTAATGGCCCGGGGATATGAAGCGCTGGTAACACAATAAACTACAGATCCCATAATGCAGCGCTTCAGCTGCCTTGCCGAACACTTACCGCGTTAATCAAGTCTAGCTTATGATGCTGCAAGTTATTGCGAAGCTAGCCCACACGATGCCGAAGAGAAAAGGTGATTCTGAACATAGAGCCTTTAAAAACCGATGGGAGGCTGAGTATATGTTTACTGACATTGCCGGTAAACCCGTGTGTCTCATTTGTGGAGCTAATGTGGCTGTAATTACAGAATTTAATCTAAGATGGCACTATGAGACAAAACATCAAGATAACCTGAAAGACCTGAATGCAATGCACAAGATACAGAAAGCAGAAGAGTTAAAGAAGAATCTGACACTTCAGCAGACGTTTTTACCTGTGCAAAATCACAAAGTGATTTCAAGTGAAGCTACTTTTATGGGAGACACAAATGCACCAGTGCAACTTGCCCCACTTTCCCTGTTGCCAAGTAATGTTGAACCAAGTCGGCACAACGGTGTTCCCAAATACGCATTTTGCTGATAAACTGAGCGCACTGCGCAATGGTGGCTTTGAAGAACAAAAAAGAATTTTAAATTGTTTCGCAACCCATTTGCCGTCGATGTGGAAACTGCACCTGTGCAGATTCAGATGGAGGTGATTGAGCTGCAGTGTAATGGCACACTGAAGGCAAAGTACGATACTGCACGGCCCGCACAGTTTATTCACTCCATTCCCGCAAAATGCTCCAGCTCCGTCTACATGCGGCTCGAACCTTGTGCATGTTTGGTAGCACATATCTGTGTGAGAAGCTCTTCTCAGTCATGAAGACTAACAAAACAGCACACAGGAGTCGCCTCACTGATGAGCACCTGCAGTCCATCCTGAGAATCTCCACAACACAGAACCTCACACCAAACATAAACGAACTTGTTGCCAAAAAAAGATGCCAGGCGTCCAGCTCTGATAAAATGACATATGAGCAAAGACAACTGAATGATTTGATTTGTTATTGCTGAAAAGAACACATTTTATTTATATTTCCAGGTTTTGTTATGCACCATGTTCATATTTGAATTTGTATAATTTTGACAGGATATATTTTTATGGAGAGCAAAATCTTTTGGGATATTTAAAATTTAAGTTTATTTTTATATAAAATTACATAAGAGTAAAGAAATTTGAATGTTTGTTCTTTTAACATTTACTTTATTTCTAACTTGTATAATTTAGACAGGATATATTTTTATGGAGAGCAAAATATTATAAGTTATTTAAGGTTTGAGTTGATTTATTCCGGAATAATATTCTGTCGACTAAAGAAAAATTCCTTCTATTTAAAATTTAAATAGAACTTGAACAGAAACGATAGTTCATAATATCCAGGCAGACTTGCACGTAAGAGCGGGAGTCATCCGTTTTAACAAAGAGCGTATTGCACTGATACGAAATAGCCTGCCCATTTAATTATTTAGGAATGGATAAATAAATTAAGATTTTGTACAAATAATGTTTTTCATTTTTCTTCCTTCATGGATTCTGGCACCCCCAGCAACAGTTGCTTGCACCCCAAAGACTGTATATATATGTGTGTGTGTATGTATATGTATGTGTGCATATGTAGATATGTATATATATATGTATATATATGTGGATGTATGTGTATATATGTATGTATATATGTGTGTGTGTATATATATGTGTATATGTATATATGTATATACAGTATGTATGGATATGTATATATATATATATATATGTTTATATGTGTGTGTGTGTGTATATATATATATGACAGCAACACTCATCACTCACAACAATGACAAAACAATTACATTGACAATCATGTTACGTTATTTTCAAAATGTTTCCTTTTCTTTTCATTACTTCTTTAACACACTACTTCTCAGCTGCGAAGCGCAGGTATTTTGATATATATATATATATATATATATATATATATATATATATATATATACACTGCTCACAAAAATTAAAGGAACACTTTAAAGAAACTCATTAAATACATCAGATCTCAATTTGAAGTTGGATATCTATACAAATAACGACAGGGCAATGTCTTAGGAACAAAAGGATGCCAAGTCTTTTAATGGAAATAAAAGTTTTCTGCCTACAGAGGGCTCAATTGTGTAGACACCCTAAAATCAGAGTGAAATGAAGATGTGGCAGGCTAGTCCATTTTTTAAAACATTAATTTCTGCTACTCAAAATGCTTTTCAGTATCTTGTGTGGCCCCAATGAGCTTGTATGCATGCTTGACAATGTCGGGGCATGCTCCTAATGTGACGACGGATGGTGTCTTGTGGCATTTCCTCCCAGATCTGTATGAGGGCATCCCTTAGCTGTTGTACAGTCTGAGGAGCAACCTGGCGGCGCCTAATGGACCGAAACATAATGTCCCACAGATATTCTATTGGGTTTAAGACAGGGGATCGTGAAGGCCATTTAATTGTTTCAATTCCTTCATCCTCCAGGTACTGCCTGCATACATGAGGCCGGGCATTGTCGTACATTAGGAGGAAACCAGGACCTACTGCACCAGCGTAGGGTCTGACAATGGGTCCAAGGATTTCATCCTGATACCTAATGGCAGTCAAGGTGTCTTTGTCTAGCTTGTAGAAGTCTGTGTGTCCCTCCATGGATATGCCTCCCCAGACCATCACTGACCCACCACCAAACTGGTCATGCCGAATGATGTTATAGACAGCATAACATTCTCCATGGCTTCTGCAGACCCTTCAACGTCTGTCACATGTGCTCAGGGTGAACCTGCTCTCATCTGTGAAAAACACAGGGTGCCATTGGTGGACCTGACAATTCTGGTATTCTATGGTAAATGCCAATCGAGCTCCACTGCGCTGGGTTGTGAGCACAGTGCCCACTAGAGGATGTTGGGCCCTCAGACCACCCTCAAGAAGTCTGTTTCTGATTGTTTGGTCAGAGACATTCACACCAGTGGCCTGCTGGAGGTCATTTTGTAGAGCTCTGGAAATGCTCATCCTGTTTTTCCTTGTCCAAAGGAGCAGATACCAGTCCTGCTGATGGGTTAAGGACCTTCTATGGTCCTGTCCAGCTCTCCTAGACTAACTGCCTGTCTCCTGGAATCTCCTCCATGCCCTTGAGACTGTGCAGGGAGACACTGCAAACCTTCTGGCAATGACACACATTGATGTGCCATCCTGGAGAAGTTGGATTTCCTGTGCAACCTCTGTAGGGTCCAGGTTTCACCTCATGCTACCAGTAGTTACACTGACCATAGCGAAATGCAAAACTAGTGAAAAAAACAGTCAGAAAAGATGAGGAGGGAAAAATGTCAGTGGCCTCCACCTGTTAAACCATTCCTGTTTTGGGGTCATCTCATTGTTGCCCCTCTAGTGCACCTGTTGTTAATTTCATTAACACCACAGCAGCTGAAACTGATTAACAACCCCCTGTGCTACTTAACTGACCAGATTAATATCCCAGAAGTTTCATTGACTTGATGCTATACTCTGATTAAAAAGTGTTCCTTTAATTTTTTTGAGCAGTATATATATATATATATATATATATATATATATATATATATATATATATATATATATATATATATATATGCCAGCAACACTCATGACAATGACAAAACAATTACATTGTCAATCATGTTACATTATTATTAAAATGTTTCCTTTTCTTTTTCATTACTTCTTTAACACACTACTTCTCCGCAGCAAAGCACGGGTATTTTGCTAGTACAAAAATAAATTGAACTGAATATTGTTCACAACCTCCCAAATTAATTAAACATTTTCAATGAGTAATCTTAGAAAACTCCAAAATAATGTGTTACTCATCTTTACAAATGACAGAGTTTTGCAAATTTTCCACTTTACTATTTCTATAAAGTACTTAAATTGTTAATACAAAAAAAAACCCCACAAGCAGCAACCATCACAGGCCAACTAAGATTATTTATGTATCCATCTCAGTTATCAGTCAAAAAACTTAAATGCAGATGCCTGTGACGCCTGTTTGCACCTTACGTCATTGACTAAAATTGATTGCGTTAAGTTTTTATATTGATGCTATCACTTATGACAAATGGTCAGATGATTAAGACTGTGCTTTTGATGACAGTCTAATAATGAAAACAATGACAATTGAGAAATTGGAGTGTGTTACTTTAGAGATGAAACCTGAGAGTTCATTTATTAATATCACTAACTCCTTTTCATTTTCTTTATTGCACAACGAAGAAATGCATTGGTGCAGTTGTGAGTGCTGTTGTCTCGAGCTATAGCGAGGTGGAATGGATTCACTCCCACTGTAGTTTGCATGTTTTTCCAGTGTCCGTGTAAAACCTTTATATTCTGTTTCCTCTGAGACTGAAAGCAGGACTGGCTCTAATCCAAAGATCATCCCCACTCTATCAAGGAGCATAAGCCCTGCAAATATATGGATGAATTTCACCTTCGCAACGTGTACTTGTGATCTCATTTTTTTCATAAAGGCTCACAGTATTTCCAGCCATCTAATTTACCAGCTACATCTAGTACATCACTAGCAGTATCGTGGCTGCTGCACCACACAGAGTTCAGATATACAAGCACATGTGCTTCTATAATGATGTGTTTCTTTCCGTTGTCTATGCTTGTTCCACAGAATATATTTGGTACTTGCTGACTATTTGACTGTGGGTTGGCAGAATGTCCACATAGTGCTGTCCTAAAAGTCGTGACAGGTTAGATTATTTTTGATGAAGAAAACACCTGCAGGGCAACCAAAACGTCAGTGGTCAATCTTGAGTAGTAATGAGAGAGTGGAGAGAAACAGCAACACTCCCAACCACATTTGCAGTACAACAAAAATTCATTGCTCATGGACATGTCTAGCACCTATAGAAATACTTTGCTGTACCATTTTAATGTTTTGCATAGCGGTGATTAATATGATAACAGCTGATCGAGATGATCTACACTGCACATGAAATCATTGTAACCATGCACACAGTTAGGTTTCTTGATGAGTTTGCCACGCCAATTTCATTTTCTGAATTTGACTATTTTGCCAGCATGCATTATAGACATCTTTATGTCTCGTTTTTCTTTCCACTTTGAAACCATGATTTGTCGGGTTTTACATGCAACAATATTGCCTTTTTTCTAACCACTGTTTCAAATTTACAATTTACACTTTTCATGAACATTTACTAACGGTAAGTCTGTCTATTCAAAAGCTATTGAGCTATTGGAACACTAGTGTAGTAGTTATAAGTGTAAAGCACATGTCCTCTGTCAAGTGCATCAGTTTCAATAGAACAGTTTCTACATGGCCACAGCCAGATATTGCATCTATTTTGCCTCACTACATAAGGAGATAATTTTGTGCCATATTTGCGACAGTTTCCTGGAGTAAACTTTCAGAATGTTAGATGTCTGCACCACTACAGCATTGAGTTATCAGTGGAAATGTTCTTTTGTAGGGTATATACAGCTTGAAATGATCAAATTAGAAAGTAACAAATGTGATTCAGCTTGAACAATCTTGTTTTCTTGCAACTCATTATTATTACCAAAATAATGTTAATTTCAAACCTATTAGGTTGCATAGTGATATTGAAAATGGGTGTGGTAATAGTTAGATCTGTGCTCCAGTAATCCTCGATTCTCTGATTTTTTGACATGCCCCATCAGAAAGACAATTTTTTTTTTAATTTCATTTCAGGTGCTTTTGTAGGCTTCCAGCTATGGGCCCTAGCTTTGGGTTTCAAGGCTGATTTTTGAAATAATTGGTCTGCAAATCTGTTGGGCTCTTTTACCATCGACTTTGATTATTTCATCCATCAAGAATAAATCACAGAATTCTATAGGACTTGACCCCACAGTTCAATTGATAAAACTGTTCAGTATAGCAATGTCATAGTATTCAAAATCCACATGTGGCGTGTAATTACTGTTTACACATTCTAAAACATGAAAACATGAGTAAATATAGGTGGTTGGTCATCAGTTGGCATCACAGGATAAGCATGGGCACTTTAATTGCCCATAATTACACTGTAACTACTATGTAATTACTTGTATAAGTACAGTGTAACTACGAGTTATTACTCTGTACTTACTGTGTAATACAAACTAACGTTATAGTTAATTACTCAGTTGTCATTGTTATTCCACAGTTTATATAATTATAATGTAACAATTTATCACTGATCCAAAAACGAGCGTACTTACATAGTTACATTGTATCTGTACTTTCAAAATGTAATAAAAACATCAGGGTATGTAACTACAACTATGTAACAGATTATTCCATGGTCTGGGCAATTTTAATAGAGAATTGTAGTGATAACTGCATAGGTTTTCAATGATATTTCAAGATCTGTTTTAAATGGTGAAAACAACCAGAGTAATAACTCATAGTTACACTGTACTTATACAGGTAATTACTGTAGCAGTAGGGGGCACTAGTGCTCCCTTGAACCCTCAGGTACCACGCTGGACACTGGATAAAAGTCCAATACTCTTTATTAATTATCACTAACGTGCACAAAGCACCCTCCACACTACTCATATATTCAATTAACAACAACACTATTTTCTCTCCTCCTCGCCCAGACACTTTGCCCCTCTACCTCCCAGCTCAGCTCAGTGTCTGGACTGGCCCTTAGTCCTTTTATACACCCTGACCTGGAGGTGTTCCTGCCCAATCAGTCCACAGTTCCTTATTCCATCCAGGTCAGGGTAAACAGTCCTTTTCTTCAACCCGGGAGCACGCCGTTCCTTCCTGTCACGTGACCGTGACGTACTCCCGGGTTATAGGGCACACAAGAGCCCACGAGCCCCCCTACAGCGACTCCCAGTGGCCCCCAAGGTATCCAGTAGGGCTGTGTAAAATTAATACATAGTCCATGAGGCCCTGCTGGAACTCGGGGCACGATCCTGCTGTCAGGAGAGCTCCTCCTGGCGGCCTGGGGGTGAGGGCCAGAACACAAAGTCGGTAGTCCTCCACAGTAGTTACAATGTAATTATGGACACTTAATGTAAAATGTTACCAACTGTCATTTTCTCAATCACTGGCATTATCATCAAAATATTTAACACCGCAGCATACCTAGCTGTTTGAAAACATCAGCAGCTTTATAACTTTCATGCAACAGACAACTACAGCTGTTGCCACCAAAAAAAAAGTCTAGGGCTATCCTCTAGATGGCAGCACAGTTATAGGTAACTGAGACATGGCAGTCAAGAACATCAGAATGCTGGTTGTGCCTATAGTGGCTGCATACTACGGTATGAGTTATCTTATACATTGCACCTCAACAGGCCCAATGACATACTAATTACCTTGTACCTCACTTTTGAAGCATTAAAGAAGTAGGATTAGACATGAGTACATTAGAGGGTCAGCTTAAGTTGGACGGTTGGGAGACAAAGTCAGAGAGATGAAATTGCATTGGTTTGGACATGTGCAGAGAAGAGATGCTGAGTATGTTAGGAAAAGGATGCTAAGGATAGAGCTGCCAGAGAAGAGAAAAAGAGGAAGGCCTAAGAGGAGGTTTATGGATGTGGTGAGAGAGGACATGCAGGTGATGGGTATAACTGAACAAGATGTACAGGACAGAAAGATATGGAAGAAGATGATCCATTGTGGCAACCCCTAACGGGAGCAGCCAAAAGAAGTTGAAAAAATGATAAATATCGCTGCATGTTATCGGAAAATGAATGTTGTTTTTCTCATAACATCTCATAATGGTAACATCTAATGAGAAAATGTCTGATTTTAGACTATAAGGAAGCTATATGGAAAGTGCTGAATTAAGTTACCTTATATTAATTGATTATTGAAAATGGATTCTTAACAATATTACCTTTTTCATTTTTCTATATTAACACTTTAATCTATATTGTGATTGTGAAATAGTGTAAAATGTGCATAAAATGTAAAAGATCCTGTGAAACGTTTCACTGAAAACAATGTAATCAAATAAAACATTAGCCTATTCATCTGGAATATAAACCTTCACTGTTTTAAATGGAAAAGAACCAATGCATCTTGACTTTTAAAACAGGCAAAAGATGAATGCGTGCAATGACTCTGCCAAAGATCATCATGATTTGGCAGGCTCTTAAAAACAGACACAATGCACCATTGTTAGGCCACAGTGTTCCTGGCTCTAATTTATAAAATGCATTATTAATAAAGACATCACTTGTGGTTTCTTACTGCCTTAGTTGTTTTTATAAAAGGTTTTTTTTTTCTTTTAATAATAAAAATATATTTTATACAAAATGGTGACAGATGTAAACAGACACCAATTCACTTTTCATTCAATATAAAATGTTTCACAACTAAAACAGTGTTAGGTGACCTTTTGATGTCATGGGCTACTGGAAATGAACTTAATAATATTAATAATACATTTTATTTGTTTTAGGCACTTAAGAGATTCTTACTATTTTATAATTGTACAGTCTGGTAAACCGCAGTTACAAGCCATATTGCTTCAGACATGCTAACTTAAGTAAATACATTAAAACAGTTACAATATAAAAGAAAAAAACACACCTCCAACAAATGATCATAGCTCTAGAAAACAAATAAGTTATCAAGCACCTTTGAATGCTGCAGTTTTGAATTTCTTCTCAACCTCCAGCCTTCATAAGATACCGTATGCTCTTCTGTTAAAGTGCTATGCTTTGACTTTTTAGATTAGTTTTGTCAGTTATTATACATTTATTTTTGTCTTGTTTTATTAATGCTCAAGGAGAAAACTCCACTTTATCACACATCATGATACACAGGAAGATACTGTAGATTCTGCCAAGGTGGTAACTGACATCCTAAACAGCACATGCATATTTATTGTGATCAGAAATGAAGAAGTAAGGATTAAGACAAAACAGTAGTAGGTAAAATCTGCTAATTCCTTACCAGAAAATCACCAGTTAACAAAACACAAAGAAAAATTGAAAGTTAAAGAATTGCATCAATAAGTTTAAAAAAAAAACATATTCACAGTCTAAAAATCCCTAATTCAACAATTAATGTTACATCAATTAATTTCTTGTAGCTCAATGCAAATCATGTGGTGACCAATAAAAACATGGCTGCATCTGTGAAAAGCAATCAAAAATGATTGAAAAAAAGTCATAGCAATTATAAAATAAACAGAAAAATAATGTTACATGTGACACCTGGCATGCAGAAAATATTGAGTTTTCACCTGAATAACTGCCTTCATCTTCTCCACTCATGAGTCCTTGTCTCTGACTTTCTCCCGTCTCCAAACTCACCTCTCTAATGGAAAGGATATATTTTTAAGCTGTGTCACAGGAGTGCTTCTAGTCTCCCTCTTGCACAACTAGCAATGACTCCTAAATCAACCAAAAAGCACTGTTATTGGTGAGGATGTCTGTCTGCATCTTAATATCAGCAAAACCAAGCAACTGGTTAATGACTTTTGACACACCAAAGAGCCTCTATGTCCAGTCACTATTCAGGGAGTGAATGTAGAGGTGGTCCACTTTTACAGGTACTTTGGGGTCCACATTAATGTCAAGTTGGACTAGCTTGATACAGAACACAGAGGAACTACTGTATATAAGAAAGGGCAGAGCAGGCTCATTTCCCTTTGGAGACTGCATTACATTAATGTGACATCCTCCACGTCTTTGATAAATCTGTGATGGCCAGTGCGATTTTCTACACTGTGGTGTGCTAGGTTCGTAATATAAATTCAAGAGAGGCGAACCAAATCAAAAGTTAATTAAAGGGGCAAGCTCAGTTATGGGAGGCACACTGGACATCCTGGAAGTCAGAGTGAAGGAAAGAATTAAAGCAAAACTGAGTGCCATTATGAACAATGCTGCACATCCTCCCTCTGTCACACTAACACTGAGGACTTTCAGCCAACAAATTATTCGGCAGAAGTTTGTCGAGAAACGCTACTGGGTCTCCTTTATACCAACAGAAATACGTCTGCATATATGCCTCACAGTGACTGTGACAGCCAAGTCAGATGTTTTCTTTGTTTTTTAATTTTATTGCTTTATACTAATTCCTGTGTGTGTTCAGACCAAAGTGTGTGTGTATCTTTGTTTTTTTTACTTACTTATCTATTTATATATATATATATATATTCCTTTATTTAAAAATCTTATAAAAAAAGAGATATCTCCACCTAGGGACAAACAATCTCTTTATGCTTGACACGCAGATGGATGGCTGACCCCCTAGTGGTTTATAAACCAAGGATGAGCACGGTTGCATGTAAGAGATAAGAACCAGGTTCAAATTGTCCAAAAGTGCATGGTGTATGTTTTTTTTTTAAATCAAAAGGTGGTTAAAGTGCAGTTAGATATTCAATAAATAAAAATTCATAAAGATTGCATTAAAGACAGAAAAAGCAAAAATAAAGTACTTAAAATGCATTCAAGTACCTTCCATAGTAGCTCTGAAAATGTTCTCTTTGTACTGTATATCCAACCACAAACGAAGCGTACCCTACAGTCTTTGCATAAGCAATGACTTTGTCACTTCTTTTGGCAACTTCATGAATGCAAGTGATGATTCTCTTGCCCTGCTTACTCTCTCTGAGCATGGTAGCCTCTACGGCCATGTAGACCACAGTTCATCCCCCACTGACTTCTCCTGTCTCTGCTACCCCGGCCACACCTCCAGCACCTACACTATAATCCCTAGACAGCTGCAGGGAGCCCCCTTTGCCACCTCTAATCCGTATCTGTACAGTAGAAACTGCTTTAGCTATCTTCCCTGCTTCCTACATCTCATCGCTGGTTAAAAATGTCACCCCAACAAAGGAAACAGCATACCGCCAACCAAACTGATTTCACCCAGGCATATTCAAATCTCATCTCTAGGATGTCCCCTTCTTCCCTTCGTCTGCTTAATTTATCCCTAATTTATCCCAAGTAACAACAAGCAGCATCTTTGATCTCTATCACTCATGCCTCATTAACAGCCTGTTCCACTGTTTGCCACACTGCATCTATTAGCAGGGCAGCACCATATTCTGAACTGCACTTGCTGCTTTAAAACCACTCTGTGACATGATGTGCCACATCAGCCATTACAGGAAAAGAGATCTGCAGCCAGAAAATCAAAAAATAAAGTTGTATAGATCTTGAAACATACAGTATAGCATGGATTGTACAGTAGTTACAACTGCTTTGAAAATGGTATTAGATGATCACAGTGTGGATACATTCTTGAAAAGTGTGGAATCGTTTTCATCAAAACACTCTGCACCATTACCCTCACATGCTGAAGGCTCATTGCCTCCTATGTCAGCACAACAGATGGGGGAGAGGCAATGCATCTTGTACAGCATCAGCACTCACAGAAATGTTAAGAGCAGTGCGCAGAATATGGATCATGCTTTAACACCACCAGACCAATTACAATTGTGGTAAAAACATTCATCCATACATCAAATGATACTTTTTTTACTGCTCACTTCTCACATTCAGGGTTGTGAGGAACCAAACTAAGTGAGTTAAAGGAAGGAACCGATCCACAGGCAAGCACATTTCTACACAAGCACACATTTACTTAGAATGGGCCTCTTTACCATTTCGTTACTCTAACACGCTGATCTTTGGGATGTGGGAGAAAAGCCAGAATGCATGGGGGAAAACCCACACAAACCTAGTAGAATGTTCATACTCCACACAGAAAGTGACTGGGCTAGATAGCAATTTGATTAGGCATCAACTATCTTTTGTAATAACTATTATAAACATTCATTATTTGACAAACATGTTTCTTCCAAAATTACTTACAAATACAATATAATATCAATACAATACATATGTGTGATTAGGAAGTCCAAATTCCACAAGCAACAGAGACTAGTTTAATGAGAGGATAACAAAATAGATTAAAACTACAGTTAGGGTCACCACAATTCTAGACTCCCAGGAGCAGTACTGAGTCAAAAGTGTAATGCTGTGTTACATTTGAACTGGAAAGTCAGAATTTCTGAATTACTAGTCAGAATTTTCAGGTCGAACACCCCCACAAATGAGATTTCCAAGTATGAAACTCAGGCCTGGTCTGTCAAGGTTGACTTTGTTCAGCTTCAGATTTGCAACGTACACTGCAAACATTATTGAAAGCTGTAGTATTATAATGTTTATTATCACTTCTGCCTATTTGTCTCTCATTAAATCAGTCGTGCACACAGTGGAGTCCAACTTCTCTCTGTGGAGATATTGCTACAGCGGTTGAATGCAAAAAGTACCATGTAATGCGTTGTTATCAACTGGTATATATTATGAAAAAGCAAGCACAATAAAGGTGTCCTGTAAGTGTCCATATTGGTTTTCCAAATGTTTTAATGGAACAAAGACAACTCAGTTGTGATGTCACTTCCATCTTCAACATCCAACTTCCAAAATAAATGGAAGTTAGAGAAGAAATGTGTCTTTAAGAGTGATCTAAGCCTTTGCAGACTGCGCAAATCGCATGGTCAAGGGAAAATCATTCCATACCATGAGAGCAGCATTCACAGTCAGACAGAATGGGGTGAGTAATACTTACTGCTAATCTTGCAATTATTATAATACTTGGTGGAATCAGGCAGTATGGCACAAATAGTTTGTCCAATTATGGCCCAGCAGAATTGACTAGACCTGTTCGATGGCTCCCAAATTCACAGTCTACAGTAACATATGTGACTAAGCGAAACTACACTATGAACGTGAAGAAGAAACCATGCAAGGAACAGTAACGTCACATTCATCCTGACCAATTGCGATGATACGAGTTTTGTTAGAATAGATCTAACAAAATTCCATATGTCACATAGTGACATGATATAGTTTGTAAATATTTTTGATTTACAGCAGTCTAGACATGACATTGTTCGCTTTCTCAGAGGCAGTGCTATCAACGAAATATATATCTCCACCATAAAAAGATTATTTAGTTGAAGCTGGTTAGAAAGGCAAGTTCACATATTTGTAAAAGATCTCAACTAACACCTCCACAAAGTTTGCTTTTCTAGAACAAGCAACAACAAAATAAGGGGTGTAACAGAGGAAGTCTACTATTGGGGAAGGAAGTGGGTCTGAAAAGGCATGACCATTTTATGCTTCTCTTTTCCGATATCTAAGAAGAACTTTCTTTATAGGTTTGTAGGTTACCCTTTATCAATGTATTACTGTTTCCATGTGGTCATTACTCTTATTCAGTTGAGTTATAGTAACTCTGAAATCATTAAAACATGATCTCTAGACTATCCATCCATTTCTAGGCAAACGTATTTCACTTTAAGGTTGTTGGATGCCAGTGCTTACTGCAATACCATTTAACACAGTTCTGGAGCAAGCACTCAATCTGATTGCCATCCTGTGTTCTCTTTGGTTTGATTTGTCAGAATCTCTGTTAAAGGTTTACATTATTTTATATTTCACACTGCAGCCTAAACAGTATATCAACAAAGAGTTGTGAAGCAAAGGCAACTGTTCAGAGGAAGACAAGTCAAATGCCTCTTATCTGATGCTGCAGCTGTTACAAGGTTGGAGGTCATGAGCCTCGCCTTATCTATTGCATGCATCTCAGTTTCAAATACATTGCACTACAATGTGAGTTAGCCAAAAACCTCATTTGTAACTCTGATCAGCTTTTCTATTGTATATAAAAACAAAGATTGAAAGAAAGACAGTGTATAGAAGCTCTTGACAAGACAAAATTCAAGACAAGATAGTGCTCAAGGGACAGCAAGGTTTATTACAAACAATTGAACATGTTATCAAGAATTCAAGATAAAAGCACAAATATAGGATTACAAAATTGTTAATTTTTATTTAGATTTGATTTTTTCATAAACAGTCTTTACTTTTTAAATGTTTAGGTGAGTAGCAAAAGCTAATTTCATTATTATATAACATGGCAGTGACTGACATCATATGCTTTTGCATGTGCATCTGCGCCCAGCATGTGCCTCACAAGTGGCACAGTAATTACAGTATGCCTGAAGTTATTGGCAAACTGTCCAGCATATGGCAAAAAACTAAACAAATATAATGATATACTAAATAAAAAAAACACCAAAATGCTTAAAATATATATAGATTTGATATTAAGGACATTGAGGATCTGACAGGTACACTCTAAATCACAGGTGTCGAACTCCAGGCCTGGAGGGCCGCAGCGGCTACAGGTTTTCATTCTAACCCTTTTCCTAATCAGTGACCAGTTTTCATTCCTAATTCACTTTCTCTCTTCATTTTAACAGCCCTGTTAGAAGGATTCAGTCCTCTGAATTGATTTGTTTCCTCATTAAATGACAGCCAAACAGAAATGAGAAGTGAAACGAGCCAACAGATAACCAGCTAAACTGAGGCTTCAAACTCCAACCAGTTTCTTAATGAGAAGCGAATACTTGCTGTTAATTAAACCCGTTATTTTATTATTCATTCTGTCACAGCAGACATTTCCAAAACTGATGATTTTATATTTTTTTTTCTAAGAATACAATCAAGATGTTTTGATGACCTGAGAGATCAGCCTTTACTGAGACCTACAGCTTTCTCTATTTTCAGATTCTGTATGATGGGCACAGGTGAGCTGGTCATGTAGCTGCTTGTTTCGTGTCTCATTATTGTTTGGCCGCTAATTAAGAAAAAAGAAACAACTAAGGGGCCTGAGTCAAGCAAAAACTGGTCACTAATTAAGAAGATGGTTAGAATGAAAACCTGCAGCCACTGCGGCCCTCCAGGACTGGAGTCTGACACCCCTGCTCTAAATGAAGGTAATTAATACGATACTATTTAGTCTAATGCAAAACTTTGTATTTCAGCTCATTCTCTTGACCACTTTCATTTTCTTTGGATCTGTTATAAATCTGTATATGTGTTATCTATATATATATAAAGGAGAATTGGGATCCGAGAGACTGTGTTTGTGTGTTTGTGGAGGGATGGAGAGTTAGGGGGAGTCACGTGATCATCTCCCCTCCCATTCACGTCATTTCATTCACTTCATTTCGCTCTGAGCTGAGCTCCGCAGCTGACACGGTCTTGCGGAAACAACTTTGTGACGCTGCCGCCAAATACTCACAGAAAAATCCACAAGTTAATAGACACGCTGTCGCTACAGTTTCTCCACACTCTGAATCCTCCAGGCACTCATAATTTCATTTTCAAGGTTGGGGCACCAATAATGATACTGAAAAACCTACAGCCACCGAAACTTTGTAACGGCACGAGACTTAAGGTCACGTGTCTGCAAAAGAACCTAATTGAGGCAACTATTTTTACTGGCAGTTGCTCAGGGGAGAGAGTTTTTATTCCTCGCATCCCCGTTATACCCTCTGGTCTCCCATTTCAATTCAAATGCCTCCAATTTTCAGTATGGCTCCGCTTCGCAATGACAATTAATAAGTCTCTGGGACAGACCCTACAAAAGGTTGCCATTGCTTTGAGGCAAGATTGCTTTTCACATGGCCAACTATACGTTGCATGCTCAAGAGTAAGCTCAGCGCACAGCTTGGTCATGTTACAACCAGAGTGCCGAACTGACAACGTGGTATACAAAGAGATCCTTAATAAACAATTATTGGTATATTTTCCCTCAGTTTAAAAAGGTTTACTTTTCTTCTTAATAAAAAATGTAAAACCAGTACTTCGCCGCTGAGAAACGCGGGTATTTTACTAGCATACTACAGTATAATATTTTGCCTCTAAAGCAGAGAATAACTAATCATGTTGAAATTCGGATTTATCCTTCTCTCCCTGTGTGAAGCCAAGCCTTTGGCCAAGCTGTTACTTACTTACATCTAGTCTATGCAGGTGCTTTCTTGGTGGCTTCACTGTCAAACCATTGATCTACAGCCACTGCTATAAATTCACTACTGCAATAATCAGACACACAAAGTGAGCTGAGCATTTAACCAATGTTTAAATTATACTAAAGATTATCTCTAAGAGATTTTCCTATCAATTTATCAAGAACTGTGCATCTACAACATTTTACTGTCTGGCTGTATTGTAATTCTGAAGCCATCGTCAACCATTGTCAATAACAATTTAGCTTTGTGACAATTTACCTCTTATTGTTTATGGAGCTCTCCATCACTGTCCACATTAAAATGAGACAAACAATATACTGGGGAGTGTTTGTCCACCTTGTCATTAACTTGATTAGTTGAAAGCAAAGCAAGTGTGGTTGAATTTATATGCATTACTATTATGGCATTCAAAGAGGGGGATATCAGTGTGATAAACTGATGGATTTGGCACTCCTTATGTTTAGAGAAGAATAATTTGAGAATAGAAAAAGAACAAGGTTTGCAGTTATGTCGATAAGAAACAATGCATCTCAATTGCAGTTCAAAGCATAAAATATGAAATGTATGTGATTTTATCATGGATTCAGAGATGTGATTTGTTACACATTGGTTGGATATTGAAGAACTTCATTTTAATCTGTACATATGATGATATTCCTATTACTACAACTAATATTACTACTACTACTAATAATAATATCCTCCCTAATGTAATACATTTGCTTTCCTATTATTTTGTGTTATTCATATTTGTAGCATTCTTTGGAATGCAAAGTCATGAATTGCAGAATTTAACCTGAGAAGGTATTGTTGGCAGGACTAGGATGTTTCCAACCCAAGGATTTACAGCATGTTCAGAGTGACAAATATAAGATTAGGACTAACTCTAGATTTGTTCTTTGTTTAAAAAACAGAAGATAATTTGAATTGACTATATGTTGATGGCTGGATTACTGAATGTTGTTGTGGTCAGCCCCAGGTGAGTAGCGTCACATCCATCTTGCCCAGGTTAACCTAGGAAAACTTTGGCTCTTTTTTTACAAAAATGTATATACCCTCACCATGTTCACTAATGACTAGTGTTGAGGAACATTACCTTTAAAAGTAAATTAGCTAATTATTACTTAAAAATACTTATTTTTTCTTCTTTTGTAAGAATAACTGCACATTTCGCTAGCCAGCATTTGTTATTAAATCCTAAACACTATATGAACCTTCCTGAAACTGAACAGAAACACAGCCAAATTTGATCATTTCCATGTGATTTAGAAATGTGTTTAGTCTTCATGGGCTGTGAAGTAAGTAACATCCATCCTCTTTTTCCATCCCCATACGAGCCCCTGAAGATTCGCTGTACCACCAGATCACACTATTTCAAAATATCTCTCCACCTTAATGAGTGTTAGTGTGTCGGCATATCTCAATCTGAGTTAGGAAGGAAAATTCATCCAACCATCCATTATCCAACCCGCTATATCTTAACTACAGGGTCACAGGGGTCTGCAGGAGCCAATCCCAGGCAGGAAACAAATCCCGGGCAGGGCTCCAGCCCACCGGAGGGCACGCGCACACACATACACACACCAAGCAAACACTAGGGACAATTTAGAATTGCCAATTCACCTAACCTGCATGTCTTTGGACTATGGGAGAACACCGGAGTACCCAGAGGATACACGGGGAGAACATGCAAACTGCACGCAGCGAGGACCCAGGAAGCGAACCCGGGTCACCTAACTGCGAGGCAGCAGCGCTACCCACTGCGTCACCGTGCTGCCCAGAAGGAAAATTAAATTATAATTAAAATAAATTTAAAAAATTGCAAAAGGAGCATCAAAAATAATGATAAAAATACCAAATCAGGGTTGAAAAATAATACAATTTGTCTTATTAGCCTGTTATATGCTGACAACTGCAGCATCGTAGCAAGTTTGTTGCACCTACTCTGGCCACGTGAATGAGGTTTTCATCTGTAATGCTGCCATTAAAAACAGGTATATTTTTATACCAGATCAAATGGCAACCCATGCACCAAATAAAAAACATGAGGTCTACAATGACTCTTAGATTTTAACTCATTTTAGACGGGTAGCACAGCTAGTACCAAATAAATGGATTAAACCTAAACATGCATTTTATTAATGGATCTCTGTTACTGGACTGCATGTAACCCATTCTTTTCTGCGATTGAGCCCTGCAAAGGACTAATGTACCATTCACCACATTTGCTCTCTTGCCTTGAATCCAATAGTGCTATAATAATAAGTGGCTCCCTGTGATCCTAAACTGTGGCAATTAAATTTACCCCTCAGTGCATGTGTATCCCACAGGGAGTGCTAGCTCGCTTGTTGGAATGTTCTTTTTTAATTGCGGCATGTTACATAACCCGAAGATGTAGATATAATATAAAAAGGTGATACCCCTCCCTTAGTGATATGCCGATAAGAAATCACATAGGAGAAATAACTTAACTTTCTTTAATGATGGCTTACACTGTATAACAGACAAAGGAAGCCATGGCAAGAACACAGTTCGGGAGTGGGGGCCCTATGTGTAGAGTCTGCCATTTTTGTTGCTGCGTTAGAAGGATTTTCCGGAACGGATGATGTTATCACCCATCCGTCCGTCAGCTTCAAAGGTGTGCCGGGCAATGTTCCAAGGTTTTATACTCTTTCTTCATGTGCAGACCCCCACTTAGGTGAATCATGTCATTGCAAACAAGGCAAAGAGGATACAGTTTCATGCTGAGTTTGTGACACAGAAATAGTACACAGTGGTCATCAGTCTGACTGCCCATTTCGCAGTTGTCCCTAACTTATCTTGTCTTAAAATGCTTGCCTAGCAGTTCTTATATGGTGAACTCCTGTGTGCTAAATCTGGCTCTGTGTCAACTGTGCACATGCGTAGAAAAAGGCAGATTTATAAAATATATTTACACAGAGCACAGTGACATATTAAACTTATACATTTATTACAGTATGCTGGATTAAATGTGTTTCCTATTATCTTTGTTCAGTTCTTTTCATTTGATTGCAAGCTACACACATGCTTAACCTCTTCCTAGCTGCCACCAGCCAGCGTAATGTTACACTGTGTCTTTGTGAATAAAGCAATACTTCTGCCAGATAACACAGTAATATGTTTTTGGTGTGAAGGAAATAAGCTTTCATCATAACATAGTAAAGCCTATCTGTTTAAATAATTCAGGTTTCTTTATTTCAATAAAATAAATACAATGTTATGTTACTTGTGACTTGAAAATGCAATCTCACTACATAATGTGTATATCTTTTAATGCGTTACTTCCTACACTGCTAAGAATAAATGATTGATGCAAAAGCTGTAAACTTGGATATCTTTGGGGCCGAGGGTTTATCCTTTTACCACTCCTGGATGAGTGCAGTGGACTCATCCAGGAGCAATTGGTCTCTGTCTGGTAGGGCAGATTAACAGGGGCACCACGAGAAGGGTTGTTACATGCCCCCCACTGTAGGCTAGGTCAAGCCATGCCAACAAGGTTGACCCTGAGCTAAATAGTGCATGCCAAATCATCACCAGCACATTGCAAACAACATGCCTTCCTATTTTATACAAGCTGGCAGGGAATGTATCTCCCCATATGTGACGAGAAACTAGCTCAGGTGTAGAAAGTTTCAAGCAACTGATGGTCTTCAGACATCCCACTCCACCACCACCAGGAAATAAATCACCAACTATCTTCTTGTCGGAGCATCTCAAGAGCATCTACCCAATGGAACATCCCTCTCTGGGAACGACTGGGTTGCACCTAACCAAGCTAGGTCAAAGGTGGGCAAAACAAGGTACAATCTATTTAGATGAGACCTCACAACAAGCACTGAATGTCCCTGTGGTGAGGCCACCCAAACAATGGACCACATTGTCTGTGAATATTCCCGAGGCCCTACATGCACCAATGAAGATCTTAAGGATGCTAATGATGCTGCTCTTACCTGGATACAGCAGTGGCATGATAAGATTTGATGTTGATGATGATGATGATGCAACAGCTAACATTGAACATAAATGATGTTTAGGCTTAACTTCTTGATCCAATAAAAATACAAACCTCAGTCAAGAAATGTTAGTTACCACATTGGCACACTAAACCCATGGTAAAGAGTGGGCATTGAGTGTAAGGCACATTCAAATGGGCTCAACTCAACCACAGAAATTGATTCTTGGGACATAAAATTACCTTACTGGCAAGAAAAGAGCCAGAGCTTGTACAAAGATTAGATAGGTTTCATTATTTCAACTACCTAAGCTGTGAAATATTAATTTACTTATTAAGTATCCTTATTCTTAAACTGCATTCATTACACACATATTCAATATGTACGATAATAGGGAAAATATTTTAGTAATTGGACAAGAACTAAATAATTTCTCAGGTTAAAAGAAACATTCATTAGTGATTAAATGGAAATGGAAAGGGGCCAAGGGACAAAATTAGGCCAGAAACAACTATATTAATTTGTTCTCTTTTCTTAAGTCTCCTGACATATGCCTTTACATGGATTGGAAACAAGGCTTTAAGCATGTTAATTGAACTGCTATGGTCTTTTTAAACAATTTGTATAAAACATGTAAAATAATTTGTATTGAAGTAAGGTGTTCACATTCGATTGCTCATCGCATTCCCCAAGCACACTGAAAGTTAATTTAGGCTTTTGAGTGCTCTTATTTTTATCTAGATCAGGTCTTCTAATGACTTGAAATCTGTCTCTCCATTGATTTTGTTCCCTGTCTAGCTGATGTTGCAAGTAGCTCCTTATTGCACACATATTTCAAGCAGATATTGCTCATGATGCTACTGCCTCCTGAATGCATAATAAACTGCAAGTCACAAATGTGTATCATCTGTCAAATGATAATTGGTATTTTATCAGCTAAAACCCTATCAAGTGGGTCTGCTCTGTTTTGAAATGTTAAATCCTAATTATACTTAATAAGAGACACACAGTATTCAGCTTAGTGTAAGTTGTTTATGTAATACCATATAGACCTTTCTTAAATTATTGCATTAACTTTCTTTTAATTAAATTATGGATTCTGTCATTTATTTGATTAACTGATAAACTGAACAGCATGCCATAAAACAGAGAATACCCAGGTCATCTAGGCCACAGACCAGACTATCTTAGTAACATTGCGCACATGGGAACTACCAGCCCTGGACAGGGTGCCAGTCCATCAGAGTGGCAGCTTCTGCATTTAGTGTTACAAATTAATCTGGAATGTGGGATAACATACAGAATCCCTCAAGAAAAACCAAAGCAGAAATTGTTCCACATGAACAAAGTGCAGATGGATTTGTGAAGCAGCAGCACTAGCTATTGCAATGTAATCTTGAATTAATTCAACATTTTAACACTTAATGCAACTGTGCAAAATTGTAAAGTAAGAATATAATTCATATTGTAGCTTAACTACTCTGCTGTGATTGAACCCTGAAGTACTTCTGAGCATTTTGTATTAAATTATTTGCTTCTCTCTAGAGGCCATATTCCAATTAAAATTGTTATACTACTATTAAATTCGTTTCAGAGGGCAAATGATATTGGCTAACACTGTTGACAAGGGACTTGTATTGCTGCTGAATATATTTTTTGTTATTTATTATTACTTTGTAATAGCTATTTTTATTACCTTGTCCTCTGCACTCATGTCTCAATTCTGCTGTCTCATCGTGTGATGGGTGTGGCAACGCAATCAGCACATGCTCCCAAAAATATGACACCTTAATCCTTTACTGAATTGATTGATATTGCTGTTTTATGTAAGGAAGACTCAGACACATATTAAGGTGTATGTGATGTCTTTTAATAGAGAAAGAATGTGTTGGTAGTGAGTGTGTCCTGTAAAGGGCTGGCATCCAGCCCTGGACTGCATCCTTACCTGGCAGTTTAGTTTTCTAACTAAAATAGGCTCTGGCTTAGGAAAGCACTTCAAAATTTCATTAGTGTTAATTAGTGATGAGATGACGGTTCAAGAGATAAGCTAGATTTTTCTTTCTTTCTCCCATTTTTGAATTTTTAAGTAATGATCTTTTTCTTGTAAACATGTAAAAGTTCTGGGTGAAATATACAGATGCTAGTTTTTTCGTAAATATATTAATTGTCATTGTTTTTCCAGCCTAGTTCCTGGGGCCTCATGTATAAACAGTGCGTACGCACAAAAATGTTGCATAAGAATGTTTCCGCATTCAAATCACGATGTATAAAACCCAAACTTGTCGTAAAGCCACGCACATTTCCACGGTACCTCATACCCTGGCGTACGCAAGTTCTCCGCTCAGTTTTGCAGACTTGCGGCACCCAGCGTCAAAGTAGTGCTACTGTTCCTGTGTGGTTATCCTTTCTTTTTCAGATCCACATCCCTGATGCGGCTTTATAAATACACTGAAATTAACCGCATATTGTTTATTAGATTACTGCATCTGATTGTAATTAACCTGTAACAATATAATGGTCCACAGAATGGTCAAACTATTCTAAATACAATAGGTACTTTATCGTTGTAACTCTCACTGCACCTTCTTCTCCTTCTTCTTTCAGCTGCTCCCATTAGGGGTTGCCATAGTGGATCATCTTTTTCCATATTACTCTCACTGCACCACTCAGAGTATTTATATCACTGTAACTGAGTAGGGAATCAAAGATCTACAGAATTAGAGAAAGAGAATTACTGGTAAACAGCATCAAGCACAAGCTGCCTCAGCCATGCTGTCTATTGAACTTGCTTTCACACGGCAAACATTTCAAAGCCTTTCCTGTATGGACCTTGCGGTTCAGAAACAGTTGCATCCCAAGAACTATAAACGCACTCAATCAAGTGCTCCTTGTAGAACTGTTTGTACTTATAAGTAGAATTACTTCACTATAAACTCTTGCACTACAGTTATAATATTGCACAACCTGAGCCACTTTATAAAGCGCGTATTTACATATGATGCCAATATCATTTTTAAGATGAAATGCAGCAAAATATGTTTATTATATTATACAGATAAAACTTTAACTAAATAATCTATATTGGAGACAATCCCAGACAACACAGGGTGCAAGGCAGAAAAAAACAACAAGCAGGGCACCAGCCCACCGCAGTAATCTATATTGTTAATAATTAAGCTTGAAGTCCGTTCACAGAGTGTTCCTGCCTCACACTGTATTCTTGCTTGTGCTGGCGTGACACTGGAAGGATAAATGGATAGAATAATTAAACATGTACTATGAAGATATTTCAATGTTCCTTAAAAGTTTTGAAGAATCAGCATTGTAAGCTTACAGATGGCTTAACGTACCTATTACAGAGCTGATTGTGTGGCAATTAGGTATTTGGAGAAAGAAAAGTAAGGACAGGAATTGCAGGTTAGTACTTTTGAAAGAGACAGTACTGCTACAATAAAGTATTTCATGGAAGGTCACGCACGGCGCAGCAAGCATCTTGCATGAGATATGAACAATCACTGCGCCACCATGTTCCTATGTTTAATAACATGCTTTAACTCCTATCATCATGAAAATGATATCACATGTACATCTCAATATTTTAATTATTCAGAGAGCTGTAATATCACAAATGTAATGGATTCTGTGTCCTTTCGGAGGAAGAGAAAACCAGGAAGCACGTAGTGATTCACACACATAGAGCAAATAGAAGATCAAATACAAAACAAAGCATTTAACATGCTACTTCAGTTACAATGGGATTTGAGAAACTAGTAAATTAAACGATTTTAAGATGAAGTTTATGATGTTCTACTTTAATGACAAAATAAAATATGTGATTAAAGTGGAAATCTCGAGATTAAAGTTGACATTTTGTGCTTTTTCCCACTGTGTTCCTTTACTTTTCTCTGTACCTTAATGAACTTTCATATGACACTCAGACGGTGGGTTACAACTCGCCTTTTCACGGCGACTTTGATATGTGACAACTTCTTTTTTATTTTGGGCACTCTGCGACTATGTGAACTTGAGCTTTCGAGTTTCTCCGACACTCTGTCACTCGATCAGCTTCCTTTTGTTGATTATACCACTGTTTAAACCAACAAATAGTACGTTTTTCCTTGCCTCCACTTGGTATTCACTGAAATTCTTATATTTCCTCCAGTGCTTTTCCCATTGTGTTTTCACAGAAGGCAGAGCTTAAGGGCTATTTATATTGATTTGCATATTCAAAGAGGCGTAATTCTGGGAGGAGCTGGGGTGGGACAGCAGGCGCGTGCACGAGCATTACTTTTCACGCTGATCAGGATTTATGTAGCGGAAGAACGTGGAAGTTTGTGTACGCACAGATTTATGCATCTGGATTTTTCTGTGCATACACACATTCCTGATTTTGTGTTTACGCCATGTTATAGTGTGAGTTCTACGCACAGCGTTATACATGAGGCCCCTGGTGACATTCAATATATGCTAGTATTTAGTAAATAAATGCTTATGTACTAATCACCAAATTCAAAATAACAAATTAAACAGAACTGTTAAAATATTGAATTATATGTCTTAACCACATAAGATATATTGCATGGTAGTGCATTAAGAAACTTTAAATCTTCACTTATTTTTTAAAAATTAGAAAATCAAAGGCCTGTTCTTGTCAAAAGTTTTTTATGTTCTTCTGATAAATATATATTTGGAAAGTGACACAATTTTCATAAATTTGGCTCTGTATGACACTGCAATGGATTTGAAATCAAGCAATCATTATGTGACTGAAATGTAGATATTCAGCTTTAATTTAAGGGGTTTACCAAAAATATGGAATGTAAAAGTGGAAAAAATATTCACAAAGCAAAAGACCACCCTGAATCTGTTCCTTCGCCATTTTCCCATTTATAGTTTTGCTACTGTCGAGCCTGGTGGTCTACTTTGTTTCTTTTCCACTGATATTGATAATACCCAAGGATAGGCTAAGGTACAGTGCATCCGGAAGGTATTCACAGCGCATCACTTTTTCCACATTTTGTTATGTCACAGCCTTATTCCAAAATGGATTAAATTCCTTTTTTCCTACGAATTCTACACACAACACCCTATAATGACAACGTGAAAAAAGTTTACTTGAGATTTTTTCAAATTTATTAAAATTGAGAAAGCACATGTACATAAGTATTCACAGCCTTTGCCATGAAGCTCAAAATTGAGCTCAGGTGCATCCTGTTTCCCCTGATCATCCTTGAGATGTTTCTACAGCTTAATTGGAGTCCACCTGTGGTAAATTCAGTTGATTGGACATGATTTGTAATGGAAAGGCACACACCTGTCTATATACAGTAAGGTCCCACAGTTGATCAGTTCATGTCAGAGCACAAACCAAGCATGAAGTCAAAGGAATTGTCTGTAGACCTCCAAGACAGGATTGTCTCGAGGCACAAATCTGGGGAAGGTTACAGAAAAATTTCTGCTGCTTTGAAGGTCCCAATGAGCACAGTGGCCTGCTTCATCTGTAAGTGGAAGAAGTTCAAAACCACCAGGACTCTTCCTAGAGCTGGCCGGCCATCTAAACTGAGCAATCAGGGGAGAAGGGCCTTAGTCAGGGAGGTGACCAAGAACCCGATGGTCACTCTGTCAAAGCTCCAGAGGTCCTCTTTGGAGAGAGGAAAACCTTCCAGAAGGACAACCATCTCTGCAGCAATCCACCAATCAGGCTTGTATGGTAGAGTGGCCAGATGGAAGCCACTCCTTAGTAAAAGGCACATGGCAGCCCGCCTGGAGTTTGCCAAAAGGCACCTAAAGGATTCTCAGACCATGAGAAACAAAATTCTCTGGTCTGATGAGACAAAGATTGAACTCTTTGGTGTGAATGCCAGGCGTCACGTTTGGAGGAAACCAGGCACCGCTCATCACCAGGCCAATACCATCCCTACAGTGAAGCATGGTGGTGGCAGCATCATGCTGTGGGGATGTTCTTCAGCGGCAGTAACTGGGAGACTAGTCAGGATAAAGGGAAAGATGACTGCAGCAATGTACAGAGACATCCTGGATGAAAACCTGCTCCAGAGCACTCTTGACCTCAGACTGGGGCGATGGTTCATCTTTTAGCAGGACAACGACCCTAAGCACACAGACAAGATATCAAAGGAGTCGCTTCAGGACAACTCTGTGAATGTCCTTGAGTGGCCCAGCCAGAGCCCAGACTTGAATCCAATTGAACATCTCTGGAGAGATCATAAAATGGCTGTGCACCGATGCTTCCCATCCAACCTGATGGAGCTTGAGAGGTGCTGCAAAGAGGAATGGGCAAAACTGGCCAAGAATAGGTGTGCCAAATTTGTGGCATTATATTCAAAAAGACTTGAGGCTGTAATTGCTGCCAAAGGTGCATCGACAAAGTATTGAGGAAAGGATGTGAATACTTATGTACATGTGATTTCTCAGTTTTTTTATTTTTAATAATTTTTCAAAAACCTCAAGTAATTTTTTTCACAATGTCATTATGGGGTGTTATGTGTAGGATTCTAAGGGAAAAAATGAATTTAATCCATTTTGGAATAAGGCTGTAACACAACAAAATGTGGTAAAAGTGATGCGCTGTGAATACTTACTTACACTACATACTGCACTGTATGAAGTGGGTTGCAACAGAATTGATTAAAGTGGAGTGAAGGTGAATGTGCTACTTGAGAATCATCTGTCAGGTATAAATGACCACAAGTCAAGTCAAGTCAAGTTGGGGAGCATGCACTGGTACAGTGCATTGCCGCACCCACTACACGATGAAACAACTCGGGATCCCGGTTTGTAACCCCCCAGGCAGACATGCGGTCCAGTCCCACCCTCCGGAAATGACCCTGTTTCTGCCGCAGTCAGGTGTTACGTGGCATCCAGCCACTCGGGTCCCCAACAATGAGGATCTTACTAGCCAGATCACATTCGGGGAAACACTGCATGCATTCGGGAAAACACTACATGGCCGTAGTGCCGTAACTGACACTCCCTCACAATGCAGGTAATGTGCCTCATTCAGGACTCCATGAGCAACCCCTCATTTGACACAAAGTCAAACCAACGGTATCCAAGGATTCTCCAAAGAAACACAGTACCAAAGGAGTCCAGTCTTCGTCTCAGGTCACTAGATAGCATCCATGTCTCGCAACCTTATAAAAAGACAATAAGCACCAGGGGCCTCATGTATAATGCCGTGCGTAGAACTCGCACTATAACATGGCGTAAGCACAAAAGCCGAAATATGCTTACGCACAGAAAAATTCATATGCAGGAATCTGTGCGTACTCCAACTTCCACGTTCTTCCACTACATAAATCCCGATCAGCGTGAAAACTAACACTCGTGCACGCGCTTTATGTAACGCCCCTACTCCTCCCAGAATTACGCCTCTTTGAATATGCAAATCAATATAAATCGCCCTTAAGCGCAGCCTTCTGTGAAAAGACAATAGGAAAAGCACGGGGAAAAAAATATAAGAATTTCAGCGAATACCAAGTGGAGGCAAAGGAAAAATATACTATTTGTTCAAATAAACCATGGTATAATCAACAAAAGAAAGCTGATCGAGTGACTTAGCGTATTGGAGAAAGTTGAAAGCTCACATTCACAAAATCGCACAGTGCGGAAATAAAAAGAAGTCACATATCAAAGTCGTGAAAACCCGAGTTGTAGCCCACTGTCTGAGTGTCATATGAAAGCTTATTAAGGTACAGAGAAAAAAGGCACACAGTGGGGAAAAAGCACGAAATGTCAACTTCAATCTCGACATTTCCACTTTAATCACGTAGTTTATTTTGTCATTAAAGTAGAACATCATAAACTTCATCTTAAAATCGTTTAATTAACCAGTTTCTCAAATCACATCGTAATTAAAGTAGCACGTTAAATGCTTTGTTTTGTATTTGATCTTCTATGTGCCTATGTGTGTGAATCACTACTTGCTTCTTAAACCGGCTCTCTTCCTCCAACTGGACACAGAATCCATTACATTCGTGATATTACAGCTCTCTGAATAACTAAAAATACTGAGATGTATACGTGATATCATTTTCATGATGATAGGAGTTAAAGCACGTTATTAAACATGTGTTTCACTTGATGAAATAATTTATTGCAGCAGTACTCAGGGGCGGCTCTAGGCTTGTGGTGGCACTGGGCAGAGGAAGAATCGGTGGCTCCTTCGCCCGCCCGTCAGTAAGGTAGCTTATGCACGGTGGAAGGCCACGTCCATTGCGGACACTGCATAGCCGCCTTGACACAAGCATTTAACTTTTGTCGAAATTTGTCGCTGCGTTTTTAGCTGTGTTGTTATTTTCTCTTTCTGTTTTATATTCAATATATATTGGCGTAGCCGTCACTGCAGTCAGTGCTTTTCTTTCCCCAAGTAACCGATCGCCATACAATCAGCTCTGTAATAGACGTTAAGCCATCTGTAAGCTTAGCGCCGATTCTTCAAAGCGTTTAAGAACATTGAAATATCTTTGTAGTACATGTTTAATTATTCTATCCTTAACGACACTCCCAGTGAAGAATATAGATTATTTAAATGAAGTTAAAGTTTTATCTGTATAATTTAATAAACATATTTTGCTGCATTTCATCTTAAAAATGATATCGTCATCATATGTAAATACGCGCTTTATAAAGTGGCTCAGGTTGTGCGATATTATAATTAGTGCAAGTTAACAGTGGGGTGATTGTATTTATAAGTACAAACAGTTCTACAAGGAGCACTTGATTGAGCTGCATTTAAAGTTCTTGGGATGAAACTGTTTCTGAACCGCGAGGTCTGTACAGGAAAGGCTTTAAAAGCGTTTTGCAGTGGCTGAGACAGCGTGTCCATGAAGCTGTATACCGATAATTCTCTTTCCGATCAGCTGCTGCTGTGATTCACACTCAGATACAGTGATATAAATACTCCGAGTGCTGCAGTGAGAGTAATATGGAAAAAGATGATCCGCTGTGGCAACTCCTAACGGGAGGAGCTGAAAGAAGAAGAAGAAAAATAAGAAGAAGAGGAAGGTGCAGTGAGAGTAACAACGCTAAATCAGTTATGGTATTTGGAATACTATGGCGGTTACCTGGACCATTATATTGTTACAAGTTAATTACAATCAGATGCGTTACACTAATAAACAATATGCTGTTAGTTTCGGTGTATTTATAAAGCCGCGTCATGAAAATAAGGAGTAATCACACAGGAACAGTAGCACTGCTTTGACGCTGGGTGCCGCCAGTCTGCAAAACCGAGCGGAGAACTTGCGTACGACAAGGCATGAGGTACCGTGGAAAAGTGCGTGGCTTTACGCCAAGTGTAGGTTTTATACATCGCGATTTGAACATGGAAAAGTTCTTACGCAACATTTCTGTGCGTACGCACCGTTTATACTCTAAAGACCTGGGGCCTCATGTATAAACGGTGCGTACGCACAGAAATATGTTTGTTAAATTATACAGATAAAACTTTAACTTCATTTAAATAATCTATATTCTTCACTGGGAGTGTCTTTAAGGATAGAATAATTAAACATGTACTACGAAGATATTTCAATGTTCTTTAAGCGTTTTGAAGAATGGTAGCTAAGCTTACAGATGGCTTAACGTCTATTACAGAGCTGATTGTATGGCAATCGGTTACTTGGGGAAAGAAAAGCACTGACTGCAGTGACGGCTACGCCAATATATATTGAATATAAAACAGAAAGATAAAATAACAACACAGCTAAAAACGCAGCAACAAATTTCGGCAAAAGTTAAATGCTTGTGTCATGAGCACGAGGCGGCTAGTGTCTGCAACATACGTGGCCATCCACCGTGCATGACATTGGCGGGCGAAGGAGCCACCGATTCTTCCTCTGCCCAGTGCCACCACAAGCTTAGAGCCGCCCCTGGTACTGCTGCAATAAATTATTTCATCGAAGTGAAACATGTTTAATAACGTGCTTTAACTCCTATCATCATGAAAATGACATCACGTATACATCTCAGTATTTTAGTTATTCAGAGAGCTGTAATATCACGAATGTAATGGACTCTGTGTCCAGTTGGAGGAAGAGAGCCGGTTTAAGAAGCAAGTAGTGATTCACACACATAGAGCACATAGAAAATCAAATACAAAACAAAGCATTTAACGTGCTACTTTAATTACGATGTGATTTTAGAAACTGGTTAATTAAACGATTTTAAGATGAATTTTATGATGTTCTACTTTAATGACAAAATAAACTACGTGATTAAAGTGGAAATGTCGAGATTGAAGTGGACATTTCGTGCTTTTTCCCCACCGTGTGGCTTTTTTCTCTGTACCCTAATAAGCTTTCATATGACACTCAGACAGTGGGCTTACAACTCGGCTTTCCACGGCGACTTTGATATGTGACTTCTTTTGTATTTCCGGCACTGTGCGATTTTGTGCATGTGAGCTTTCAAGTTTCTCCAACACGCCATGCCACTCGATCAACTTCCTTTTGTTGATTATACCACGGTTTATTTGAACAAATAGTATGTTTTTCCTTTGCCTCCACTTGGTATTCGCTGAAATTCTTATGTTTCCCCCCATGCTTTTCCCATTGTCTTTTCACAGAAGGCTGCGCTTAAGGGCGATTTATATTGATTTGCATATTCAAATAGGCGTAATTCTGGGAGGATTTGGGGCGTTACATAATCTTGGCGTGCACGGCGTTAGTTTTCACGCTGATCGGGATTTATGTAGCGGAAGAACGTGGAAGTTGGAGTACGCACAGATTCCTGCATCTGGATTTTTCTGTGCGTAAGCACATTTCGGCTTTTGTGCTTACGCCATGTTATAGTGCGAGTTCTACGCACGGCGTTATACATGAGGCCCCTGGACCTTCGACCTTTAGCATAGATATCGGGAGCACCACACACGCCTTTTCAGCGACCTCATGACTCCCCCATGCTCTCCTAATCTGTCTACTGACTTCATAGGAAGAGTCACCAGAGACATGAGTGGCACTGCCAAGGTAAGTAAACCTCTCAACAAGGTTGACTCTCTCCGTAAACAATCAATGACCACAGTTAAACATTTAAACTGCTTAAGCAGAAAATCGCTGTACACTCATCAGGCTCTTGGTTGGGCGCAATTCTTGATTTTAGTGTTGTGAATTATTTTCTTTTCCTTTGTAAATTACTTTTTCTCTTCTGTTACTCAACTTGTTTGTGTTAACTATTTTCAATTAGTTTAATTTTACTTGAGCTTTTGAATTTGTGAATTCCATTTCCCTTCTCTTTCCCCTCAGCTGTGCTGGAGGTGTCTCGATTTAAGGAGGTTTTCAGGCCCCCACTTTGTTCTGTGTCTCCCTCATTGTCTCTGGCCTGCTATTTATATCTAAGTCGATTCAGAAGCAGGTTAAGTCAAAGGTTTGGTAAAAGTTAGATTGTAAAATAATTATGCTTTGATTTTAAGGTTTTTGATTTTGAGGATCTTCCCTCTATTGCTACTTCTTTTGATTAATTCTCAGTATTAGGATTTAGATATATTTTAGGTTTGTTACTTGAATTCTATTTTTGAAATGACTCTGAAGTGTTACATTTGAAAGTTTTTGTGTTTGTACATTTTCTGTTTAAAAGCATTGAAAAGTTTTATTGATTGTTTTATAAATTTGATACTTTTGTACTTGATTAATATTTAATCTACTTCACTGTGTTTACGTTTTGCAGGGCTCATGGTCCTGTTACCTTTCATGTAGCATTAAATTCACAAGAAAATACTGAGGGACTTAAGCTTATTCATCAGCAAATGAAAGCAGGTATGCCTGCTTTTATTAAAAAATGCTATGAAAAACCCTCACTGTGAAGTAAAATAAAAATATAAATACAAATAAAATATACAGAGTGTTTTAATAGTAGCTTAAAAGAAACATTTCCATTGCATTGCTACAGTCATGAGATTATGTATGGGAAACCTCCATCCTTGGACTACATTTAACTGGAAATGTTACTTAAATTATTCAATTTAAATTGAATTGCTATTGATATGTACAAATATAAATACACAGTATCTGAAGGCATTATTTTTAACTACTCTCAAAAAGCAGATGTACATGAGATATTTTAAACTGTTTAAATAAGAGGCCTTTTGACTTCTTAGCCTGAAGTCTGGTTAATGAGCAGAACTACAAGACATGGTGGAGAAGTTGGAACATTAAGCAGGACTTTAGCAGTTTTATTAAACATACTTTTGTTTTTGTTTTCTAGCTGGAATCTTAGAAAGCTGATGACACCAATGTCAGAAGCATTTTCATGGAGTCAAACGCAAGATTGTCCATTCCTTGTTAAGCTGGGATCCTGTAAAGGCTCGAGAGGATGATTTTGAGAATCTCCCTGTTGGTGGTAAAGCAGGGTTGAAGTAAAGGATAGAAAATAAAGACAGTCCCATTCAACAAGCAGCCTGCCAATATAAAAATATATACATGCTATAACATTCAGGTGTATTTGGGAATTAGTTAACCATTTCAACATCTGTAGGATTTTTATTTTTTGTTGATTTAACTAATTGGAGACAGATCACAATTTTGCTGCTTGAATTTTTTTTAACAATGAGTTATATTCAAAAATAACAGTGACAACTGAAGGTAATTATGTGTGATAGTATAGTACATAAAATATATTTTTAATGGCAGTTTATAATATCCGGTAATTTAAAAAAGAGCCTAAATAGGCTTGTGGTGGCTAGAATACATTGGCTTTCACAGACACCAGATCCCAAATCAAGTGATGTAAAAAGCGTGGTAAATAATGTACTCTTGGTACTGTTAGGATGTTGGAGGCTGTATGTGTAATGCCCTGGTTGCCCTTTGCCTTGGCATCATTTCCTTGAACCCGGACATTGAAAGCCATTCCCGGGATGGCTAGGACAATGAGGACACATAAACAGCAAAGGCAGGTGCAAAACAATACATTGAGTGTTTTAATAACAGTCAAATCAGCAGTATTTAAATAAATAGTACATTAATAAATAATCCAATAAACAACATTGAATTGTAGAACACAAAACCAACCAATAAATAATACATCTGTATAGTTAAAATGAGGAATAAAACCACAAACATTACATCCAAGTGCTCCATCACTTGTTTCCCAGCAATCACAATAAATCTTCTTTTGGCTCCTGTCCTGACCACCATCCTTTGGTATCCACAGGCATCTGGAAGCCCACAGTTGGCTATGCTCAGGCTGCTCAGCACAGTCGATCTTCCCAAGAGCACCATTCCCTTTGCTCCCCACAGTTCTTCCCTGACTGCACTGTCTCCTCACCATGGCACTGATCAGACCACTCAATCCTCTCTGTTTCCCTCTTTTTCTCTTCCTTCAAATCTCCCAATATTTCACTCTGGCCCCTTTTATCCCCAGTGAGTGCAGATGCACTAAATGACCTATGGAGGCTCAATCAGAAAAATGGCTAAACCGATTGCGCCATCATATGCAGACACAATTAGCCAGTGGTTAATTAGTGGAGTGGTTAATCTCCTCCTTAACCACTCCAGGACCACACAGCTTTGCAGACTCATGCACCTACACCCTTGGTGTCTGAGACGCACTGTTTTTATTTAAAAATGCTGCACCACTATAGGCCCTTTACACAGTTCACCACAGTATGGGTAAATATAGGTCATATTTCTCAAACATAAAATTTATAAATGAAGTACCTGATCGACAGTTTAAAAGCTAAATTGTGCATGTAAGCAGGTGAGGTGATGGTTTCTGGCTGTACTTGCCTCTCTGCTGCCGTTTCAGTACCTTGTACCTTGAATTTATTTTGCTGTCAAGAATGACTATTGTACATGTAAAAGTGGAAAATGATACTGGGTGGCGCACAAAAAACTGAATCCTCATCCGACTCCAATGTCGATGTACGTTTCTTAGCCCGTACACGAAATGAAAGATATGCAATACAAAAATCCAATTGCAATTGTTTGAAGGAGCCACATACAATACACGTTTTTCCTTGTTGTCATCCATCAGTTGTTGGACACAAGTCATTCTGTATGGCTTCATTTGTAGTGAGTGCAACACAAGACCTGCGCGAAACATTTGCTTGTTGTGCCAATTTACGTTTTGATTTCCTAGGGCTTCTGGCCATCTGTTCCTGAATATCTGCTACGACCGCAGGTGTACGAACGGACGGAGCCCAATTTTTTTTGCAGTTTGCAACTGACCCAGTCTTAAGCCACTTCTTCACCAACTCATGAATACTGCTCTTTGCTGGTAGGTTTATGCCAGGAAACTTCTGTGTGAAAATGTCCCACATTTCCTTAAAAGAACCAGTAGACACATACACTTAAACTATACCGATCCTCTGTTGCAGAGAATACATCTTCCAGATCTCTTTCACACACGTCTATACTCACTGGCTCACAGTCTCCGTACTAATGCACAGTTGGGAATGCTGATCCCTGTCGCAACAATGAGGCTCTGCAATCGTGATGGCATCCGTCTGTATAACAGCTTGAGCCAGCCGGTCAGAGACGGTTAGGTTTTTGTGCGCCACTCTGTATAAGTAAAAAAATAACCCATCTCAAGGTTATTTTAAAAGAGTACATTACTCAGTAATTGAGGTTGCACTGAATGTTTCTGTGTTTTCAGACAATTTTGAAAATCCAACAATTATCTCTAAATGGGAGTTTTTTGAATTTTAAACATTTGTACAGTGTGCTCTGTTCAAGATATTTTAACAAAAATGTCTTTGAAGAATAAGTGTAACTAATTTCAATAAAATTGGTCTATTGGGAGCTGAATGATTTTATAAGTCCAGACAGACAAACAGACATGACTACAACAGTTGCTGCTTTCGCATGTCATGCGAACTAAACAAATACTGCAAGTACATATTAATATTTTGCAACAGACATGTAATCTCTCCACACATGCAGTAATGCCAAGAAGCCCCAATGATGCACTAATTTCCACAATTAAACAAGTAACATGTTTTATCTTTATATGTTTTATCTGAAAGGTAATTAAATATTTAACTTGTATTATAGTATTAACAGAGATTTTTCTTCAGAAGGCAGTACACAAGAATAAAATTAGGTTGTCAGCGCTATAATTAGTGTAAAAATGCTTTTACAAGCCTACAGTATATCAAATCAAAATTAAAATACAGTGGATTCAGAAATTATTCACATTTTTCCTATTTTGTAATGTTGCAACCTTGTGCTAAAATCATTTAATTTTTTCTTCACATCAAGTCACAATCAATATCCCCAAAACGACAAACTGAAAACAGGGTTTTAGAAATTTTTGTTAATTTAATAAACATGATAAACTAATATCACATTGAAACAAGTATTCAGACCCTTAGTTGTAAAACTTGAAATCTGAGACCCATTCTATTGATCATCGTTGAGAGGTTTTTGCGGTTTGCTTACAGTCCTTCTGTGGTCAATTCAATTGATGGGACATGATTAGGAAAGACACACAGCTACCTATAGAAGGTCCCACAGTTGTCAATGTGTATCAGTACAAAAATTAAGCCATAATGTTGAAGGAATTGAGTGTAGATCTTACAGACAAGATTTTGTCAAGGCAGAAATCTGGGGAAGGCTACAAACAATTTCTGCATCTCTGAAGGTTCCAAGAGCACAGTTGCTGTCATATAGTAATTTTTAAAAGGAAGAAGCTTAGGACAAATACAGCTGTTCCAAGAGCTGGCCATCCAACCAAACAATTCTGGGAGATGAGCCATGTTAAGAGAGGTGACCAACAACCAGATGGTCACTATCACTGAGTAACAAAGAAGCTGTGTGGAGATAGGAGAAATATTTCAGATGGACAGCCATCCCTGTGACACTCCAAAGATGTGGGCATTATGCCAAGGTGGCCACACAAAAGCATCTGGCCAGTAAAAGACACATGGGAGCCAACTTGTAGTTTACAAAAAGGCACCTAAATGAACGCCAGATTGTAAGATTCTTTGGTTCGATTAAACCAAGATTAACATTATGCTTGGAGGAAACCAGGTACTGTACATCACCTGTGCGATACCAATTCCAACGGGGAAGCATGGAGGCGGCAGCATAAACTCTGTGGGTGTTTTTCAGTGATGGACTGGGTGACCAGACAGGGTTGAGGGAAAGCTGAACAGAGAAAAGTACAGTGATATCCTTAATGAAAACCTACTCCAGAGTGCTCATTGTCTCAGACTGGGTAGAAGATTCACCTTCCAACTAGACAATGTCCCTAAGCACAAAGGAAAAACATAGGAAAAGCACCGGGACAACTCTGTGAATGACCCTGAGTGGTCCTGTTAGAGCAGGGACTTGAAAGCATTCAAACATCTCTGGAGGGATCAGAAAACTGCTGTCCACTGAAAGTCTCCACCCAACCTGACAGAGCTTGAGAGGATCTGCAGATAGAGATGGCAGAAATGACCCATGTAGAGGTGTCTTGTAATCACTGTTGGGCTGTAATCACTGCCAAAGGTGCTTCAACTAAGTATTAAATAAAGGTTTTGGATACTTGTGTCAATGTGTTATGTCCATTTTTGATTTTCAATAAATTTGTTAATATTTCTAGATCCTCTTTTCACTTTGTCATTGTGAGGTATTGAGTGTTGTTAGATAAGAAAAAAAATTAATTTAAAAGATTTAACACAAGGCTACAGCATAACAAAGTGTGTAAAATTTAAAAGGGTCTGAGTACTTTCTGAAGCCACTGCATACAAAAAAAAAATTAACAAAAGGAATTCAAACACTGCAGTGGGTTGGCACCCTGCCTGGGGTTTGTTTCCTGCCTTGCACCCTGTGTTGGCTGGGATTGGCTCCAGCAGACCCCCATGACCCTGTAGCGGGTTGGATAATGGATGAATGGATGGAATTCAAACATTTACTACATGCAATGTAATCCTGCAGTATTCCTTTCACATCTCCAAAGATGTGTGTGTGAGTGGGCTCCACAATCTACTGTTTATCACCTTGTTTTACTGTTCCTGGGGTAGGCTCAGGGGTCTCACTACCCAGAACTGCTTTGAGAATGCGGGGTATATGCTAATATTAAATAACTAATATGCATAGTTAAAAATTACAAATCATTATGAAAATCATATATATATTAAGAAAACTGGGGAATCAGGAACATTATATAATTGGGAAATCAGTCACCTTCTAGGACAAGCATCTTGCAGCTCTTTTCAGGTATTTGTTAACTTTTTTCCCATGCATATCATTTGGTTTGATTTTTGAATTGCTATCAAAAGTATCGCACATTTTGTAATTATACCTCATGTGGTAGTAAAGGTTACCGTGCAATAAAATGTAATCAAAAATTTGTTGATTTAAAAAAAATGATTATACAGAATTAAAAAATTAAGAGAAATTACAGGTTGCACCATATTTAGGCAAAACTATATATTTTAAAATATATAGGGGGCCACGGAGGTTGGGTGCAGTGTGAGTTGGGTGGTGGCCAGGGGCCATCCTCGGCTACAGAAACTGGCTCTTGGGACGGTGTCACCTCTCTGAAGGGAAGGAGCCTGAGCTAGTGCGAGGTTTCGGCTAGATATAGTCGTCACCTCGGCCAACTCTGGAACCAATCTCCTTGAGAGGGGCTGGACTCTCTACCACTCTGGAGTTGCCCCGGTGAGAGCGCAGCAGGTGTGGGCATACTTATTGCCCCGACTTGGAGCCTGTGCATTGGGGTTTACCCGGTGGACAGAGGGTGGCCTCCCTCCGCCGGGTGGGGAAGGGTCCTGACTGTTGTTTGTGTGAACAGCAGTTTGGAGTATCCACCCTTTTGGAGTCTCTGGAGGGGTCCTTCTGGGGATTCCCTCGTTTTGCTGGGAGACTTCAATGCTCCGTGGGCAATGACAGTGAGACCTGGAAGGGCGTGATTGGGAGGAATGGCCCCGATCTGAACCCGGCGGTGTTTTGTTATTGGACTTCTGTGCTCATCACAGATTGTCCATAACGAACACCATGTTCAAGCATAAGGGTGTTCATATGTGCACTTGGCACCAGGACACCCTAGGCCTCAGTTCGATGATCGACTTTGTGGTGGTCGCCGGACTTGCGCCATATGTCTTGGACACTTTCGGGTGAAGAGAGCAGGAGCTGTCAACTGATCACCACCTGGTGGTGAGTTGGCTTCGATGGTGGGGGAAGATGCAGGTCAGACCTGGTAGGCCCAAACGTGTTGTGAGGGTCTGCTGGGAACGGCTGGCAGAGTCCCCTGTCAGAAGTAGCTTCAACTCCCACCTCCGGCAGAACTTCAACCACGTCCCGAGGGAGGTGGGGGACATTGAGTCGAATGGGCCATGTTCCGTGCCTCTATTGTTGAGGCGGCTGACTGGAGCTGTGGCCGTAAGGTGGTCGGTGCCTGTCGTGGTGGCAATCCCCGAACCCATTGAGGGATGCCGTAAAGCTGAAGGAGTCCTATAGGACCTTTTTGTCCTGTGGGTCTCTGGAGGCAGCTGATAGGTACCGCAGGCCAAGCGGAATGTGGCTTTGGTGGTTGCTGAGGCAAAAACTCGGGCATGGGAGGAGTTTGGAGAGGCCATGGAGAATGACTTTTGGACGGCTTTGAAGAGATTCTGGTCCACCGTTCGGCGTCTCAGGAGGGGGAAGCAGTGCAGTGTCAACACCGTATATGGTGGGGATGGTGCGCTGCTGACCTCACTTCGGGGCGTTAGGGTCGGTGGGGAGTACTTCGAAGACCTCCTCAATCCCACTAACATGCCTTCCAATGAGGAAGCAGAGCCTGGGGACTCTGAGGTGGGCTCTTCCATCTCTGGGACTGAGGTCACCGAGGTGGTCAAAAAACTCCTTGGTGGCAGGGCCCCAGGGGTGGATGAGATACACCCGGAATTCCTCAAGGCTCTAGATGTTGTAGGACTGTCTTGGTTGGCACATCTCTGCAACATCGCATGGACATCAGGGACAGTGCCTCTGGATTGGCAGACCAGGGTGGTGGTCCCCCGCTTTAAAAAGGGGGACCGGAGGGTGTGTTCCATTTACAGAGGGATTACACTCCTCATCCTCCCTGGAAAAGTCTATTCGGGGGTTCTGGAGAGGAGGGTCCGTCGGATAGTCGGATTCAGGAGGAACAGTATGGTTTTCGTCCTGGTCGCGGAACAGTGGACCAGCTCTACACCCTTAGCGGAATACTGGAGGGTGCATGGGAGTTTGCCCAACCAGTCTACATGTGTTTTGTGGACTTGGAAAAAGGTATTCGACCGTGTCCCTCAGGGGAATCCTGTGGGGTTGCTCCGGGAGTATGGGGTACCGCACCCCCTGATAAGAGCTGTTCGGTCCCTGTATAACCAGTGTCAGAGCTTGGTCCGCATTGCCGGCAGTAAGTCGAGCCCGTTTCCAGTGAGAGTTGGACTCCGCCAGGGCTGCCCTTTGTCACCGATTCTGTTCATAACTTTTATGGACAGAATTTCTAAACACAACCAGGGTGTTGAAGGGGTCCGGTTTGGTGGACTCAGGATTGGGTCACTGCTTTTTGCAGATGATGTTGTCCTGTTTGCTTCATCAGGCCGAGATCTTCAGCTCTTTTTGGAATGGTTCGCAGCTGAGTGTGAAGCAGCTGGGATGAGAATCAGCACCTCCAAATCCAAGACCATGGTCCTCAGCCAGAAAAGGGTGGGGGGAGAGATCCTGCCCCAAGTGGAGGAGTTCAAGTATCTCGGGGTCTTGTTCACGAGTCAGGGAAGAATGGACCGTGAGATCGACAGGCGGATCGGTGCGGCATCCACAGTGATGTGGGCTCTGCATCAGTCTGTTGTGGTGAAAAAGGAGCTGAGCCGTAAGGCAAAGCTCTCAATTTACCAGTCGATCTACATTCCTACCCTCACCTATGGTCATGAGCTATGGGTAGTGACCGAAAGAACGAGATTGCGAATACAAGCGGCTGAAATGAGTTTCCTCCGCAGGGTGTCTGGGCTTTCCCTTAAAGATAGGGTGAGAAGCTCAGTCATCCGGGAGGGGCTCAGAGTAGAGCCGCTACTCCTCCGCATCGAGAGGAGTCAGATGAGGTGGCTCGGGCATCTGATCAGGATGCCTCCTGGACATCTCCCTGGTGAGGTGTTCCGGGCACGTTCAACCAAAAGGAGGCCCCGGGGAAGACACAGGTCACTCTGGAGGGACTATGTCTCCCGGCTGGCCTGGGAACACCTTGGGATTCTCCCAGAAGAGCTGGAAGAAGTGGCTGGGAGAGGAAGTCTGGGCCTCTCTGCTTAAGCTGCTGCCCCCGCGACCCGACCCCGGATAAGCAGAAGAGAATGGATGGATGGATATATATTTTAAAAGTAATCTTTTGGGTGTCCTCTACTGTAGAATGTACTGTATTGAAGTTCTTTAGAGTAATCTATTTTGAAGGCACAGAGCTAAAGATCAGGTTTACCAATCAGTGCAGAAAACAACAATAGCAACATTTATTTCTAAAATACATTTTCATACACAGAATGTAGCTCAAAGTGCTTTACAAGAAGTCAAATAGTTTACAAGCAAAAAACTGAATCTGTAGGGGGTTTATGGCCAAAAGACCACCCAGCCCCCATTGGGCATTCTACTTGTAGTACAGTAAGTGTTATTGTTTTGTAGGCTTTGTCTTTGAGGATTCAACACAGTAGGTCTCATGGAAAGTTAAGGAATCTGCTTTCATTCAATCATCACAGGAAATTGGTCAGTGCTTTGATTAGGTGGTGGTGGTGCAAAATGTCACCAGAGAAAAGCCAAAAAAGAAAGTAGAGAAGTAGAGATTAATAATGATTGCAGATTCATTGAAGAATATGAAAGTTCTATGCATATCTAGTTCCTTAGGAGGAGAACTAAAATGTACTTACGAGAAACCAATTTAAAAACTGTCTTTTTAGGAGTTATTTTAAAATGACTCATGGTGATAGCCTGGTATCTCTTTGTTGTTAAAGTAATACAGATTTTTGGGTCATAAAAGCAAAAAGCCTCCTCACCACTTCTTTTACAGTAAGAATAAGAAGAATAGTAAGCAGAAAATCATTAGCGGATGTAAGGTTGTAACTTGGAAAGCAATGTAGGGGGAAACAGAATCCAAAATATAGAAAGGAGCAAGTTCACTTAAAGGCTTTATATACCATTAGTTGTATTTTATAATCCACTAGCAAAATACCTGCACTTCGCAGCAAAGAAGTAGTGTGTTAAACAACTTATGAAAAAAAAGGAAACATTTTAAAAATAATGTAACATGATTGTCAATGTAATTGTCATAGGTTTATTTTATTATTTTAAGGTGAATTTAATGATTGTAAAGGGTTTAATTTATGATTGTAAATGTTGTGTATGAGAAATGCACATTTTTAGGATGTAAGGATCTCTTTGTAAACAACGTTTGCAGTTCTGTCCTCGGGCTGTAAAATGACCAAGTTGTCTGCTGAGCTTACTCTTGTGCATGCAATGTACATTTGGCCATGTGAGAAGCAATCTTGTGTCAAGTCAATGCCGACCTTTTTTAGAGTCTGGCCCTGTAACTTATTTATTGTCATAGCAAAGCAGACTCTTACTGGAAATTGGAGGCATTTGAATTGGAATGGTAGGTCAGAGGGTATAAGAGGGATGCAAGGAATAAATACAGTCTACCCTGAGTCAATTCCAGTGAAGACAGTTGCCTCAATGAGGTTCTTGTGCAGAGGTTTGATTTGAAGCCTGGTGCCGTTACAAAGTTTTGGTGGTTGTAAGTTTCATAGTAACATAATTGGTGCGCTGACCTTCAAAAGTAGAGTATGCGGAGGCATGCCTGGAGGATGAAGAGTGTGAAGAAACTAAATGAAAAGGCAGGAGTCACCAGCAGGAAGATGTGAAGCAAGGTAACAATAACAGGCTTGAAGCAGAGGAGTAAAGAAGAAGGGAGCAGTGAGCATGACGAACAGCTGAGGAAAGTAAGGAAGCGAGTGAGGAGGCACATGAGGGCGGGATGTCGCTAATGTATACAGGCAGGGAGCCAACCACGTGGTAGGTGTGTGGACAGTGGCCGTTCGGAAAAAGGACAGGGGGACCGGGAGCGGCCCTTGTGCATCTCTGCCATGAAATAAATCTTCTGTTAATGGAAATAAGGAATGAAACCAACAAAAGGAGAGGTCAGTTCCGAAAATTCCTCATGGCATAATGGTGAGACCGCCAAAAAGAAGACGTTATTTTCGAAAAGTTCGTTACTGGGCATGGCATGAAATGAAACATACTTAATGTTTGGAAGTACAGTGTAAAGGATGAGCATGGGAAATTTGGGCTTCCTACATGTATTGGAACTCACAGAAATAGTGAGGAGGGGTTTCCCCTATCTATGTATACAGTTTAGTAGGTACATCCGTTTCCCCCCTTGGGTCTTGCAATAGGACATGAAACATACCTGACTTTCGTAAGTACACTGCAAGGAATGAGCATGCAAAAGTTCAGCTTCCCACCTATATGGAAAGTGGGAGAATTAGTGATGAGTCAGTGAGGGCTTTGCCTTTTATATTTATAGATTCTAAATGGGCAACCAATGTAACAACACTAAGACTGGTGAGATATGGTCATATTTTCTTTTCCTGGTTAAGATTCTTGCTGTTGCATTCTGAACTAAGAGCAATCAATTGATGTCTGTCTTAGGTAGTCCAGTTAGGCGTGCATTACAATAATCTACTTGTAGTCGACTGAAAAGAAAAGGATGAATTCATTTGTCAGCATCTTGCAAGATTAGAAGGGGTCTGTCTTTTGCAATGTTTTTAAATGATAAATTACAGTCCTAGTAATGCAATCATCAGGTTCTTCCATGAAAACCCTAAATACAAAGAGGACTGTTTGACTTATGTTAGGTAGATTGCCCAGAGGGGACTGGGCGGTCTCGTGGTCTGGAACCCCTACAGATTTTATTTTTTCCTCCAGCTTTGGAGTTTTTTTTTTTTTTTCTGTCCACCCTGGCCATCGGACCTTACTTATTCTATGTTAATTAATGTTGACTTATGTTTATTTTTTATTGTGTCTTCTATTTTTCTATTCATTTTGTGAAGCACTTTGAGCTACATTTTTTTGTATGAATATGTGCTATATAAATAAATGTTGACTGATTGATTGATTGAATTTAAGGTTTAGATCAGAGTCCATGATTATACCTAAACTCTTCACTCCTGCCATTACTGTTAATGCGAAGGGATCAAGTTTATTTTGAGAACCTTCATTATTTCCATTTTTACCAATGATTAAGATTTCTATCTTTTCCTTATTTAGCTTGATGGAATTACTAATTCATCCAGAAATACAAGACAGACATTGGTTCGGAGAGTCAGGGTCTTCATCTCCTATAGATATGTAAAGCTGTGTGTCATCTATATAGCTGTGAAAGTTCACCTTCTGTTTCAATATAATTTGGCCTAATGGGAGATGTAAATAGATGGAAAATAACAATGTCTAGGATAGATCCTTGTGGTAAACTTTATACAATATCATGGATCTCTGGACTACAATCATCACAGCTAACAAAGAATATTCTAACAGTTAAACTTAAGACACTGCTAGAGAGGCATACCCATTGACTAAGGTGATTTATCAGAATACTGTGGTCTGTGGTGTCAATTGCTGCTCTCATGTCTAGGGGAACAAGAACAGATATGTGGCCTCCGTCCACATTAACCTATAAGTCATTTACTACTTTAAGCAGTGCAGTTTCTGTACTATTGTTTGTTCTAAAACCAGACTGAAACTTATCAAGAATAGAATGTTTATTTAAATAGTAATTTAATTGACAAAATCTGCTTTTTCTAAAATTTTACTTTAAAAGGTAGGTTAGAAGTAGGTATAAGGTTGTCAAGAACAGAGGAGTTTAGATTATTAGATTATTGTCATCTGCAACTTCTCTAGAAAAGCCTGTTGAAACAAAGTCAAGGACACAAGTGGCAGGCTTTAGCTAAGAAATTATTCTACAGAGGCCAGGTAAACCTTTTTTCTGTGAAAATATTTAATTCACTAAAAAGAGCAGGCTGAGGTTTTACAGGATTCATTTTTGAGGAACGTATTGCATCACATCTAAAACTGTTTATTTTGTGTTTAAGCATATGGCAAATGCCTCTCTAAAACATTTGGAAAATCCGTAATGTCCCAGACATAAGCACAATAGCCTCCTCAGACACTACCCCAATATTATTAATTTTTCCACAGACACTACCCGATATTAATAATTTTCTTCCATTTACCCTTATCATCATCTTCAAATACAGTAGCAAACCGGATATCTTTAGAGTGGCTTTCCTCTCAGTCTCGAACAGAAGAAGACAATGTGGAGATGTGCAAGGTGTTCATAAAGTAAAAAAAAATTCTTTCAATTGGCACTATCACACTGGATTCGTGAAATTATGATCTGGAAATTCTTAAGAATCTGATTAAGTGTGTGCACTTTGCATTTCCTCAAGAAATTATGTATTCTTGGCCTGGGATCAATAAAATTGACTTTCAGAGTATTCAGCAATAGTTTTCTAAGCAAAATCAGAATTTAAATAATCTAATTTTTAAAGTATAGAAAAAAAGACATTGTATCATAAATCTTCCTTTATTGCTCTGACAGATTGGCACAGAAATTAAATTGATGCTGGGTTTTTTCATATGTAACAAAATGCATCAAAGTACTTTGGTACACCTATGCAAAATGTTAAACTTCTAATAAAAAAAGCACACACTGAAACCTTTTTTAAATTTGCAAGAAGTTTTGATTTTTTACTCATTTTACTTTTCTGACTTAAATTTGGGTTTCACTTTTACAGTAAAAATAAAAGGAACTTGAGGCTTCATGTGTTCGTATTCTTGATCAGCTGAGCCTCTAAGTGAGAATAATTTTAAAATATTTACTGAAGACTGGTGTTGGAAATGATGATCTGGTTATATTTTTAGAAACAATGAGAAATTAATGCAATAATGTTTTGTATGTTGCAGTAAAACTGATTTTTGAAAATGACAATTCAGTTATTCAGTTCCATTTTCAAAAGGAAATTAAAGTATTCAGACGTTACTATTGCTCAATTGGCTATAAAACAATTATATTTATCAATTTCATCCATAAACACTGTTTGAAGTAATAATTCCAACTAATCAAATATTTTAGAGGATTGATGGATAGATATTGATAAGATGTGACCTTTGACGAATTTATATTTTTCCTGCTCAGAAAATGCCTCCATCTGGACTAAATCCTTATGCTATACATGTTTCAGATGCTGTGCTTTTTAATTTTGGTTTTAAGAGTATCTAATTAAATGAAGAAAACCGGGCAGCAGTTTACATCAAGTGTCTTTTATTTCAATACCCTACTTCACTGTTTTCTCCAGTAATTACCTGCCTAAGTATTTACATATTTACTATGCAACTCTAGCATTGTTATGGGAATGTATGGGTACTTGCCTAGAGTGTTTCCCCAGTTTCTCAGTAAGTAAAGTGTTGCCATTGTTATGACTAATAGTTAAGATTCTTGTCAGGTATATTTCATAAAGATAAAATAATCCTAGTGGTTATATCAGAAGATAAATGAGGTGATATAATTTGGCACATCTGCCTTTAGTCTGCCTTCAGACTTTAGATTATTAAATTAATGCAGCTGCAGGCTTGTATATATCTTTCATTTCATATTATAGCACATTCATTACTTTATATAGTTTTTGCACATTTGTAATAACATTCAAAAAGCCATAAATTACAAAGAATATGAGATCATTTTTACATTATCAAAGCATTCATCCACCTTCTGGATTTGTATTTTCTATAAAATGGCTGAGTGGAGCCGGAGCTTTGCACTAAACAGAAACTTAACCAGGATGGCACACTACTCATCATTGCGCACTGCCTCGCTTCATGCCGGACAAAAATAGAGCTGCAAACTAACTTAACACGTTTTGTCTTTGGAATGCTGGAGAAAATTAGAATTGCTGTTTTAAAGTATAAGATTTGTTTTGGAAGTTGCACTGACATAGTGCTAACAGAATAATTAGCATTATTTCCATATGTTGTTTCAACCAAATTTCTCTGATTCTTTAAATATGAAATTCATATCTGAATTAATCATTGCACTTTTGAGTAGGTAGTTTACATAAGAAGGGGCTTTCATTAATCCATTTGTTGAACTTGCTTAAGCCAACCAGAAAGCACCCAGTTAAATTCCTGTAGGCATTTTCCCAGACTCCATAGTGTGTGTCCTAGGGTCAATATTTAATTCCAGTTCACTTTAAATTACAAGGCTTCAGACTTAAAACTTAATTTCTTTTTGTGGTACCTTTTTATAGCTCCAGTTGTTAAGAATATTATGAGGTCTTTCAGAGAACAGATTTCTGCTTTTTTAAATGGATGTTGGAAGGGGTTCAGCTCCCCTTAATTAAAAACATTTAACAATGAAAGATCCAGAGAAGTCTGAAAATGACCATGTAACTGTTTAGTAATTGGAAATCTCATGACATGTTTATTTTGAGTACTGTTTTCCATTAAAGATACCTGTTAAACCACATAGTTCTAATGTATCCCTTTAATTTAACTCTGCATGAATATCCTCACAAAAAGAAAGACTTTCTAAAATAGACATTCATTTTCTGTAGCAAGTTTGTCAGATTTAAGTCATAAAGAGCCAAAGCCTAACTCTGTAGCATAAGGCAGGACCCAAACCTGGACAGGTTGATAGTCTATCAAAGAATACACTTATGAATATATACTAAGGGTTGTGGAGGACTGCCGGCTTCGTGCTCCGGCCCTCACCCCCAGGCTGCCTGGAGGAGCTCTCCCGACAGCAGGATCGTGCCCCAAGTTACAGCAGGGCCTTATGGACTATGTAGTGTTTTTACATAGCCCTGCTGGATACCTTGGGGGCCACCAGGAGTCGCTGTGGGAGGGCTTATGGGCTCTTTTGTGCTTTATGACCTGGGAGTACGTCACGGTCATGTGACGGGAAGGAACGACGTGCTCCTGGGTTGAAGTAAAGGACTGATTGCCCTGACCCGGAAGGAATAAGGAACTGTGGACTGTTGGGACAGAAACACCTCCGGGTCAGGGGCTATAAAAGGACGATGCCTCACTCCAGACAACGAGCTGTGCTGGGAGGGAGAGGAGCAAAGTGTCTGGGAGTGGAGGAGAGAGTTTATTGTTTTTATTATAGTTAGTAGTGTTTTGTATGAGTAGTGTGGAAGGTGCTTGGTGCACTGTGGAAAAAAATAAAAAGTCTTGGACTTTTACCTGGTGTCTGGAGTTGTACCTGAGGGTTCAAGGGAGCACTAGCGCCCCCTCCTGCCACAGGGTGTATACACTTTATTAGATACACGGGTCTAGTACTGGGTAAGCTTCTTGTTTGCCTCAGAACAGAATGGACTATTCTGGAAATTGTGCAGAATATTGAAGTAAACTGAAGTAACTGTCATGTTTTTCAATCCAGTTTGACAATTTGTATATTTTGTGATAATTTGAAAAAGGGTAGATTGTGGAAGTAAAGGAATTATCATGGCCAGCAAACATATTTATGTATGCTGTGGAACTCAAATGACAATTAATGTATGCTAAGGAAACATTCCTCACAACATCATACAATGACCACCAGCCTTTACTATTGACAAAAGGCCAGATGGATTCATGGATAAATCTTCAATCATATAACTGGATATCACAGGCCTACTGTTCTCTTATCTTTCTATTTTTAGTGGACAGAAGTGCAACCCGGTGTATTGTTCTACTGATGTAGCCAATCCACTTAAAAGTCTCACACATTCTAATATGTTATTTGAGAATTTGTGGTATTGCTGTTAACTTGAACTTAAACCTCTCTCTCAGCAAAGCATTTCCACCTACAGAACAGCTGTTTACAGGATGTATTTGTTTGTTTATCCCACCTTTCTTGTTAATGACTCTAGAAACTATAGTGTCTGAAAATCCCAGGTGTGCACATGTTTCCGAAATGCCAGAATCACTACATCTGGCAACAACATTCACACCACAGTCAAAGCTGCTCAGATCATATCTTGCCCTTCCTATAATTTGGTCGAACAGCACCTCTTCAACATTCCTGTATTCGGTGTATATTGAATTGAAGCCACACAATTCACTATTTATGTTAATGTACATATCATAAAGTGGCCACTGAGTATTCCAACCCTTTCAGGTGTTTGTGGGTATTCTCTTTTATCTCAGAGAGAATGTAAATACTCTAAGTACATTGAGACCTGGTCAAGATTTAACTTTAGGCCTTGGGAGGTCTAAGGCAGCAGGGCTAAGCACCATCCAATGTTCTGTTATTTTGATTCCTGCAAAATTCATTCTTTAAATTACACTTTTAATCATGGAGATGTCATGGCAGGATCTGCCTGGGATGCGGCTCCATTTCATCAAAGTTAGCTGTTAAATAACAATAATGAGAGACAGCTGTTCTAACTGCACACACTCAGGTTGATTCAGAACGAAGTTTACTGCATAAAATAGTATGTGGCAGCAGATGTTTCCAATTAATCTTCCTTTTAGTAACAATTGTCAGAAATGTATTGCTTTTCTTAATATTTTCCATGAGCTTATACATTTCTTCTACAGCAGCAATATCAGTTTGTTCATTCTAAAAGTAGGAACCTATTTATTAAGTAATTATTCCATGGTCACTAGATTAGCTTCCCAGTTACCCTACTTTGGAGAAGCAGGTGTAGAAACTGGATGGATGGATTAAAGTGGACAGGCAGAAGACTGGAAGAGTTGCCTCACATTTTAAGGAGTATTAGGGGACTTCTGCACAGAGTAGGTAGGATCCAGCATGAGAGATTAGAAGGTGAAACAGATCTTGTGGCACCAAGCATGGCCTGTCCTCTGTGGGGCTCAGGATGGCAGGGACAACTGGTAGTGCCAGAGGGCGCACCATGGAAATGGCCTCAGGAGTTTTTGGAGGGCTTTCCTGTCCCCAGAAGTGATTTTGTTGAATGCATCAAAAGCAGCTCCCACCTTGAGTATAAAGACACCCCTGACTACTAGCCCAGTGAGCTTGCAGTTTTGATGTGAATTGCTCAAGGGCTTAAACCAGTGAGGCCAGAGTCAGATTGGAAAATGGAGTTTGGGAGGTATGTGGGAGAGACATTTGTCTTCCATAAATAGACGTAGCAAGGTTTACTTTACTCTGACTTTGTCATTTTGTGTCCTCTAATTGTTTATCTTTCTGTGGATTTTACTATCTATGTTAAAATCATTAACTTCACATTGAATAACTCAGTTAAATAAATATAGTATATGATACATAATGTAATATCTATGTCTATTATATGTATAGCATGCAAATATTTTCATACCTACACTGTAATAGAGAAACAGTACTAAATGGGAAAAGTACTGCTTTGACAGCAGTATATGACCCATAACACTACATCCCTCAAATTATGAGGGCACTAGAAACAACTGATTGTGATGAGCCATTCAATTTATGTTGGACAACAATTCTTTTCTGTCTTGAGTATTGGCTTTAGTGTGAAATGAGAATAATTTAATGAGACATGACTAGCAGTTTGCTGAAATGTATTTCATGGTACATTTAACACTTCTCATAGAATGTGTTTTGCTCAGTCTTTTTTAACAGAGGTGTGTAGGCTGACAAAGCAGGTAGACATTACTTTCACAGGGTTTTATCTCTTGTCTTGATCAATTAAAACCTGGTTGATATATTGAATAAGCAAAACCAATCATTGTTCTTGTGTAAATGTGTAAATCTTTTCTTTTTCAATTGCTGCTCTATTATTGACATGCAAAAATGGTGCAGATGTTTAGAAAATCTTTCTGTCAGTATGTTCTTAAATTTGTATTCCTTATGTCTATCCATTTTACACACTCACTTATTCCAGTTCATTGAGCCCCATATTTGACAGTCCTGGCTTTGTCATCATTTGAGAGTAGTTTGAACATTCTCCTAAATCAGGGGAGACAAATTTGAGGCTCACAATCCAGATCTGACACATGGATATTTTTAAAGTGGCCTACTTCATCAATATTCAAAACATGTTACATGCAATTCACAATGACCATTAGTGTTCTCTATAAATCTCCTATGATGAGCATTTCACACATAAGAAATTTGACAAACGAGAGGAGATTGTTCAGTCCATCAAGCCCATTTGTCTAGCTAATAGTTAAGTTGTCCCAAACATATAGATTGTACTTGTATATATTGTCACACGCGTTCACATGGCAGACAGCTAAAGGGCTCAAGGTAAAGTAATTCCACACCAGACCAGGGGGTGACAAGGTGCACTAGTTCTTTCTTTCTTTCCACTGCAGACCTGTTACAGGAAATTCCACCTGGCCTCCATGACATCCCTTCCGGGCACGAGCTCAATGATGTCACTTCCTGTCCAGACGTTGTCACATCTGGTCATGAGCCCGATGACATCACTATCGGTTCCGGTCATAATTACCTCACTTCCTATGCCCTACTTTAAAAACCCACCATCTCATCCTCACCAGTCAGTTCTGTTTTTGACTCCAATCTGTACATACTTGTACACAATATCAGTCATTTTGCAGCCAGGATCAATTATACGGGAGGCTTCCCCAAACCTTTTTTGGCTCTCTTGTCTCATCTTTGAAAATAACCTACTTAAATTATACTTGAATCTGGAATTGAAATGCATGTCCATTATCCATTTGTAATACCCTGAGTAGCACATTACACCACAACTGCTAACCTATAGTTAAAATTGAAATTGGTGGCTTGTAATGACCCAAAAAGAAAAAAAAAAAAAAACTAAAAGAAGATGCCCTGCCACACTGCCATAAAGAACTTTAGCATGATGTCAAAATGTGACAACTTCACAAATTCCAGTGCTGCTGCTCAGCTCACTTTTAAAAGCTACACAGATGTCAAGGCTGGCTAACCCTTCTGTGGCATATCTGACTGTTGCCATTGCCCTAAACAATGCTTTCTGTATTTTTCACTAATTTGATTGTCTAATAGTGTTAAATATGATCACTATCCATTTCTGGTCTGTGTGCCCCATCACACCAAATTTACGCCAGCTTTTTTTAATATGGTTAAGTACCATCTAATTGTGATCCTCATTAATGTAGATATAAAAGAATATACTTTGCTTTACCCCTAAATTCTCACATCTCCTCATTTCTACTGTCAATTGACTTTATGCGCTGCTGTAATTTTTTTCACTCATTGCTGATATCATTTCCGCAACTGCTTGTAGCTTTCTTAACCTGCAGCAATGTCCTAGAACATAACAGGTAATAAAGAGGTAAGACAGTTTCAAGAGCCAACGAAGAAGAATATACAATTGTGATGAGCTCATAGGTAACTGTGTAGTTGGAAAGTAGTTGTTTGATGATATATTCTGACTGTGTATATAAAATGTTATTTTTATCCCTCGATAAAAGTGACTTTGATCCTCCTAGTCCAGGGATCCTCAATCCCAGTCCTGGAGAGCCGCAGTGGCTGCAGGTTTTTGTTCTGACCTGGTTGCTTAATTAGAAAGCAATTCTTGCCAATAAAGCACTAACAAGCTATGAAATTAAATTAACTCTGCTATGTCAGGTCATTCTCATATCCTAGATTTTCTTTCCCTTTCTATCATGCAAATGATTTGAAGGCGAAAATGGACAAGTAATTCTCAGTCCTTCACTTTTTTCTCTTCATTTTTCTTCCAAGTATTTAATTAAACCCAATAGTGCAAATAAATACACACAGGTGTAAATGTAAATAAGCTAAATGGAGAAATGCTGCTCTCTCTTGTCATTTGTATGTTATTGATAATAAGGAGCAATTAAAATAGCTGTTTAAGACAAAATTAAGCAATAAGGGCTCAAAATCACTAAAGTGAAGCAGAAGTGTTACTTTAGCAATAAGTGCTTTTTATTAAGCAACTGGGTTGGAGCAAAAACCTGCAGCCACTGCAGCTCTCCAGGACCGTGATTGAGGACCCCTGTCCTAGTCTAAATGTTTCTCCCACAACTACTGTTTGTTAGATTGAGTGATGACCCTAAATTGGACTTTTGACGATCTACGTAAGGGTTCTCAGAAATGTATTGCATTTCTGAATATTTGCCATGAGCTTATACATTTCTTCTAAAGCAGCAATAGCATTTTGTTCATTCTAAAACGAAGACAACCTAATAACTATCTACAATTATTCCTATAACTGTAGATTAGAAATCTGCAGTTCGTTTTGGTGAATTTGAATTTACTTGTGATGTTATTATTTTATTTTTACGGCCTTTGTTTTCTATCTTGGATGGGTATATCTAGTGCCATTTTGAATCCTGCTTATTAGGCCACCTGCTCTAGCATCCCTATGGGCATATTCTCAGAGGTTGTGACCTCTAATTACTTAATGAGTTCAACAGTCGCTCAAAAAGGTCACATCCTTGCATGAGCTGAGGGTTCCTAACCAAATTATTTTGCCTTGAATTTGTGTATTTCATTCTTAGATTCTCTGTTTTTTGATCCATGCTTGCTATTTGACTACAACTTTAGTCCGCGTTCTGGATTTGGTTGCTGATTGTTAGACTTCCTTGTTTCAACCCTTATTTTTGTATTTTTGTCCATGTCTCTTCTTCTGGTCATGAATTTAATACCCTTGCTAATACTCCTAGCAAAACAACAATGGACTGCCATAGTTTATAGGGCTGGCTCCTTAATTGAGTTTGTTGCTCCAGGACTGACTCTGGGTCTTTGTGAACTTGAACTGTAATAATAGAATTTTGGAAAATGTATAAATGAATGATGTTCTTTGTATTACTCCAATTTGATTTTGACATTGGCACTTGAATTATTGACTGCATTGCATTTGTTTACTTTTGCAATGAGTCTGTAAAACGTTTTCCTTAGATTGCTGGACTTTTACTGTCATATCCACCCTCTAATAAAGTCACCAGCCAATTTACTGTTCATAAATTTAGCAAATGCTTGGACTTGGATCTTCTACAAATGAGAGAGTTAACTCGAAGTGCTGATAACTGTCAAGATTTGGCTTTTGCATTTAGTTTTTCACAGCTTTTTCTTTGTCTCTAAAAATATTTTAAACATTATTTTAGAGGTTTCATTGACCAAGGAATCCAGTAGTCATATTTACTTCATTTTTTGTTTCTGTCTGTATTTACATATGTTAAAAAGAAATCACGTTTTCACATGGAGCCCTTTTGTATTTGTTTAGGTGCCACCATTTTGAGAGACTTTGTGTCTATTCTTGCTAAGTGGGTGCATCAAAAATTTCTGTGTTTTATATAACTCACTGCTATTCCAACATATTAGTACAGTTAGTGCTGCTGTTTCACAAATGCATCATCCTGTGTTTGATTCCTGTGCCCATTTGAAGTCTTGTTGGAGTTTACACATTCCATGGCTAGGACTGTCTCCATCTGGATACTTTAGTTTTCTCCTCAAAGGATGGCTAAGTGAATTGGTGGTTTCAGATTGGCTGCCTGTGTATGTGTGTACCATGTTACAGAATGGCATCTCGTCCAGGACCATTTTCTGCATCACTGCTAGGTTAGGCTCTGACTCTATGAGACTATGAAATGGGTTTGAGAAAGTTATGTTTTCTTTTACTATTTCTACACTACAAAGTGGTTCATAAATTACGCTTTGGTAGTGTGAAAATCAATTTTAAATGTGTTATTTTTACATTTTCTAGTGTGTAGTTATTCAGTATGTATGCTGGGAACTGTGAGATTTGACACCTACAGTGTTAATTTAACACTAATCAATTTGCTATACAGGCTTGATCTTTGGGCTTAGGCTGTAAATATAAAACTGCTGTATGTGATGTAGCAATATTATTCATGTCCATAGAATTACTGGGTTTGCCCTCAAGGAAATTGTGAAGAATTAGTGGAAAGATAATAGCTCCCAGCCGATTTAGGAACTTTCAGCAGGTACCAGACTGGTTTTGTCTGCCGAGTTCACTACCAATAACACACTTACTAAACTAAGCAGAATGAAAAACAGATGGATGCACCAGGGTGTTGCACACATTATGAACCTCCAGATATGTTGACTGCTCTCCTTATCAATTCACAACTAAGTCCAAAATGCAAGAAAGAGTACCTGTGGACAAATACGTTGAATTTGATTTATTCCACTTTTTGGAATGTATTTGTTATTTTCAACTTGTTTAATTTTGTTGCTATTTTTCCAACATTTTAGATTTGTCTTTTCTGTGCTCAAAAAACATGTTTTAACTGTTGTTTCCTGGTTGTGGCCATGTTTGTGGATGCTTTGGCAGTCATGTGCCATGGAAATGGATGACACTGCAATGAAATTCACAACTGAAAATTGAAAAAAGTAGACTCCCACATCTTTAACCTAATTTAGGGTGTGTTTCCTGAAAACAATAAATGTTAGTGAAAATCAAATGAGGTAATGAATGATGTAGGTAAAGGATGCTTGAGTTTTATAAGTGTTACCTGAAGCCCTTCATTATTTTACATTTGTTGGGCTCCTCCCCAGCATCCAAGTCACAAAAGCAGAATGTCGATAACAGGAACATTGATCCCACGTATTTCCACAGTCAAATATGTATTATATAGTCACACCAGATATGTACAAATGTTAAAAAACAATAATAATAAATAAAAAAATAAATAACATTTTGACTAATAATTAAAATTAATATAACATATCAGTCGACAGTCTAAAAATCAGCTTAAAATATGACACAGATTCCTTGTAAAAAGAACAATGGTGTTAAAACAACTTATGGAGGAATTGGTAAAAAAAAAAATAAACAAACGTTGGTTTTCAAGGCTTGTGGAAGCCCCCAAGGACTTGTGCAGGCACTGGAATTGCATCTTCCACATACCCAGAGTGGGCTTTACAACAGTGCTTTGTGGTCCAGTGTTCTACCTCTCCTCAGCCATGGTTTATAAATTCACCACTGGAGTCAGCAGGTATTTGTAAAGAGGGTACTCACTGTGTCCTAGTAGCCTGCCACTAGCAAATGCACTGTCCCTTGCTGTCTGACACACTCCAGAATTTAACTGCATTTCTACAAAAAGTCCCGGATGATCAGTTGCATATTACCTGGACATTTAACACTGAGAACCCTTTTTGTTAGGTGTAGACGAGTTTCAAGAGGCTGGAAGTATGATTTTCCATCCACTGCACCTACTGTGGCCAGTAAGCCTACAATGGCATGAAAGCCAGTTTTACTGCCATGCAAGGCATTGTATTATTATTTATATATTTGGCTGATGCCTTTATCCAAGATAAATAACAACATTTGAGATACAACTGATTAAATTTATTTTGTTTTTCCAATTGGTGCAAAGGTAGGTGAAGTGACTTGCTCATGTTCACAGTGTCAGAAGTGGGAATTCAACTCACAGCTTCAGGGTGATATAATAATCTGCTCATTGAATGCCCATATTTGTACACAGCAGCCTTGTTCAGGCCATGTGCACCACTGATGGTCTTCAGGAATCCACAGGTGGCAAAGGTTTTTGATATGGGCAACATGGGCTGTTGCCCAGGGCAACATCGTGGTGGGGCGGAATCTTGGGTATCGGCAAAAAAATTTTTTTAATTTTTTGCGCAGCCATGCTGCCCCAACATCATGCCAGAGCATTTTTGGGATTGCATGGGCATCGATCGGTTTTCTATTACCCATTTGCAGGGAGTAAGAACGCCCTCCATTTGCGAGGTGTGCCTGCTGCTTGCAGCACAGGGAGGAGAGGGGCGGCGGGGGATTCTCTGGCTGGCTGGCGCGGCATCTAACAACCAGCTCGCAAAATAAAACAAAATAAAAACAAATACAAAAGCACCAGACATTATGATATAGACTTATAATTTGCACCAATGTGTTTTCTAAATTCAATCACACCCATATATGCGGGAAGTGAGCGCGAGGGCCCTCAGTGCGCCTGCTTGCTGCTGCTGAAACAGAAACCTATTGTTATTATTATTATTATGTTGTCCAAATAACAGTGTTGGTGTTTTTTATAATCTTCTTAAGGTGACCTCTGTCTTTCTGAGACAGAATGGCAGGGAAATATACAAAATAAAGAACAATGTGTAAATTAACAAATTAGATTAAGTTCTACTTTAGTTCAAAGAGTTTCAGGACACTTGCTAATTAACAAACAATCTTAAGTATGAGATAGCAAAGTTTTTCGTGTTACGAAGCTGTCAGGAAATGCACCCATGCATGATAATCAGGATGATCTATGCAGTGATGGCTGGCAAATTTCTTAAGGTCTAAAGCAGCAGTGTATAGCTCCAGTCCTGGTGGGCCTCAGTGGCTGCTGGTTTCCATTCTAACTAGCTTCTTAATTAGTGGGGCATTTTTTGCTGCTGATTAACTTGTTTTTCCTTAGTTTTAACTGATGTGACTCAGACTCCTTAGTTGTTTATTTTTCCTTAACGAGCAGCCAAACAATAACAAGACACAAAACAAGCTGCCACATGACCAGCTAACCTGAAAGTAAAGAAAGGTGAAAGTCTCGGTCATGTTGGTCTGCTCAGGTCACCAAAACATCTTGATGGTGGTCTTAGAAAAAACAGAAAATCAAAATCTACTGTGGCAGAATGAGAGCAACAACTAGTCATAATGTTCAATAACAGATTTAAGTAACAGCAACAAGTGGCTTCTCATTAAGAAACTGGTTGGAGTGAAACTGGCTGGAGTTTGACATTCCAATTTAGCTGGTCATCTGCTGCCTCGTTTCACATCTCATTTCTGTTTGGCTGCCATCTAAAGAAGAAACAGATCAATTCAGAAGACTGAATCCTTAAAACAGGGCTATTAAAATGAAGGGAAAAGGAGTTAATTAGCAGTGAAAACTGCTCACTGATTAGGAAAAGGGCCACTGCGGCCCACCAGGACCGAAGCTGAACACCCCTGTTCTAAAGTATCCTAACCAAGACACTTTTGTTTTAAATGATCCACAGCACTATTTACAGTCACAAGTTCAGTATTAACAAAAATAGGAAGTTTATATCCATAGGCACATTCAAAAGAGGAATATCTAGCACTGCAATTTCTTGATTTTTTTTCTTTGGAAAGGATTTAATTTGAATTGGTCTGGAAAACGTTATCATTGCAATGGACATATTTGTTCAGATTCTGATTAAATCATTCATCCTGCCCATTTGCTCTAGGGTTTGATTTTAATATTTACAAAATTTCTCTAAAAAATAAGAGATAATTGAAGTCATATATCAAAAACAATTGAAAGCTAGAAATCTGTATAATCTGAAAATGTCCATAATAAAGATTTGCTAATTTACTAGCCATGGCCATCCTTTAAAAAAATGAAATAAGCTGCTTTAGAAAATATAGACAGTTTACTCCTGAGACTGTGGAAGATCAGTAATAAACTAATGAGAAATATTTCTCCAAAATCCTTCAAGAATAGGCATTAGCTGAAGAATATCAGAGGGAGAACAAATTATAGCTTTACCTCAAGGCTATTTCTCACATGTTTTACATAACTTGAAGCATTTTGATCCATTGATTCCCACAAGAGTATCTACTGTTTAGAAACTTAGTCTTAACAATACAATACAATAAAATTTTTATTTATAGAGCACAATTTAAAAACAACCGAGGTTGACCAAAGTGCTTTACAACACTATTAATAAATCCATCCATCCATCCATCCATTTTCTAACCCGCTGAATCCGAATACAGGGTCACGGGGGTCTGCTGGAGCCAATCCCAGCCAACACAGGGCACAAGGCAGGAACCAATCCTGGGCAGGGTGCCAACCCACCGCAGGACACACACAAACACACCCACACACTAGGGCCAATTTAGAATCGCCAATCCACCTAACCTGCATGTCTTTGGATTGTGGGAGGAAACCGGAGCGCCCGGAGGAAACCCACGCAGACACGGGAGAACATGCAAACTCCACGCAGGGAGGACCCGGGAAGCGAACCCGGGTCTCCTAACTGCGAGGCACTATTAATAAATACACAATAAAACAGACACAAATTATAAAACATGATATCACACAAGCTGTAAACACAGGCGAAGTTCCTAAGGCCAAAAACACAGAACAATAGTTCAAGAGATGTTGAACGCCAAGGAAAATAGATACGCTTTTAATAGTGGACTTGAAAACAGACAAGGTTGGAGCAGTTCTGATGTGAAACGGGAGATCATTCCATAACTTTGGACCAACAACAGAAAAGGCACGGTCACCTCGGGTTTTTAGTCTTGACCTAGGCACTTGCAACAAATTAAGATTAGTAGATCTGAGTGATCTTGATGGAATGTAAGGCTGTAACAAATTAGTTAAGTACTGTGGAGCCAGACTATGTAAAGATTTAAAAACAAACATTAGGATTTTAGAATCAATTCTATATTTAACTGGCAGCCAATGAAGTGAAATTAAAACCGGCGTAATATTCTCGTATTTGCACTTTCCTGTGAGAAGCCGGGCTGCTGCATTTTGGACTAACTGCAATCGAGACACAAGACTGAGAGACACCGACATATAAAGAATTGCAGTAGTCAAGCCGAGATGTTACAAATGCATGCATAGCTATTTCAAGCTTCTTTAGAGATAGAAATGGCTTTACTTTTGAAAGAAGACGAATATGGTGAAAACAAGACTTAACCACTGTACTTATCTGCTTATCAAATTTGAGGTTACTGTCAAACAAAACACCCAGATTTCTGACACATGAGGTACTGTAATGGTGATAGAGATGTACTTTTAAAATCATATACGCATTGATCAGTGGGACCAAACACTATGAATTCAGTTTTACTCTCATTGAGGCTCAAAAAGTTTGTGGCCAGCCAAAGTTTTAGCTCCTCCAGACAATCCAGAATAGGCTTAAAGGCATTCTTATTTCCACGCTTTAAAGGAATATAAATCTGAGTATCATCTGCATACAGATGGAAAGAGACCCCATATTTACTAAAGATAGACCCTAATGGAAGCAGATAAAGAGAGAACAACGCTGGACCCAGAATCGATCCCTGAGGTACACCAGATCTTAACTGTATCTCAGAAGAGGAATGATGCCCAATATTGACCACAAACCTCCTATCAGAAAGATATGACCTAAACCATTGCAATACTATGCCCGTAAACCAACGCACGCTTTCAAGACGTGAAATTAGAACATTATGATTGACCAGATCAAAGGCAGAGCTGAGGTCTAACAAAACTAAAGCCATAAACTGGCCAGAGTCCGTAGTCAACATGACATCATTTAAAACTCGTAAGAGGGCTGACTCCGTGCTATGGCAAGATTTAAAACCAGACTGAAATTTTTCGCAAATAGAATTATAAGATAAATGTGACTGAAGTTGGTTTAAAACAACTCTCTCAAGGATTTTAGATAAAAAAGGCAGATTTGAAATGGGATGAAAATTAGACAGCAGTGTGGAATCAAGATTTCTTTTTAAGATGAGGTCTCACTGTAGCAAGTTTGAAATCATGGGGAACAGTACCAGTTTGGAGACACTTGTTAATAACAGACAGCAGATCAGGGTCAATAATCTGCCTGAGAAAGCGTGGTGGAATAACATCCTGGGGACACATTGTGGATTTCAAACTAAACATAGTCCTAATCAAGGTGTTTAGGTTCACAGACTCAAATCCAGACCACATAGAACCAGAATATGGAGCTTCAACCAATTTATAAGAAGACATTGACAATGTAGCTGTTATTTCAGAGATCTTATCATTAAAATAAACAGCAAAATTCTCACATAGAGTGTCAGATACCTCAGGAAAAAGATTAACTTTTGGATGAAGTGCAGTCTCAATAGTAGAGAATAAAATATTTGGCTTATAGCTGTTTTGTGTTATTAACTCTGAAAAATATTTACACTTTGCTGCCTTAGCAGCTCGCTGAAAGGCAGAAAGAGAATCCCGTAGGATTTCATACTAAACTTGTAATTTGTCTTTTTTCCACTTTCGTTCTGCCTTTCTACAAGCCTGTCTGAGGGAACGAGTGGTATCATTATGCCAAAATACTGAATTTTGCTTACGTTTTTTCACCCTTAATGGTGCGATAGAATTTAAGATATTTAAACAATTATTATTAAAATTACTAAGATGTTCATTTGCATCCAAGCAACAAGTGAGAGAGTCCATAACCTGAGTGGCACTTAATAGTTCATACTTCGAAGAGAATTCTTCTCTTGAGCGATCCGTAAAAATACGAGTCCAGCGTAACAGTGATGATTGGCTTGGGGTATTTCCGTCGAACAACATAGAAAACCGAATAGGCAGATGGTCAGATATACCAGCGTCCATGATCTTTATATCAAACAGTGACAGACCACGAGATAGAATCAAATCCAATGTATGTCCCTGAGCATGAGTAGGTCCAGTCACCCATTGCACAAAATCAAAGGAATCAATTATACTAAGAAAATCCTTTGAAAATGGTTTAGAGCCACAACACACATGGATATTAAAATCTCCCAGTATTAACATGATGATCAGCTCTACATGGGCATCATGATTACAAAGTAGAAACTCTTTCCGAAGTAACTGTTGAACAGACATATAAACCCTTCTATTATAAATAGCAAAACATTAAACAAAATGTTTTAACTTACAAGAGAAGTGGCCATTCCTTTAGATCTTTTGTTTTGCCTTTAGAAAAATGAGAAAAAGGACAGAAAGTCAGGCAGCCAAAAACCAGAAAATGTGATAAGTGGCAAAAAGAGATCAAAATAAAACAAAATAACTAAAACAAAATGCTAACCAGAAATCAAAATCAAAAGAAACATGATAGAAATATGTAACCCATAAATCTTTTAGAAACACTAATACTCTGAGAGATCATATATTCACAAACTTGGAATAATCTTTATTTGAAATTTCATATACTACTTCTGCTTATTATTATTATCTCTCTATTATAAAAGAAAATCTTGAGAGGGAAACAAAACTATTGCCAAGAGATTTTTTTCAAGTCCTGCCCTCCTATCAACCATTTATGGATAACGGCCCACGTCTACAGTTCTCTCACCTCTCATTCGAGTGAATGCTTTTGTCAGACACAGTTCCTGCGCTTTTATAAATTTTTACGTTTTCCTCACTTTAAATTCCTAATAACAGAAGACTTATTATTTCCAAATCTTAATGATGAATTTCATCCAGCAGGGTTACCATCAGAAGAAATGAGTACACGGGCAATCCTAGCAAACAAATTAATGTGAAAATTCATGATCAGTTACACGGCAAATTGGTTAAATGCAAATATTAATAGACTATGCTGAAACAGTTGGTGGTGATTGTGGAAGATGAAAACATCAACTTACAATTTCCCGTAGAACAACACCATCCGGTCTTCCACCGGCCGAATTACTTTTGAAAGAAGGATGTATCATAATATATTGTGTAATTTATCTATGAGTGATGGGCTATGCAATAGGACAAGATTAGTTGTATTCAAAATTGGTCGAACAATTTTAACAGGCAACACGAAAGGTAATGTAGTACATCTTCCGTGGAAAACATTAGACACCAAAGAAAATCTTGATATGCCATTCGTATTAAAACGTTTAGTTTCCCATTAGAATAGCTTTTGCTACAACAATTAACAAATCACAGGGACAAACATTCGAAAAAGTTGGTTTATTTATTAGAGAGAAAGAAACGATATTCACTTATGGGCAGTTATATGTTGCGTTGTCACAATGTAACTCGGAAACACGGAATCCAAATTCAAAGCGATATTGACAAAAAGTTAATTCCAAATATTATTTTTACTGAAGTTTTATAGTAAAAGTGTATGTTTAAAAAACATTTGCGTGTTAATTTCAAAGCCAAACAGGACGAAAATGTATAACACAGCAAATACCTCTAACGCAACATGAAGCATAATTTGCTTTCAATTTATTACGTTTTACTATTTTGTACTATAGTTAATTACTCACTGTAATGTAAAATAGTTAGTTCTATTATGCATATGTAACAATTCCCATGAAAATAACAATCTGTTTAAATTGTACATGCGCTTCCCCATACGCAAACGGCAGTGCCGCAAAGTGGCTAGCGCATAGCCCCTGGATGGGGGTTGGGGAGTGAAGCAAGCAGAGGGCAGAGCCCCCTAGTTATTATTACTATTTATTATTATGTGTTGTTTGCTTTTCTTTTTTGCATATGCATATATGATTTTGTTTTCATTATAGTTCTGTGAGAAAACATTTATTGGGCACGCAAGGAAAAACACCACAGAGTTTCTTATATGTGAAGGTGAAGCTCCTAGTTAAGCAATGAATGGTTTATTGGACTAAAATAATGTTATCTTAATGTATAGAAATAAGTGTTATCATTCACTGGTACTTGAACCCTACCACCTTTGAACCCTAGACATTCTAGAGCACCACAACCACTGAACTGAAATTGGCGGCCTCCATAACCTTTCACCTTTTCAGCATGTTCAGCCTACAACAGCTACTGAAGAGCCAGAACACCAAGAGCACCTCAACTAACTGCTGCATTTATCTCTGTCATCCTCTCTATTGACTTTTATTGGGGGTCTCCAAGAATGATGTTTATGGATTTGCATGCTGAAAGATTCTTTAATGCAAGCTAAGTATAAAATAATTATTTGTGTGGTAATTGATTTCTGTGGTTGTGGTCATTTTGTGCCCATTGTGACTTTGAGGCGACACTGTAAGTGCAATGAATTTTCCATATTGCATTTTGCAGCATGAAGCCCGGGCCCACATGTGGAGCTAATGGAAGCCAGGAGTACTTCTGGTGGCATTCCATTATGACCAGAAAACACTTTGGGTCACCTCTAAGTTCTGTGAGCTTCCTGTAATAGGTACAGTGGGTACGGAAAGTATTCAGACCCCCTTCAATTTTTCACTCTTTGTTATATTGCAGCCATTTGCTAAAATCCTTTAAATTAATTTTTTTCCTCATTAAATGTACACAGAGCACCCCATATTGACAGACAAAAAAAAATAATTTTTGAAATTGTTGCAGATTTATTAAAAAAGAAAAACTGAAATATCACATGGTCCTAAGTATTCAGACCCTTTGCTCAGTATTAAGTAGAAGCACCCTTTTGAGCTAATACAGCCATGAGTCTTCTTGGGAAAGATGCAACAAGTTTTTCACACCTGGATTTGGGGATCCTCTGCCATTCCTCCTTGCAGATCCTCTCCAGTTCTGTCAGGTTGGATGGTAAACGTTGGTGGACAGCCATTTTTAGGTCTATCCAGAGATGCTCAATTGGGTTTAAGTCAGGGCTCTGGCTGGGCCATTCAAGAACAGTCACAGAGTTGTTGTGAAGTCACTCCTTCGTTATTTTAGCTGTGTGCTTAGGGTCATTGTCTTGTTGGAAGGTAAACCTTCGGCCCAGTCTCAGGTCCTTAGCACTCTGGAGAAGGTTTTTGTCCAGGATATCCCTGTACTTGGCCACATTCATCTTTCCCTCGATTGCAACCAGTCGTCCTGTCCATGCAGCTGAAAAATACCCCCACAGCATGATGCTGCCACCGTCATGCTTCACTGTGGGGACTGTATTGGACAAGTGATGAGCTGTGCCTGGTTGTCTCCACACATACCACTTAGAATTAAGGCCAAAAAGTTCTATCTTGGTCTCATCAGACCAGAGAATCTTATTTCTCACAATCTGAGAGTCCTTCAGATGTCTTTTAGCAAACTCTATGCGGGCTGTCATGTGTCTTGCACTGAGGAGAGGCTTCCGACAGGCCACTCTGCCATAAAGACCTGACTGGTGGAGGGCTGCAGTGATGGTTGACTTTCTACAACTTTCTCCCATCTCAAGACTGCATCTCTGGAGCTCAGTGATCTTTGGGTTCTTCTTTACCTCTCTCACCAATGTTCTTCTCCCCCGGTAGCTTAGCTTGGCCGGATGGCCAGCTCTAGGAAGGGTTCTGGTCGTCCCAAACGTCTTCCATTTATGGATTATGGAGGCCACTGTGCTCTTGGGAACCTTAAGTGCAGCAGAAATTTTTTTGTAACCTTGGCCAGATCTGTGCCTTGCCACAATTCTGTCTCTGAGCTCTTCAGGCAGTTCCTTTGACCTCATGATTCTCATTTGTTCTGACATGCATTGTGAGCTGTAAGGTCTTATATAGACAGGTGTGTGGCTTTCCTAATCAAGTCCAATCAGTATAATCAAACACAGCTGGACTCAAATGAAGGTGATCTCAAGGATGATCAGAAGAAATGGAAAGCACCTGAGTTAAATATATGAGTGTCACAGCAAAGGGTCTGAATACTTAGGACATGTGATACAGTACATGTGATATTTCAGTTTCTTTTGTAGTAAATCTGCAACAATTTCAAAAATTCTTTTTTTGGCTGTCAATATGGGGTGCTGTGTGTACATTAATGAAGAAAAAGAATAATTTAAATGATTTTAGCAAATGGCTGCAATATAACAAAGAGTGAAAAATTGAAGGGGGTCTGAATACTTTCCGTACCCACTGTACATTTTTGTTTGAACCTAAACCACTATAGCAGGTTATTTCTGGTGCCTTCTGGCCATCTGGAAATTTCTGCCCTTACTTGTGCATCTCCAGTACTGTAATGCCCTAGTGAAATGGCATTCTGGCTAGATGATGATATCCCAAGTGTATTTCTCAGCAGTTTGCATCCTATCTATGATTCTTTTGGCTTTGGGACCCTCAGTCTCCATAAACTGTTTGTGTGCAGATACACATTATTCCTGGCATAAAATCAACTCAGCCTGTATCCACTATAACAGGGGAGTATTCATACACATGAAATACTCCATTCCCTGGTATTTTTGTTTTGTTACATTTTCTCTTCAGCACGTAAACTCCATATATACCCGAGAACTGTTAGCACAAGTAATACCTAGAACACCTCAAGGGGAACATTTTCTGTAAGGGCTATTTTGCTTTTTTCAATTAATACTTGGCAGTGACAAAGAGAGACATGTTATGAAAGCATGAATAGATGGAAGGTTCTTATGAGATATGAGTGTATGTTACGAACTATGGCACACTCCTAATAGTTGGCGGCTTTAATTTTCATATAGATAATCAGTGTGACCTAAAAGCAAAATAATTTATGAACCTCCTGGACTCTTTTGATTTGAGACAGCTCGTTAATCAGCCTACACATAAAGCAGGTCATACGTTAGACTTAGTGATTACTAAAGGACTTAAAGTTGATATAAAGCAGATCATTGATATTGGTCTATCAGACCATTTTCTTCTACTTTTTAATATAGAAATAATGATAAAAAACACCCATGAGAAGCATATTGTTAAAAAACGCTTCTTTGACTCAGCAGCAGCTTTAAAACTTACAAACATTCTAAGCAATCAGTCCGTTTATAGTGCCAGCTATAATAGCGAGGATAATGTAAATAGTAAGGTGGAAAGATTTAATTCTAAAGTGAGAGCTGCTGTTGACATAGTTGCACCTGAAAAGACAGTTAAAAATCTTCTAGCATTATTATACCATGGAAGACCCAAAGAGTGTCTGATTTAAAGAGAACATGCCGTAGAGCTGAGCGTAAATGGAGGAAGATTAAACTAACTATCCACCACGAAATATTAAAAGTAAAAATAACAGAATACAATAACACTGTCCGTCTTGAGAGGCGCTGCTATTTCTCTAAGATTATAAATAACAATGCTAGTAATCCCAGAGTCTTATTTTCTACAATTGATCATCTGCTAAACCCAGGTAACTCAAAGGAATGCCTCCTAAGTACTTCCAGTAAAACCTGTGAGGCTATCGCTGTATTTTTCAATCAAAAATTAATGATATTAGAAATAACATAGTATATCTCCCCAACACTAAGGATCCTCCTAAACCCCAGCATCCTGTTATAAACAAATTAAACTCTTTCACTAGGATAGATTTACCTGATTTACAAAAAATAATATCTCAATTAAAACCCTCCACCTGCGTCCTTGACCCGATACTAACAAATTATTTCAAAGAAGTATCAGGCGTGCTAATTGATAATGTTCTGACATAGTAAATTGTCATTAGATATGGGGTCTTCCCAGACTGTCTTAAGACTGCTGTAGTTAAACCCCTACTTAAGAAACATAATCTTGACCCCTCGCTCTTGAAAATTTTAGACCCATCTCTAACCTGCCTTCTTAAGTAAAGTTCTGAGAAGGCAGTCATTATGCAGTTAAATGACCACCTCAATAAACATGCTATTCTTGATAAATTTCAGTCGGTTTTAGAACAAATCACAGCACAGAAACTGCACTCGTTAAAGTAGTAAATGATTTGCAGGTGAATGCAGACAGAGGCCATTTATCTGTTCTCATCCTCTTAGATCTGAGTGCTGCATTTGACACCATTGATCATAATATTCTTAGAAATCGCCTTAGTCAATGGGTGGGCCTCTCTGGCAGTGTCTTAAATTGGTTTGAATCCTACCTGACAGGGAGAAAATTTTTGTTAGTTGTGGTAATTACAACTCAAAGACACATGATATCCGATATGGTGTTCCACAAGGCTCTATCCTGGGTCCGCTGTTATTCTCAATCTACATGCTTCCGTTAGGTCAGATTATCTCAGGGCACAACGTGAGCTACCACAGCTATGCTGATGACACACAGCTGTACTTATCAATAGCACCTGATGAGCCCGATTCTCTTGATTCACTAACACAATGTCTGACTTGTATCTCAGAATGGATGAATAGTAACTTTCTCAAGTTAAATAAAGAGAAAACTGAAATCTTAGTGATTGGCAATAATGGATACAATGAGGCTATTAGAAATAAACTGGATACATTAGGATTAAAAGTCAAGACGGAGGTAAAAAGCTTAGGGTGATTGTTGACTGTAATCTGAATTTTAAATCGCATATTAATCAGATCACTAGGACAGCATTTTTTCACTTAAGAAACATAAGTAAAGTTAGACCTCTTATATCACTGAAAGATGCTGAGAAATTAGTTCACGCTTGTTTTCAGTCGACTAGATTACTGTAATGCACTCCTCTCAGGACTACCCAAAAAAGACATAAATCGTTTGCAACTAGTGCAGAATGCAGCTGCTAGAATCCTAACTAGGAAAAGAAAATCCGAACACATTTCTCCAGTTTTGATGTCACTACACTGGTTACCTGTGTCATTCAGGATTGACTTTAAAATTCTGCTTATGGTTTATAAAGCCTTAAATAATCTCGCCCCAATCTTATATATTGGAATGTCTGACACCTTATATTCCAAATCGTAACCTCAGATCCTCAAATGAGTGTCTCCTTAGAATTCCAAGAACAAAACTTAAAAGAAGTGGTGAGGCGGCCTTCTGCTGCTATGCACCTAAAATCTGGAATAGCCTGCCAATAGGAATTCGCCAGGCAAATACAGTAGAGCACTTTAAAACACTGCTGAAAACACATTACTTTAACATGGCCTTTTATAACTTCACTTTAACTTAATCCTGATACTCTGTATGTTCAATTCATCATAATAACTATTCAAGGTGGCTCTAAAATCCGTACTGACCCCTACTCTCTTTTTCTGTTTCTTTTTCCGGTTTCTCTGTGGTGGTGGCCTGCTCCACCTACTCAAAGCATCATGATGCTCCAACAATGATGGATGGATTAAAAGCCAGAAGTCTACGTGACCATCATCATCAAGTCCTTCCGTGAGAACCCTAAATCCAAAGAGGACTGTTTCATTTATGTTAGGTAGAATGCCCAGAGGGGACTGGGCAGTCTAATGGTCTGGAATCCCTACAGATTTTATTTTTTCTCCAGCCGTCTGGAGTTTTTTTTTGTTTTTTTTTCTGTCCCCTGGCCATTGGACCTTACTCTTATTCGATGTTAATTAATGTTGATTTATTTTGTTTTATTTATTGTGTCTTTTATTTTTCTATTCTTCATTATGTAAAGCACTTTGAGATACTTTTTGTATGAAAATGTGCTATATAAATAAATGTTGTTGTTGTTGTTGTTGTATGTGCACATTAGAGAATCTCTCAAAAGTGATCTAAAAAAGTTTTAAGAGTACCCAAGGCATAGCAAGGAATAATGTTTATTCACCAGCCTAGCAGTTTTAGTGTTTTTATTAAATTAATTTTGTACTCTGTTTGTAGCAATTCTCAGAACACTTATAAGTTTCAATTTGGTGTAAAATACAATGACTTGGCCATATAATGTTGTATGGAAAAATAAAGTTGTCATTTTCTTAGTATAATTTAAAAGAAATATCCCAGATTCCAACAGCCAATGAGACATTGAATTTAATTTCCCATAATACGTATTTTATGATCACTGTAGATAAACAGAAATTAGAATTAATAGGTAAAATTACACACCAAAATGCTATTCAATTTAAATTTATGACTAGTTTAAACACTGTTAAAATTTGTAAAGAAAGAAATTCCACTACAATAAAAACTATGCCAGACAGGGACATGCAAATTTTAAAAAATGGAAAATTAATTTATATTCCATTATATTTATATATAAGACTTGATGGATGATTTATAATAATTACAAAATTCATCTAATGCACATTTATACATGATCATGAGTGTGCATAGATTTTTCTCCAGAAGTGCTGTTAACTGGTGGTTTGCTTCTATATATTCACTTTTACACTGATTTAATATTATTATTTGTTTACCATAATATGTCTGTTTATATATTTAAATATTATAAGGTTATGCATTTTACTTTGTCATATTAGATTTGTAATACATGTGAGTGTTCTGAGCATGTACCTGGTAAAATGTGTTAAAAATAAATTTAATGAAACATAAGCAGTTTATTATTAAAAGATAACCAACGAAACTGGTTAAAAAATAGAATGCTTTATATATTAATTCCATGAAAATAAAGATCAGATCATAAAGAAAATATTAAAGGGCCAAGAAGAGGACTTACAGTACATATCCTGCAAGCATAGGGAGATGCATGTGGGATATGATGTTTAAGTGTAGAAGGATAATTTTTAGAATAAATATATATTCTCTAAAGTAAGGAGGCATATCATTAAGAGAATAAAGTAATCTGAAAATTAATCTCTTTTATTAGTTATTTCATAATCTACTGTAACTGTTGCAATGCAGTTAAGGTGTGAAACAACCTTGTGCTGTCAGCTTCATATTTTAAATTGTTCTCTCAAGTGAATCTTGTAATAGCAAAGAATACAACTCTTTACTACATTACAAATTCCCAGCACCTGCAATTGAAATTAGTGGAATACCATAATCAAATCAACAATACCTTTCTCTTCACTGTTCATTGTTTAACAAAAATATTAAGACATAGTCTGATTTCATAGTTAGTAATATTTTCAGTGGGCTTCCTTATTTTTTTACGTTCACAATCATTAGAAAGTATTATTGATATAATTTAAATGAAATAAAGAATCATTGCTAAAAAAAATACTATAATGTTTTTTGATCATTTTTTCAGGAGTCAGAATTTGAAGCTCATACCCGTTTCCAACCTGTACACACGACCCCCTAGTAGTTTGTAACCAAGATGGGCACAGCGGTGAGTGGGTGACAACAAGGATTACATTGTCCAAAGTTCAAAGCGCATATTATTAAAACCAAGTCCTAAAAGTAAAGGGCAGTGCAGATATAACGAAGTCTATAAATAATCCATAATAAAAAACAGTGTTCTTGTGGTGATTAATAAAATGAATAACAAATATTGTAAAATTCTAGTTCAAAACATTACAGCTTTAGCTGCAGGTTTAGGCTTCTTCGCAAGTCACCCACAACTCCCTCTCTGCCTGCTCAGCATACCAGTGAGTCCTTCAAGCTGGAGCCGATGTTGACAGCTGCAATTTCCTTCACCTGATTATCATCCCACCAGCCCAGACCAGCCTTAACCAAGCCACCCCTTTCCTGGCTCTCCAGCTTCCCACACACTCAATCTGGATGCTACAACACTTACACCCCTTTGAACACAATTAATTGCACTCTCACTCAGAAGCACAAACACACTGCCTTCTCTCCTTCTCCACACTTACTTGCTCTCTCCATTTTTACCTGGAGTTTCGTTTTGAGCTATCCTCTAACAGTTTTCCCCTATACCACTCAGGCTCTCCTTTTTAAACTTTCGACGGGTTTTCAGTTATGTGCACCGGAGTGCAAACAAAGCAATCAGCTGGACCATGCACATCTGAGTGGTAATGCATGATTTGCCAACCACCTATTCAACACCCTAGAGATGCTCACAGTATGATATACATACACACTGCCCCCTCAAGCTTTACTGAACTGTTTTTTATTATTTTTCAAAACATTTTCACCGACACAGACCACTGATCATGACATATTTAAAGAAATCATTAAAACATTCTGTAAAATTATCTGAATTTGATTTATAATTCTGTGGCATAACTATTTAAAATATGATTCCAGATTCAACATTAAGGTTTACTCTTTATTTTTCATTATTTTTTTAAGTATCTGTATCAACTATATATTACAATTAAATGCTGTGTGTGTTTTGTGCCATTTCTCTGAGCAATCTGATTGGTGATTTGACTTTTGAGAGACTGGCAAGTTTGGCTTTGGTGATGCAATCGAATGAGAAAGCGCAAGTGTGAAATACATTTGTTTAACCAATGGTCTATGTACTCATTTGATTAAAACATTATTTGAAAGTCTGCTACTGATCTATAACTGATACTTCCAACACCTCTGATTAGTTGTCATTACAGCTTGCTTCACACAAACAGAATTAGATCATTGAAGATGCCTGTCACCTTGTTACTTATAAACTGTCAGATGTTCGTTAGTTTTTAAGCCCACTGTTTTTATTTCACTATATATCCTTCTAAACAGCTATCCATTTCCATTCTACTAACAGAAACACTAAACTTCTTCTTCTTCTTTCGGCTGGTCCTGTTAGGGGTTGCCGCAGCATCTTCTTCCATATTGTCCTGTCTTCTGCATCTTGCTCTGTTACACCCACCATCTGCATGTCCTCTCTCAGCACATCCATAAGCCTTCTCTTAGGCCTTCCTCTTTTCCTCTTGCCTGGCAGCTCTATCATTGACATCCTTTACCCAATATACCCAGCATTTCTCCTCTGCACATGTAAAACGAACGCAATCTCGCCTCTCTGATTTTGTCTCCCAACCGTCCAGCTTGAGCTGACCATCTAATGTACTAATTTCTAGTCCTGTCCATCCTCGTCACACCCAATGCAAATTTTAACATCTTTAACTCTGCCACCTCCAGCTCTGTCTCCTGCTTTCTGGTCAGTGCCACCATCTCCAACCCATAGAGCATAGCTGGTTTCACTACTGTCTTGTAGACCTTCCCTTTCACTCTTGCTGATACCCGTCTGTCACAAATCACTACTGACACTCTTCTCCACCCATTCCACCCTGCCTGCACTCTCTTTTTCACCTCTATTCCACAATCCCTGTTACTCTGAATTTTAAGTAAAGTAAAAAGTATTTAAAAAGTATTTAAACTCCTCCACCTTCATCAACTCTACTCTGTGCATCCTCACCATTCCTCTGAACTCCCTCTCATTCACACACATGTATTCTGTCTTGTTCTTACTGACCTTAATTCCTCTCCTCTATAGAACAAACCTCCAACTCTCCAGGGTCTCTTCAAACTGCTCCCTACTCTCGCTACAGATCACAATGTCATCAGCAAACATCATAGTCCACGGGGACTCTCTGCCACTCCCAACTTCCTCATACAATACCACAACTTCTCTCGAGGCACCCTGCCATATGCTTTCTCCAGTTCCACTATGACAAAATGCAGCTCCTTCTGGGCTTCTCTATACTTGTTCATCAACACCCTCAGAGCAAACATTGCATCTGTGGTGACCTTTCCTGGCATGAAACCATACTGCTGCTCACTAATCATCACCTCACTTCTTAACCTAGCTTCCACTACTCTTTACCATACGTTCATGCTGTGGCTCATCAATTTTATTCCCCTGTAGTTACTACAGCTGTGCACATCCCCCTTATTCTTAAAAATCGGTAAATTCTCCACCCCTCAGGCATCCTGTCACTTTCCAAGATTCCATTAAACAATCTGGTTTAAAAACTCCACTGTCTTCTCTGCTAAACACCTCCGTGCTTCCACAGGTATATCATCTGGACCAACAGCTTTTTCCATTCTTCATCCTTTACATAGTAGTCCTTACTTCCTCCTTGCTAATCCGTTGCATTTCCTGATTTACTATCTCCACATCATCCAACCTTCTCATTCTCTTCATTCATCAGCCTCTCAAACTACTCTTTCTATCTGGTCAACACACTCTCCTCACGTGTGAGTATGTTTCCATCTTTATCCTTTATCACCCTAACCTGTTGCACATCTTTCCCAACTCTGCCCCTCTGTCTCGCCAATCGGTGCAGTTCCTTTTCTCCTTCCTTAGTGTGCAGCCTCTCATACTGCTCATCATATGCCTTTTCTTTAGCCTTCGCCACTTCTCTCCTCACCTTGCGCCTTATCTCCTTGTACTCTGGTCTACTTTCTGCATCTCTCTGAATATCCCACTTCTTCATCATCCTCTTCCTCTGTATACACTACTGTACTTTCCCATTCCACCACCAGGTTTCCTTTTCCTTCTTCCTCTGTCCAGATGTAATGCCAAGCACCCTTCTTGATGTCACTCTTACTACTTTTGCTGCAGTTGCCCAGCTGTCTAGCAACTCTTCACTGCCACCCAGTGCCTGTCTTACCTTCTCTCTAAACTCAATCTTGCAGTCTACCTTTTTCAACTTCCACTATTTAATTCTTTGTTTTTCCCTCCCTCTCCTAATCTTCTCCTTGATCTCCAGCATCATCCTACAGACCACCATTCTATGCTACCTAACTACACTTTCCCCTGCAACCACCTTGCAGTCTTAAATCTCCTTCAGATTGACTTTTCTGCATAGGATATAATCTACCTCTGTGCATTTTCCTCCACTCTTGTATGTCACCATATGTTCCTCTCTCTTCTTAAAATACGTATTCACCACAGCCATAACCATCCCTTTTGCAAAATCCACTATCCACTAACCTTCTTCATTCCTCTGCTTGATACCATACCTACCCATCACCTCCTCATCTCTTCTGTTCTGTTCACCAACATGTCCATTGAAATTCGCTCCAATCACCACTTTCTGTCCCTTGGGTACACTGTCCATCACCTCATCCAACTCATTCCAGAAATCTTCTTTCTCATCCATCAAACACTCAATTTGCGGGGCCAATGCACTAACAACATTCATCATCACACCTTCAGTTTCCAGCTTCATAATCATTAATGTCTGACACTCTTTTCACCTCCAAAATACTCTTGACATACTGTTCCTTTAGAATAATCCCTACCCCATTTCTCCTCCCATCCACACCATGATAGAACAATTTGAATCCATCTCTGATCCACCTGGCCTTACTCCTCTTCCATTTAGTCTCTTGTACGCACAATATATCAACCTTCTTTCTCTCCATCATATTGGCTAACTCTCTTCCCTTACCTGTCATACTGCCAACATTAAAAGTTCTCGCCCTCAGTTCCACTCTCTTTACCTTCCTCATGTCCTTCTGCCTCTGGACACATCTCCACCCTCTGCTTCTTCTTCTTTGACCAACAGTAGCCCGATTTCCGCCAGCACCCTGTTGGCTAACAGTACTGGTGTTGTCAACCCGGACCTCAACCGATCTGGTATGGAAATTTGTATCGTTGTCCGCATATTGATCTGGCA